>NW_028261382.1:81455788-82055788 GCF_051295495.1 Thamnophis sirtalis
CATTATTTTTTCTTTGAGTTCAGTTGTAATATTTTAAGAGTTCATGCTTTGTATTGTATGTTTAAAGCATGATATGCACGGATACACACATGTTCTTTTACATACAGAAAGGCAGAGATTTTAGCAGAAATAAATGACAATTTCTATTCAATTTGATGTGACAAAAAGGATGAGGGAAAGTAAGGAAGAAAAGGGATTAGAATAAAAATTATATAGAAAAAGAAAGGGAGGGAAATATTTTCAATAATAAAGGATAGAACGTGTGAGCAACTATATGTTCAGCTCTATAAAAATATGAGCAGAAGTATTCTCAGTGATACAACATGTAATGAGCCTAAAATCTAAGGTGGGTGTTTAATTTAGCTGTAAATAATCAAATCAACATGTTTCATAATTATATCAACTATAAATGTTTATCCTCTTTGAGAAAATACAATTTAAAAATTCAAACCATAAACATGATTAAAACATGTCAGTTAAAAAACCCAGAGACTCTTCATGTGCTGATTAAAATTGATAATGTAAATGAGGAGGATTATGTTTTCATGGAACTAATATTTGACTAAGTGTAACTATCCATATATAGTACATGAGTAAGTGTCCACATTTTCCCATGTCAAATATGACCTTAGAAGTAAGTTAATACTATTAAAAATGATGGGAACCTCTTTTTGTTCTGAGCATCAACTTTACTGTATGCATCTATTTACTTTGAAGTGGTTTGGTTTGGTTTATTGGATTTATACCAATATTTATATTTATACCTGGTTTATTGGATTTATATGCTGCCCTCCTCCCAAAGACTCACGGCGGCGTACAACATTAAAAAAACCACATATTTCAAAAGTTAAAAAAAAAAAATTAGATAGAGTATCCAAAAAACAAATTGAGATTAACAAGAACATTTTAAAAAATTCAATTAAAATTAACAATAATATATCATTTATTTTATTTTTGCAAGGCCAGGCCAGCTGGCTGGAAAAGCCAACTTTTTAGGGCGCGTCGGAAGGACCGGATGTCGGGGATTATACGAAGCTCCAGGGGCAGCTCATTCAAGAGGGAAGGCGCTCCCACAGAGAAGGCTCTCCCCCTGGGGGTCGCTAGCCGACACTGTCTGGCCGATGGCACCCTGAAGTGAGCACTGAAATACAAGTAGTCCTCAATTTATGACCACAATGGAACACAAAATGTCTGTTGCTAAGTGAGACAGTTGTTAAGTGACTTTTGCCCTATTTTGCAAACTTTCTTGCCACAGCTGTTAAGCGAATTACTGCAACTGTTAAGTCAATAACATGGTTGTTAAGTAAATTTGGCTTCCCCATTGACTTTGCACATCAGAAGGTTACAAAAGATGATCACCTGACCCCGGGGCACTCCAGACATCATAAATATGAATCAATTCCAAGAGTCTGAATTTTAATCACATGACCATGGGAATGCTGCAATGGTTATAAATGTGAATAACGTAACTTTTTTAGTTCTGTTGTGACTTTAAACAGTCACTAAACAAACTGTTGTAAGCTGAGGAGTATCTGTCTGTATGCCCAAACCATCACACCAATTAAAAATGAGTTGATTAGGAGGATTTCAATCCCGTAAAATCAGGAATCTTGAAGGATTCAGGAAGCTTGGATATTTCCAAGTGGAGAAGGAACTTGGGCAAAGAATGTTGCATAATATAGGCAAAAAAAAAATATTTGTGAAATGTAGGATGTTTCAGATTGCAAGTGCTCTGCCCATAGGAATGTGTTACATCTTTCAAAACTTTCTCTTTGAAAAGATCTCCAAGCTAAAGCAAGTTTTCTTCCATCAAGTTAAAGTGTGCCATTTTGCATAAAGTCTGTCCAGCTGTGCCCAGCAAAAGTGATCAAAGTTCACTCTGGCCACTAAGTCAAAAGATCAGACCTAGCTATTTATTTATTTTCCTAGAACTTATGACAGACAGACAGGTATTTGATCAAGTTTTTCCAAAACTTTTAAAAGAGAAATCGAATAAAATACATTTTAAAAGCTGGTAGTTTCAGATTCCCCACCCTTTGCGTATAATCCTTTAAAAAATAGTCATAAAGCAATATTTGAGGAAAGTAACTACTTTAGTAGGAATTAATTGCAAAAGACAGGTGGTTGTAATTCCTGCTTATAAAACAGGAAAATTAATAAGACCCTGAAAACTGCCAGCAGCTTCATTTGCTGACTATAGTCAGCAAATTATATGTTGGGTGGTTTTATGCAAATTGGTTGACACAACAAAATTGCAGAGTGGATGTTTTGGTGGGCTTTGAAGCTAAAAGGGCAATTTTTGATATCTGTTTGATCTTAAAGCTTCCTATTCAAAAATAACACAAGCATATCTGAAGGAAGCCCTGAACTTGTCTCTTTCAATTGTTGACTAAATACCATGAAATTACAAGATCCTTCATGGATAGATATTTACTTCTAGGTTTAATTTAACTTACATCAAAATTGTAAGACAATGCATTTTATGAGTTTTACCTAAAAAAAGACAGCTTGCAGTTAAATGCCAGAACTGGAAGATTTTAGATTTAGTCAATGTAAAGATTTTTACATTGGCTTCTGGGATATTTAATGACTATATCATCTTCCTTATTGGAATTCTTACAGGCTTGTTATTGTCTATTTCCCAACACCTATTTTGACCAGTAGATCACTTTCTTTATATAGATGACAACACAACACATGGATAAACTTACAACATCCCACAAAACATGGAGAAACTCAACCATAGTTTCAATTGGGAAACTGTAAACATCCTGGACCAAGCTAAATCCAGATATGCTAGGGAATTCCTGGAAGCCTGGTATTCAGACAAATCAGCCATCAACAGACACATAGAAATATATTTACGCATACAAGAGACACATAGGAAAGACAATTAAAAAGCTAAGAAGAAAACAACAGCAGCTGAGATAAGCAGGGATTAACACCAGACAAACATCAGGCAGAAAGCAAACTCCCCGTGGAGATTCGTACCCTCACCACCCTCCAGGCCTTCCGCATAGCCCTTAAAACCTGGCTGTTCCGACAGGCCTGGGGCTAAAGACTTGCTGCCCCACTCGAATGGTATGATTGCTGTGCTTTTTAACTGTGTATGGTCTTTATGTTTTGTAATTTTGTCTGTTTTTCCCCTCCCTTGAACTGTGAGCCGCCCTGAGTCCCCTCAGGGAAAAGAGCGGCATACAAATAAAGTAAATTGAAATTGAAATTGAAATTGAAATCACCTAATCAACTACCAAGGAGAAAACCAAACCCCTATCAAAACTGGTAGGGAAGACTATTATATATAAACCATGGGTGGGTTCCAGCTGCAACTATTGCTGATTTGCTATGGGATGCACCGCCACACGTGCTTGATGTGCACTGCATGCACATGTGCAGTACAACAAAAATGGCTCTGTGCATGTGCAGAAGGCAAGATGGCGGCGCCTATGGTGCTGCCCAAAAAAACGGTTCGGGGACGTGGCATGCCTGGGTCTCTGCTGGTTCCAGTGATCCAGGCCGCCAAGTGACTACCGATTCAGCCAAACTGGTCCAAACTGGTAGGAACCCACCTCTGATATAAACAGGGAACAAACCCCATACACAATGTCACTGATTACACACACACACACACACACACACACACACACACGTGTGTGTGTATGTATATGTATATGTATATATGTGTGTGCCTGATGATTTTCATCAAAAAATTTCAAATGGTACAAATGGTAAGTTTTGATTTGCGTATTGGAAATACAAAATTAGATACGTTCACATTCAAACACAAACTAAATTAATTTCTTCCCCATTCTTATATGTCACACACATATCCCAGTGAGCTGCACAACAGTATAATCTTTACTAGATTATTACTTTTAAGTAATGGAAAATAAATTATTGGAAAGCTTTGTTAAGTTAAATGTAAACAATGAGATGTAAACATTTGTGCTTTTCATTAGAAATATATGTAGTAGAAGGAGCACATTGTACAAGAATAAAGCTTATTATGGATTTTCTCTTATGAACCTTAACTGAGGAATAATTCACATGAAAATTAAAAGAGAATGTAATCTATACTTAGATGAACATTCACAGGACCACTGTCCCACTGTCCTACAGGAAAGATCACTGCCTCCCTAAAAGTTTACTAATGGATTTTAAGATTCCAAACTGGCTCTGTCATGTCAAGTTTCTATATCATCTAAAAAGAAATGCATTCAAAAACCATAAATTGACATTTCTTTTCTGGAGCACTGTTAAGCATAACTATTTAAAACCAGGGCTTTCCAGATAATCCCCATCTACACACCTCAAAACTCCTAAGCCAAGCACTAGAATTTAGACTCTTATTTATAAATGTGACTAAATAATACAGAGGCTACAAAACAGACATAAACATGTTGGAAAGTGCAACTCACTTCTTTATCCGAAGGTGGTCTCACCTTGTGAAAAGAAAAGGCAAAGGTAAGTTAAGCGTAGAAAGCAAACCAAGTTGCTAGACAGTGTGGAAGGAAACAACCTTACCCAATATATGCCATGCTTCAAGTCCTGCCCTTCCTGAATAGGAGTGCCCCCAATAGAAAATATTTTGCGGGAGATCCATGACATGATGATCCACAGAGAATTGCCTAGCCCTGATTTAAAACATTTGACTTGCTCCTCTTAATGAGCATTGGACTTAAGAGGATGTAATCTCAGATGTTGAGTAGTTCTGATAGTCAATTATTCTTGTGCATTCATAGATGCAAACAATGCTCTTACATGATTGCATAAGTAATTTGGGAGAGTGTGGGCAAACATATTTCCCTAACTCAGATGATGTGAGGTGGCTCTGACTTTGAATAAAAACAAAGGGAAAAACGAAGGAGGAGAAGGAAAAAGAGAGTCCTGTCTACATAAAGAAAGATAGTTATGGAGGAGGAGAATTCTGCTATAATTCTCCTCCCACACAAATACATTTTAATTTGCTTTGGTGAGAGCTGTTTTCTATCCTAGTGCGGCATTCTGGAGTGTTATGATTTTCTCTGTGGGTTGTGTGACCAAGGCCTAAGCCGCCCTTGCTGGAGACAAGCTGGTTTTTTCTCAGTTCAGCCTGAAGACCACCCAAACCTGCCAGACTGAGATGTTCTGACTTTTCAGAAGGACAGTGCTGAGCTATTCCTAAGAAGGAAAGTAACAGCCTGAGGGGAAATTGGAGACCTCAGAAATCTGGACAAACTGTTCACCAGTGAGCTGATTTTATTCCATTCTTGAGAAATTATACCGCTAGAACAATGCTTCTTCCCTGCAAGACGTGTCTGGGTGTCTCTGGAGGCCCATAACTTTCTTTTACTCTGAGATGCTGCAGGAATCAAAGATGCAAAAGGGAGATTGCAAAGAGAGGATCACCTTCTGGTATGACAGAGTGCTCTGTCTCTGCAACATCAGTTCAGCTAGCAGGGCAATTAGTCACCTGCACGTCTTTTGAAATGGTAAGAGTCAAACATCATCCTGTTGTGGATTCTGGTGGGACTGAATCTGAAAACTTCAATACCAGAAGCCTCTGGCAGTATAATTGCTACCCAGGACAAAGCACTGCAGAGCAGCTTTTGTCTTTTTTTTGGGGGGGGGGGGAGAGAAACAAAAATCTATGGTGAGGGGGAATGGACTTTCCCCCCCTTATAGATAGACCCAAATGTTCCCCATTTCAACGTCTTCAACATGCAGATAGTCCTCATCTTCCAACCACAATTGAACCCAAAGTTTATGAATGAAACATTTGTTAAGCAAGTTTTACGACTATTGTTGCCACAGCTGAAGTGAATCACTGCAGTTGTTAAATTAGTAACACGTTAAGTGAATCTAGCATCCCCATTGACTTGGCTTCTCAAAAGGTCACAAAAGGGGATCATATGACTCTGGGACGCAGCAACAGTCATATAAATGAAGCAGTTGTCAAGCACCCAATTGTAAATCGAGTGTCCATGGGGATGCTGCAAAGGTTGTAAGTGTGAAAAACAGTCATAAGTCACATTTTTCAGTGCTGTTATAACTTTGAATGTCACTGTTCCGACCCCCCCCCCTCGTCCCACACCAACACACACTCCGAGCCAAAAATAAGTTACAGCATTTAATTAACAGACAGGTCCTTGGCAGCAAACCGGCACAGATAAGCCTTGGCAGCAATCCAACACAATAAGCCGTGGTAGCAATCCAGCCTACCAAGCTCACAATAATGTTCTCCAACATTAGTTCCTGCATTGACTTCTGCAAAAGGGCATGTGCACAAGCAGTCTTTTTATAGTCTGGAGAGGAGCCTAATTACCACCAGCTGAGTGCAATTACCCCCTGTACTTGCACAACTGTTCCTGACGCTGATTAGCTCTTCGGTGCCGGACATCCCGGAAAAACTCACTGCTGACATCAGGAACACACTCCCTTGTCTCCTCCCCACTGGTCCAAGGCTCAGACACCTCCTGGTGGCCAACCAGCCTCTCTGCTCCCTGCTCGGAGTTGGAACCCTGTCCAGGTTATCTCATCCTGGATAAAGATGCAGCTATTTTTTTAAAAAGTAGCAGATATGCACTGCATTGGCATACAGGTATGTTCGTAAACACAACTTTTGAATGGAATCCAAAGCATTGGACAATATTTCCTTTCTTTTCATCCTAAAAGGTGGAATGCATAAAGATCAATGACTTCATGAAATATCCATGGAGGACCTTGGCTTAAATATCCTTCCTGGTAACCAAGAAGCTCAGCTGTTATGAGCAACGACAAAAATCAATCAATCAATCTCAGATGAGTGTTGCTAATTAGGTGCCATAGCTGGTTATAATCATATGTATAAATCACAGTTCAAATGCTATTTCTTCTCTCAAAGTCGCTATTCTAACAAACCAGTTTGAGAGGCATATTGATACTCATAGTTCATCCTCTAAAACCTGACCTGACTCCTTCCAACACCTTGGAAGCTGTTAATTGAGCTGAATAAGAACAAAAATAAACCCTTAAAATAAACCAAAGCTGAAATAGAAGCCCAAGGATCATCTTAATATCCAGCTTCATTTGCACCTATCCTGCAGTTTCCATATCTTGGACAACTGCAAATTACTATACAAATTAAGAATGAAAGTAACACAGTCTTAGAAGCTGACTTTTCTTACCCTGATTTATCTAGTCCCATCCTTGGATGTGGTCAGTAAGTTTTGCTTGGCTCTTACTAAAAGGTAGATGACAGCTTGGGACTTAGATGTTAAGACTCACTCAAATTCTCTGCACAGCCAACCACGATGAAATCCTTCTTAATAACCAATGCTATCACCATTCCAATTAGAGCAAAGAAGGCAATGTGCCTGAAGTCACCTCTTTTTGGGACCTGCCAAGCTTAATGGCCTACACAAATTTATTTTAAAATTTATTTTAATTGAAATAAACTTAATTGGAATCTGGCATGTTGAAAAGCAAAGTAACCCTATCCTCTTTTTTTAAAAATAAATCTCTGGCTCTTTCATCAGCCTTCTTAGAAATTATGAATGGCTTCCGTTTAGGATTTTAGTCTGTTTGAGGGTTACCTGGCCTAAAAAACATGACAAAGGTAACTGTAATAACCCAAAGATATTAGAAGGCACCTGAAGCACCTGAAGGCAGAACAAGAAGCACTAATCAAGGAGAGAAGCAGCCTAGAACTAAGGAGAAATTTTCTGATAGTTAGAACAATTAATCAGTAGAATGACTTGCCTCCAGAAATTGTGGGTGCTCCATCACTGCAACTTTTTAAGAAGAAATTTGTCTGAGAATGGTATACTGCTCAAGCAGGGGATTGGACTAGAAAACTTCCAAGGTCTCTTCCACCACTGTTATTCTGTTAAAGTCCGTATGGTGTAATCTTAGGTGCTAGAAGTGGGATCATCAGATCAATTTCTGATTAAGATGGAATTTTTCAAATAAGCCATACCCAATAAATTAGTCTACCAGTGACCACTATTGTGTCAAAGCTCCTATTATATGTAAATGTATACATGAGGGAGGCAGCACAGGCAATGAAATGAAAGGATTTTGAACCTAAGGGAGGAGTAGGCTTTATTAGTTCATTTGTTTAGCCTACAAGCTGCCTCAATGATCCAAGAGAATCTACATTCTGAATCCTGTGGTCATTCTTTTTCTCCCTTTTATACTTCCTCCCTAATATGACAAGAACCAAAGTGACAACACACTGAGAGAAGCCTATAAGATGACTGAGAATAACCTCTGGGAAAGAGATATATGGAGGAATCAAACCAAAGGCTACACCAACTGACAGCAAACAATGAATGATAAAATGAAAGTGACCGCCAAGCCACCAGCCTTCCTTAAATCAGCCCCAGCAACAGCCAATAAACATGAAGAAAATAACAGCTACCGTGATGTCTGATGGAGGGCTGCTGGCACAAGATAAAATGAAGGAGTTATCAGAGAATTCCACTGTACAGGCAACCATCTATTGAGCATTATGCAATACCCCTAGCTTTATCTGATCAATATTGTAGGATGGTAGTTCATCCTCAATATTGGTAAGTATGAAGATGTAAGTACCTGCATCTTAAAATATATATATAATAGATATAGCTGAGATTAACTTCTCTATTTCTGCAGAGATGATCCTACAGGTCAAATCTTTAATGCTGCCACCCACAGCAGTCATTGGAGCAGTCCCTCTAAGCAGTCCCTCTGCTTGTGCACGGAAAAACCTATCAGTTCAGCTGAGTCAGGAGACTCCACTAATTTTTGTGGGAACTATTTTTTTCTTGAAGTGACCTGCTCAGCTAGAGATGGAGGAAACTGCCTCAATCATAGCATGTAGCTCACCCTGGCTATTCTACACTATGTGACATTTTAAAATATTAGAAGACCTTCTCAACCTTTCCATGGGTTGTTTCTTCTGCCTATATTAAGCCCAGAGCACAAACAGAATGACATCCTCCATCACCAACCATTAAGCTGCTCCAAAGAAGAACAGATGAGGTGAAGAGGTATCTCTAGAGCCAAGGTGGCGCAGTGGTTAAATGCAGCACTGCAGGCTACTGCTAGATCAGCAGGTCAGCGGTTCAAATCTCACCGGCTCAGGGTTGACTCAGCCTTCCATCCTTCCGAGGTGGGTAAAATGAGGACCCAGATTGTTGGGGGCAATATGCTGACTCTCTGTAAACCGCTTAGAGAGGCCTGAAAGGCCTATGAAGCGGTATATAAGTCTACTGCTATTGCTATATTGCTACTGCTATCTGTTTATTAACTTATAGGGGTGGTGGCGAAGAGTTATTAAATTTGCTTAGTCTTGTGATGAAGATTGAAAGTCACAGCTTTATATATTTCTGTTCTTTTTCTTCTTTTTATTTTTTCTGCAAAAAAATATTCTATATTCTGATCTTTTCTCTTTAAATTTAGTTTGTATTGATTTTCACTAGTGTAATTAAAATTATTTAAAAAGTATATTGAAGGGGGAGGGGCATGCAACATGGCCAAACAGTCATCTGTCATAGCAGATGAGTGCTCGAAGCTGTGTAATGTTTTTCTACATTTGTGTATATGCTGGCCTATGATTAAAGATTTTATTAACTGATTGCTTTGATTCATGTGTGCAATATCAACATACATACTTAAATGGCAGCGTTTTTATGATGATGTGAGCCTTATGCTTCCCAGTCATTTTATTGCCGATTTTGCTTCCCTTTTGGTTTTCAATTTTCAGAAATTCATGCACTCACTCTGCTGGTTAATTAAATCTTGAGGCGCTTGGGATGGAATTTTGATGTTAAATACCTCTCACAGGACAATGTGCTTAGGAAGTTAAAAGGAAGTGAGAAAAACTAGTAGGTAAAATAATATGTAAAGCCGGTCTTGGATGAGAATTCATAAGAAGCTTGGTTGAAAAGTTGCTTTTCCGCCACCATCTTTTTCTCCATCCCCTGAGAACTGCATTGCATGACTGTAGAGTTGGCTAAGGCTTGCATCAAAACAGTGCATTAATCATCTTCCCAGTATTGAGACATATATACATGCACAAACACGATTAAACGGATATGGCTATTTTCAAGAAAATTACTTAGGCAATCTCACTAAAATCCAATGTGCCAAATTTTCTATATTCTGAGGTTTCCTATATGGGAAGTATAATAAGATAGAAAATGCATGACATCCAAAAGAAGTAAAACAGATTTTGAAGATTCCCAATCTGACAGGAGAGATCATATGAATGACACATGAATCACTTATGGAATTCACTGACAATAAATTGACTGTTTTGCTTTGAGAATGAGATGCTCATTCTTTTAATAAAACAAAACAAAAATATGTTTGGATTTTTTTCTTGTTATTATTTTGTTCTGTTTCTCAGTCAAATACCATTGGAAAAACTACAGGTTCCCCAAATCTGTAGCAAGGGTTAAGTTAGACAACTGTCAGGTAGCAAAAGATCAGGTGAAGTTCTGTAATTAAAGTGATTTATTACTACTTATGCCTATGCACAGGAATCTACTGAACTGTTAGATTTTTTGGCACTAGTTAAAGGTCAACAGAATTCAAGAGGGATTCTATATAGTCCATTTGTGGCTATGTAGAGATTCTAGGATGATTCTTCTTTTGACTCCAGTCCCAATTCTGCCACTCTTTCTCCTCCAAAAGCACAAACACTGCTGGCTGGACTTTAAAGAAACTGTGATTTCAACACATCTGGGGAACACCGGGGTGGGGAAAAATAATAAGATGATGGTTGAAAGTTTTATATTTGTGTCATTGGTTATTGATTTCTAATATGAACTATTTGGGGAATATTTACTGACTCTGAAAATATTCAGATGATCTCAGTGATCAGCATTTATCAAAATTTGAGGTTGAACATTGGGAAAATAAATTCCTTTGACTGAAAAAGATCAACCTAGATAAAGGGATAGTCTTATCTACTTAAAGAAGCAATAGCTGTTTGCAGCTGGTATTCATATGGTGGCTATTTGATAAAGTAGAGACAATGGCTTTTCAATGAATAATTTACCAACAGTTACCACTTCCAGTGTAATTAGGTAATTAATTATATTTTCTAATCTATTAAGCTTTGATTGCTTATCAGAGCAATCAAATGCAACATTTTCCTCTTGTCACTTCCAATTAATTTTGCACTTAAAAAGAGACAATGTGAGAGAAGGAAAAAAGAAACAAGAAAGCTTAATAATCATGCATTCTTCTCTCCCATTGGGATGGTACATATATTTAAGGGTCTGTGTGATAATTGGAAAGCTGCTCAGGAAGGCGAATGGCTCCTTATGGTAGACTCAACAGAGGATGGACTCTCTGTGCTGGTGGAAGAACATCTGCATTCTGCAATCCCCAGCCTCTCTAGTTAAAACTAGGATGGGTTACTCAAAGTCATTGCATTCCATATAGGTCTGCCATTTGCTTTCTTCTATCTATGTTCAAGGAGTCCAAAATCATTAGCTTAGGAAAATCTAACAAACTTAGGCGGCATCCGGATGTGATTTAGTTTTCTAAGGCTGCAAAATGGTGTTTCTGGGATTCAGATACTGAAAATTATTTTTAAAAAACCTACAATTTATCAAATAAAGCATAATGAAATGAGGGTCAGAAACAAACTCTATTGGCATAACCCAGCAGAAGCAAAAACCAGGTCTTCAAAGCTCATTTAAAGGATAGTAGGCTATTGAATCTCCAGGGGGATGCCAAGCCAGAGAGAGACTGGCAGACCCACTCCCTAGGACCCATAAGTTGGCATTGATTAAAAGATGGGATGCAAAGTGAACCCATTTTACTGAATGGGCAGAAATGGTGGGAGAAAGGCAGCTCTGAAATAACCAGGGATATTGTGTGATATTCATTCTCCAGAATACCCCATCAAAATGGGGAGTGTTTGGATTTCTAGTATATAGACCACATATTTAGGGGACACTAAAATTGGAGAAGGTAGGATTAAGGATGTATAGTTCAGGTAAATTCATAATGGAGAATCCCTATTTGGGTTAATGTAATATGGAAAATAAATTAACTGTGAGGGACAGAGGAAGAGCTGCAACCAAGACAACAGTGAGATAAAAGGAATTTATACTCAGAACAGAAATGTAATTTGAGAAAGTGTTTCAAACTTGCCCTCCCTAGTTATCATGAGGATAAAGAGAGGGAGAGAGGGAAGGAAGAATTATATTCGGACTTGCAAGAATCTGTTACTTTAACACTATAACAAAAGTAGTTTTAGCAGCTGTAATTTCAGTTTCTAGTCTGGTCTACCTCGAAGAGCTGACATTTATTTTGTTAAGGCAGCAATTTTGACAGATCCTGAAACTCTTGCATGGGTTGAAAATTTGGATCACATGAGTTGTATTACAGTCAGAACTGAAATAATTTCTTCCCATTTGGTAGCAGTAGTTGGGATCAGTAAGTAGTGCTGATTTGGTGTGTTCAATGATTCCATGCATACATTGGTACATATATCTTCTAAATGCGTCTTTCTGAATATTCCTCAGATTAATTTTAGAATGTATTCTCTGGAAGTCAGCACATGTATTGACAGTATTATTTCAACAACAGAGAAATTAGAGTAGCAATTAAAGTGGTGCAAGCTGAGCAAGGTGGAGTTACATCAGTTTAGTGGCAAACCTTGTCAAGATTTTACCTGCACTTTATGGAGGGGAAAATTTCTCCAACATGGGTAGCTAAAATAACATTAATTCCATTAATAGCTAAAATATGGATTATGCATGAGACTTTGCAAAAAGATAGGGTCACAGGGAGGTGGAGAAGAATATTTACCTGAAGTAAAATCAGGCATAATTACATTACAGGGATTTAAAAATAATTCCAAAAGACAGACAATGGGGGTTTAGTTACTCCTCTTTATATTTTATCTATGCTTTCAGAGGATAACTTAATCAGATGAAAAAGAAGAGGATTTCTGTCCATTACCTATTTGAATGACCAAATAATATAAAGGGATGATTTATTTCCCACTCTCCCCTACCTTAATTCTTATTTTAAAGATGAATGAAGATCAATTCTGTTTCTTTCAATTGTCTATCTACTCTGAAATGTAGAATGTGTTGACACCCTTCAGTGCTATGGTAACCGCAGCCAGAAGAATATCTTGGGAAGACATCTCTTGTAACAGTTGCTAAGGGATATATTTTTTAAAAAAAAATCTAGTCTGCACTAACAAGGATCTTAACTTTTTGTATGGTAGACCATAATCAGTAAATTGCAAGAAACTCATCATAGTTTATCTAACCTCTGGAGAATATACAGTAGTACTGCATCACCTCTACTAAGTTCCTAGTATCCTTGCCTTGTGCTTTTGATGCAGTGGTGGGTTGCTGGGTGGTACGCCCTGGTATGGGCGTACCGGAGCCAGCCCGGAGCACCAGATACCATTCTGGTACGGTGCTCCGGAGGGCCCACCTGCCCGCCCATGCTCCTTACCTGTTTTTTAACGCTTCTGCGCTGCCACGCACGCTCATGGCACTTACAGCGCCTGCACGACGCTCTGCGGAGCAGCTGGAGCATTGTGGGGGCGCTAGAATGCCATGAGTTGAAACCTACCACTGCTTTGATGTAAAAGGTTATTCTGCCATTTCCTCTGGCCACACCAGTCATTCCTTTGACTGGCAGGCAGCTTTTCTCCAGCTAATAGTGTCTATCCTGGTGTCAGATCCCTAAAAGTGATACTGCCATTCAATTGGGAGGAGGGGAGCCTCGGAGTTAAATTATTAGCTACATCTGAAACAACTGAGTTTTACAACTTTACAACTGGTTTCCTGTCACCAGGAGACTGAAGGTCCCAACATCTCTGGAGGGATGTTTATGATAGCCATGTGGGATATATAACTTTGATGTCTAACTAGAGATAGCCATGGATACATGTGCTTTATTGACTCCCAGGGCAGAAGAGTTAAGGAAGCATCTTCACACTTGTGTATTGGTCAGAATCTGCATTCGGACAAAGGGGAGGGGTCATTATCCTCTTAATCCCATTTGCATGGCCTAAAGGTTTTCAGATGCTGCTTTGCTTCTAATGGTTTCCATCCTGCTTGATTAAAGGTTCCTTTTGAAATAATCCGTTTCAAGAGTCTTTACTTTCTCAAGTTAGAAGAGGAGCCATTACACCTGGTAGAATTACAGACGAAATAGAGTGAGATTAGTTTTCTGTCAGGCCGGCTTTTCCTTGCCCCAATTCATTTTCTTAAGTTTGCTTCGTCTAATAGCATTCTTTTATAAAATAAGATGTTAAAAGGGGAAAGGGAGCCAAAGATGGGCCTTGCTTAAAACCAGGTTTAAGTTCAACAAGTATTAATGGACAATATAATTTTTATGGTCTTAAAAACAAGGAAAAATAAGTTATTTTGGTTCTTTCTTGGTTTCTTATTTCTATGTGTTTATCCAACTTTATTTCTTGAACTTGAGGGTTTGGATTGTTGTTGGTTTTAAGTTTGTAATAAAATGTCCACATATTTTTCTGGGAACGAAAGGAAAGAATTATACTAGGTGGCTTCAATTTTAATGTTTATGTGAAATCTTTATGCAAATAATTAATTTTAATATGAATTATTCTCTAGGGTTGTTCAGGGCTTTGAAATCAAAGAGGAAACTTTTTTGGCATGCATTTTTATCAACCCATTGAGTCCTCCCCAAGGACCTGGGATAGGTAGATCTTCTTTTTTTGATAGTGTTAAAGGTATTTTTGCTTAATGTATTAGGGTTAAATGTTGTTGTTATTATTAAAGATGCTGTACAAATGCCTGTGCATTAATTGGAGCTATATTGAATATTACTCAAATGGATAATGCTAAATAGTTGGTTTTCAGATTACTAAGGTCCAATTTATTCATACAATCTATTCCACATCTGAAGCCTTTCAAATGTTTCTGTTATATTTCCAAATATCCAAGATGCATACTCATGGAACATGCAACCATATGTCTCTTTTTCTGCATGTTGTACATTTCTGCACTTGGTTCCACATTTCGCACAAACCCATTCCTTGTTTCACTATGGTTTGGCAGGTAAAACACAAATAGCTAGTTTGCTTATTAAACTAATTCATAGACCATACAAACTGTATTTGCAAAATATATTTACCACTGAGTTACTGCAATATAATTTATAGCTTCTTTATAAACTGCATAAAAGAAGGATATGTGGCCAATGAGCCATCACGTATATAGGCATATTGCCATGAGGTAGCAATCATCCTTACCTGAAGCCTGTTACTCTCCAGCAACTATCTGTAGATATTTGTAAAAAACCCACCAAATCTTAGTGATAGATTGCTAATATTTTCCCTATTTGAATTGTATTTCTGCTCTAATTTAAATCCTTTTTTGAGAGAGAGAGAGAGAGAGAGAGAGAGGGAGGGAGGGAGGGAGGGGGAGAGAGGGAGAGAGGGAGGGAGGGAGAGGGAGAGGGAGAGGGAGAGGAGAGGGAGGGAGGGAGGGAGAGAGAGAGAGAGAGAGAGAGAGAGAGAGAGAGAGAGAGAGAGAGAGAGAGAGAGAGAGAGATTAGAATAAAATACCTAAGATGTTAGTGAACAGCCTTATATTAAATTATGACAGAATGTTACCTCAGAAGATTGCTTGGATTCCTGCATGAAATACATCATTTTGAAAGCACTGCTGTCCAATGGCTAAACAATCTAGATATCAGGCCATAGGTTTAGTCACTCCAGTAACTGCTCATACATACTTTAAGTCTAATTCATAATTTTATTTATCACTCATACTATGTGTTTTTAAAATAATTCACTGTTCTGGTGTTTTATACTTCGATACACATTTTATATGCTGTTTCTGTGAATTTTTATTTGTTAATGTTGCATTCTGTCATTCCCACATGAAATAATAATATTAATAAGTGAATAGCTACATACTGTTTGCTGTGTTAGGAGCTAATACATAGAATTTTGTATTGAGTGAAGTGAGACAGTGAGTTTTAAAACATGGTTTCCTTTAAAAAACATTCTAGGATGTTTGCACTTAAAGTATGATGCATGTAGATAGCATCACTGCATAAATCAGATTACCTTTATTCCTTGTAAAGTCAACACCTGGTTGCAAAATTTACAGCTGCTATAAAAATGTTTGAAATATAATGTGTTTGTGTGATCTGTATATCCAATTAATCCAACTGATTATTACTGCATAGACAAATATAGAGATGAGAACCTTTATCCGTACTGAAGATTTTATATATAGTTTTGTATATGCAATCTATTTTAGGATAAAATAAAATAGAGAACTGCCTGAAGAAATATTTTTTCAAAAACAGTTATTTTGTATAATAACAAAAGAATCTCTATGCAGATTTTTTAAAACTATAGTTTGATATAGAAATGGGATAATATTAGCGTAAGGCCAAAGTAAACTTTAGGCGGGCAGATAAATTGTATGGATAATTGTTATAAATCAAGGAAATAAGACATTTTTCAACAATTTTGTAAGGGCAAAATGATGATGATATGATGATATATTACATTTTTATACCACCCAATTCCCAGCAACTGTTAGATTTGAAGTCAGAGGAGAAGACCAACAATGAGCAGGCAGATACAGAAGGGTGTATAGACCATAAGTGATCAGCTCCAGAGTCAAGGGACAGGTCTGCTATCTGTATAGGCAGAGGAGATAAGGCTGGCCAGCAACCAGCAGAGAAAGGTACCATCACTTTCCAAAGATAGCAATAGCAATAGCAATAGCAGTTAGGCTTATATACCGCTTCATAGGGCTTTCAGCCCTCTCTAAGCGGTTTACAGAGTCAGCATATTGCCCCCAACAACAATCTGGGTCCTCATTTTACCCACCTCGGAAGGATGGAAGGCTGAGTCAACCCTGAGCCGGTGAGATTTGAACCGCTGAGCTGCTGATCTAGCAGTCAGCCTGCAGTGCTGCATTTAACCACTGCGCCACCTCGGCTCTTCCATAAAAGTGCTGAATTATTGCCTCCTCCCAACTCAAGAACTTGGTGCGTGTAATAGCAATAGCAATAGCAGTTAGACTTATATACCGCTTCATAGGGCTTTCAGCTCTCTCTAAGCGGTTTACAGAGTCAGCCTATCGCCCCCACAGTCTGGGTCCTCATTTCACCCACCTCGGAAGGATGGAAGGCTGAGTCAACCTTGAGCCGGTGAGATTAGAACCGCTGAACTGCAGATAACAGTCAGCTGAAGTGGCCTGCAGTACTGCACCCTAACCACTGCGCCACCTCGGCTCCTAATGGACTGTGCACATGTAGTAGCAGAGGGGGAGACTTTTGGAAACATAGAGCAGGAGTGTCAAACTGGCAGCCCATGGGCCGGATGTGTTACGTGCAAGACATGTCCACCTCAGCTTCACGAAGGGGAAAAACATTGTGAAATGTCACACGATGGCAATGTGGCATGGCAAGTGTGACACCCGTGACATAGAGCTTTCCTGGAAAGAGGCTCAAATAAAGAAACTGCACAGTCCTGAACTGGATGTGGGAGGAGGTAAGAGGTTCAGGGTAACCACAACTTAGAATCTCATGATATATCTAGAAGATTAGAAGGTAGCTACAGCCTGGCAAGATTCTGTCCATCAAGGTGCAAGGAAATAAATGATTAGATCTTGTTGTCTTACCTTTGAGTTGGAGTCTGAAGATGGGCTACAAGGAGAATAGAGCAAAGGCAATCTTTGAGACTGATTGCTCTAAACTCTCATTTAGAGTTTTGCTCCTCTAAGGAGCTTCTGTTAAAATAGAGCAACAACACTCAAGTCCCTCTGTTGGCAACAACCTCCGATTAACTCCCACTCCATGCTCCTTGACTTGTGAACCTCACAATCGTGACTTTGAAAATGGATCGGCTGATGAACATTCTACAAGCTATGGCCTTCGGATTTTATCCGACTATTCTTCTTCTCACATGCATGATTTCAGAAATCTATAAGCCAAACTTGCTGAACTTTGGGGGAAGTAACCTGCAAGTTTGTGTGTTTGCAAACTTCATTTAGTAAAGTGTGCAAACTACTTTCTTCTGTGTGTCTGCGTGTTTGTGTGTGAGTGTGCGTGTGTGTGCATGCATGCGTGTGCTTGGCCTGCAACAGGACACTCTGAAAAGAAAAAAAAGGAGAAAATAAAGAGCAAAGTTGGTAGAGAAAAAGAAGACAATTCTCAGGTGCGAATAATCAGGACTACACATTTAGTTGTAGTTATGCTGACTTGTTGCTCATGCCCATAAGAATCTAGTCAACTAACAGCACTAAATTGGCACTAGATAAGAGTCAATGGAATTCAAGAGGGGTTGGACTTAGAGCATTTGTGGGAATGTAACCAGTCTGTGCTGATTCCTCTCTTGACTCCCCCTTCAGCCTCTGCCTGTCCTTCTCCTACAACAAAAGAACTTCAATCATTCTTGCCAAAGGCCTGGATAAAGACCCAATGGAGGTGTGTCATGTTATGCACTGAGTGACTGTTTTCTTGATCCTTTAAAACACAAGTAGGAACATTAGCACTGTCATACAAAAGTGCTATCTTCCAAAATGATATCTTCCAAAATATTTAAAGGAAAGCATGGGAAACTCAGGATAGGGTAAGTACAATGAAACTGTTGGACATCAAAACAGACTCTTTGATCACCTGACAACTAAATAAGTGCAAAAATACTATATAGTACTTTGCTCATGGTTTTCCTTTGGGCAGAAGAAAGCTGATTTTTTTTTCTTTCACTAGATTAAATGGGAATTTGTAGGGAAAAAATGAAGAGAGTGGTGGGTTTCTCTGACCCCCTATTCATCTCAGTAAGAAAAAAAAGTTATGAATGAACATACAGTATGTGGAACTGAGATGTCAGACCAATATGTCCATCTCCCCCCGCCCCCAGTAAACAAAGCTCATATACAATGTAGTTGTCAGTGGTACAGAGGGGTTCCAGAATTCAATCTTTCTTCCACAAACTAATTTCCCAGCAGAGAGATATCCTGGATATTAAATTTGATTGCATTTGATTTCCACAACAGTTCTCTCAAATTTTCTCTCTCTGCACTCAGATATTTTCAAGCCAATTTGAATTCCTTCAGGGAATTGAACTTGCTTGCAAATGTTTCTTGGAAATATAATATATAACAATGCTCAGAGCAATATATCAATGTAAGAATGAAAAAAAGGGACAAAGATGGATTATGACTGAATTCTTGCTCAGACTCTTGAAAGCAGAAGTACATAATATGATGCACCAGAGCTGTTGAGATGCCCCTGAAATTTTCCAAAATGATGCAAAATCTTAATTTTTAATATGACAGATGGGGAAAATAATTAAATATACGACTGGAGAATAGCCATATTTAATAGTTTTACTTTTAAATAATGTAAATGATCACTCCCAGAGTGAGTCCATTTTTCAGAAACCAGCATACCAATACGCTAATGCACTGAAAGATACCTTTGTTTATAACTGGAGTGGTTCAAATTGGATTAGAAGGTAGAATGTTTAATGCAAATTAGATTCTTTGATAAACAACAGTTTTCATTATACTTGTCTCTGCTTTTAAATCTGCACATTAGTACATTTCCTTTAGGAAATGTAAACACCTTTCTACTTGGGAAGGAGCTTGTGATTCTGAACTCTAATCCCCACCAAATCAGATCACATTTATTTAACCTCTCTTGACAGTAAACACAGTCAAGGTATTTTAAAGAACTGAGGATATAATGTTAATTTGAATCTCCTATTATGCCACCTTTCACCATGTCTTCTTTCAATGTATTTTTCCTTCAATTGTCCTTTGTCAGTTGAAGTCAGAAAGTGTGGGGCAAGGGGAAAGCCAAGGGAGCATACAATGTACCATCAAAATTTGGGACCTGAAACAATAGTTCCTGTTGCCCACTTACAAAACAAACAAACAAAACAACAACAGCAACAATCCAGGTGAATATGTGTACTTACAAATACATTATAGTCTAGCAAAATTATAAAGATATAATCTATCTGCAATATATGTGAAATGTATCAAGTAAGGAATAATCCAGCAACCTTGTAAATTATCTAAATTGGACTAATTTGAACAACCTCTTTCTCTGTATCATCTACCTACCAACTGGAAGTGGAGTTATAGAATAACAAAGCTGATTTCAGAAGATGTGTGATAAGAGAGGGCTCAGTTGTTACAGCTCGTTAACAGCAGTGACAAAAATAAAATCTCATGTGAATTAAATATTCACATTACTGCAGTGGAAAATTAACTTGATAAGTGAAGTGACTAAATTCCATCTAGAACACTGTTTCAGCAATGGGAAGATGCAAGAAATCATTGGTTTGCAAATGAATGACTTCCAATAGGACAACGATGAAGTGTTGGCAAAGAAATTAATTTTACTGCAAAAAGCAAGGTCTTTCCCCTTGCTATTGCAATTCCACTTAGACTTATATACTACTTCACAGTGCTTTACAGCCCTCTCTAAGCGGTTTACAGAGTCAGCCTATTGCCCCCAACAATCTGGCTCCTCATTTTACCCACCTCGGAAGGATGGAAGGCTGAGTCAACCTTGAGCCTGGTGAGATTCGATCTGCCAAACTGCTGGCAGCCAGTGATCAGCAGATGTAGCCTGCCATACTGCACTCTAACCACTGTGCCACCACTTGTTCTATGTTTGATTGTGATCCCCCCCCCAAAAAAAAAGGTTTTAGCTGTGACTGTTAAGGACTCCAGGGTTCATCTCTGAAGAAACAATTTGAAGGAATTATATGTTGCATATTCCATTCTTCAGTATTAGCATGGCATGGTGCCAATCTCTGTATCTCTCCAAGAGGCCCAAATATTGCTGCTACTTAAAGGGAAAAAAGATTGTGCCTATGTGAAAGATTTTGAGGTTCCTAAGGGGAAAGCTATTTATTAGAATGACTGGGGGCCAGTTGAATTAGAAAATGCCCAAATAGGATAATCTTTCTTGCGAGGTGGGAGTAGTCAACAGCCTTTTGCATTGTTTGTGACAACAAGCCATTTTCTTTGTACTCAGTTTCTTGACAATACGGAAAATCTCTCCATTGTTTTCTCAGAAACATGGACTTGCAAATACTTTTAAGGATTATAGATTTCTGTGAAAAACCCAGCATGGTCCTCCTGTGGGGTGGGAACACAGTAGAGAATTAGATTCAATTCCTTGCTAAACCATGAAGCTCAAAAGATTATTATGATTCACTCGTTATCTCAAAATTTCACCTACTTTCAAAGGATAAAAATGGCCAGGACCAATCATTTATGTCATTCAAAGTTCTTTCCAGGGTACAAATTGGATAAAAACAATAATCAACAAACAAGCTAGTATTGTATAAAAACTGTAATAGGAACATGACATATCAGTTTTCCAACTTCTTTGCAGCTATATATTGGACCCAGGGCATCTTCTGAAGTTTCATTGGGAATAGTCCATGTATGGTAAATTATGACTCTTGATACAAATTAATTAGTTAATAGGGGTGAGAAAAGGAATGGAATTGTATTTTAATGAAATATTTCAGTGAGGTACAGGGCTAAAACAGATTGACCCATCTCAGTTGGAAAGGCCATCTCAATAGACAAGATAACAGCAGCAGCATGTCAAATCAGGAGTCAAGGTGGTTCAAATAAATATAGGCTAGCATTGCATGCTAACACTGTCTACAAGAATCTGAACTACTAACAATTAATGCAAATTGGTAGTAGATAAGGGTCAATTGAATTCAAGGTGAACTGGACTTAGATCTCTTGTGGGCATGAAGATACTCAAGACCAATGACACACTTGGCCTCTCTCTTGGGCTCAGTCTGGTCATCTCCTACATTGGATGGATGGATGGATGGATGGATGGATGGATGGATGGATGGATGGATAGATAGATAGATAGATAGATAGATAGATAGATGATAGATAGATATCTCCTACTTGACTTGGTCACAATGAGGCAGAACAAGTGCCCATTTTCAGTGTAAGGAAAGAGATGTGTAACTTTTCTATTTTTTAGAAAAGCAATTTTAACTCTGAAAAAAATGACTCAATATATTTCTTTTTTTTCTCTGTATGATACATGCTATCACATTTTGTAGTGTTAGACAATCATTATTTCCCTCCAAGATAATGGGGATAATGGGTCTTGCAGTGAGATAGGGAGCAAACAAATGTAATAAGTAAGTAAGTAAGTAAGTAAGTAAGTAAGTAAGTAAGTAAGTAAGTAAGTAAGTAAGTAAGTAAATAAATAAATAAATAAATAAATAAAGCAGATTTAGAAATTTGTTTGACTAATAGGGGATACATTTGATTAATCGGAGATATGCAATCAATAGAAAGGTGACATTGCTTAAACCAAGAAACCTCAGCCTCAGGCAATGAATTGTAAAGGTAAAGGTTCCCCTCGCACATATGTGCTAGTCATTCCCAACTCTAGCAGTGATGCTCATCTCCGTTTCAAAGCTGAAGAGCGAGCGCTGTCCAAAGATGTCTTTGTGATCCTGTGGCTGGCATGACTAAACGTCAAAGGCACATGTAACCACCAAAGGTGGTGCTATTTTTCTCCTTGCATTTTTACATGCTTTCGAACTGCTAGGTTGGCAGAAGCTGGGACAAGTAACGGGATCTCACTCCGTTATGCAGTACTAGGAATTTGAACTGCTGAACTGCTGACCTTTCTGATTGACAAACTCAGCATCTTAGCCACTGAGCCACTTTATACATGTATATCTCGCAATAGCCTGAAGTTTGAATTTTAAAGATTAACACCATCTTATCCAGACACTCTAGTGTGATACCTTCCAGACTACTCTGCCTATCAAGTAATTTGAAAAGAACTCATCGTTGATGGTATTACAACCCACAGGGATTCAACAGAACCAAATAGAATGGTAGAATAGTAGATCCTAGTGTAGATGGTGACAAAGGCTGTTTCCAATTCAAATGCAGGCCTGAAGTCAGTCTGAATATATTTGCACCATAATTGCACAGTGGTTAGACTGCCATATTGCAGGTTGACTCTGCTCACAGCCAGAAGTTCAGCCAAGGTTGACTCAGCCTTCCATCTTTCCAAAGTCAGTAAAATGAGTAGCCAGATTGTTGGGGGCAATATGCTGATTCGCTAAATCACCTAGAGAGGGTTGTATAGCACTATGAAGTAGTATATATACATATAAGTGCTGTTGATATTGTTAAGTGCTATAACAATTCTCTTCAAAACCCCTTCCCTTTAAAACAGCAATGAATGGATACATCTACAGTTCCAGCATGGTAAGACCCATTACCCAGAAGAGCCAGAATTCGTTCCCCCGCCCATCCACTGCCGCTCGCATGGACTGGGTACTGTAGTGTGTGAGCGGGCGGATGGGCGGGGAACAAGTGAGCCACTCATTCGTTCCCCCACCCATCTGCTTCCGCTCGCATGGGCTGGGTACTGTAGCAATAAAAATAAATTTTTTAATCAAGCCCCCCCCCCCCCCGTCAATGGTGTCCCTCTTTACCAATCTGAAAATCTGGTCACCTTACCTTACTACAGCTATTCCTAAAAAGATTCATTTATCATTTACTTCTCACCAGGACTCTAAGCACTAAATTTGGTCATTTTTAATGACACAAGAAGAAAGTTTTTCATCTCCTCTATCATAGTTAGTTGGAAGTTTTCCAATCCAGCTGAATAAGCAGATTCCAAATTTCTAATCCATCATTTGCAATTATTATAGCATGTTGTCTAAGTTTTAAAAGATAGGAAAGGCTTTATCCAGAATTTGTGTATCAAAATTGTAGGTAACAAAGCTTTGTGTTTTTTTCCCCTGTCCCTAATTATTTTTCTACTTAACATCCAAAAATTCTGGACAGCTAAACAGTGGAAAACAACGATCACATTCTCATTCTCTCATTCTCTCTCATTCTCTCTCTCTCTCTCTCTCCCTCCCTCCCTCCCTCCCTCCCTCCCTCTCTCTCTCTGTTTTACTTGTTGATTGTAGTGGTTCATTCTAAACATTCAGAAAATGAAAAAGAAGACTGTTTATAACAGTTATGTCAATCACAGGTGACCTGTCTATTCTGGAGGTCAACTAAGTTTTCAGCAGAATAATAGAAAAAGCCAAATAAAATAATTTGAATCTGCCTTGCTTTGTGGGTGTCATATAAGATCTTGTTAACTTTCATAGCTATAAAAGTTAGATGCACATGTACTTTTAAAGCAAATAATTTCTCATACAGCAATTCTCCTGTCCCTATAAATCGCTAAACAAGCGATGCCTCTAATATTTAACAAAGTGTTGCAGTTGATGTGGAATGAATTTCTGTCAGTCTCTATCTGACAGTGTGTGCATGTGTGCATGTGTGTGAGAGAAAGAGCATTCTTACTGCCATAATTTCGACATTAGAACAATAACAATTATGAAGGGAGTGTAGGTAGCATCATCATTTGAATCTCCAATCTTGTGGTCCAAATGTTCACCTTCAGCCAAAATTTCCATGGAAACTAAGAATGAACATTTTTGAATAGATTTTTATTAGAAGTATTTCATGCTCATCCTTGGGTGATACATTTGCAAACCCAAGTAGACAATAACTAATGTTTGCTGACTTAAAAGAAAGCTACCATATTCTCAGGAAGTAAGCTCATTTGGAAAAGAAAGCTCAGTTAAGATTAAAACAAGGTTTTGATGATACCAGTTTCAATTTATCTTTGGATTCTAAGAGGCTTGTGGAAAATTGTACATTGAATGGAATTCCTAACCAATCAACAGATGGCAGGCAGATGGCCACAAGATCCAGAGATGTGTATAAACCCAACTTAATTGAAATGAAATTCATAATTTATTGCAATGAATTCATTTTGTGTAGATCAAAGAACACCCTCAAGTCAATTAATGGGAAAATGGTTTTAAATAATAAGGCTCTGATTCTATATTCATAAATGGATTTTTAAGGAAAAAGTAACGTGTATTGCTTTCTTTTGAAAAATATGTATCATCCGCCCCCCTCTCTCTCATCTATCTATCTATCTATCTATCTATCTATCTATCTATCTATCTATCTATCTATCTATCTATCTATCTATCATCTACCCACCCATCCACCCACCCACCTATTCACCCACCCACCCATTTGTTCACCCACCAACCCACCCACCCACCCATCTATCTATCTATCCATCCACCACAGACACAGACACAGACAGACACACAGACACAGACACACACACACACAGACACACAGACACACGTGCCTTGCCATTGATTCATCCCTGGGACTGAGAGAGGAAGATTGGCCTAAGGTCATTCAATTGAATAATGCCTAAGGCAGGACCAGAATTCAGGTTTGCTGGTTTCTAGCCTGGTGAATTAATCAGCATAATATAATCTTATATTGTGCTTTGTAAAACAAGTGGCAACCAGGGAAGCAGCTTTGCCAAGATGGGATATAAACCAACCAGTTCAAAAATAGGCAAGGTTTGAACTAGTTCTAATTGTGTAAAATGTGTTTTTCTCCATAGCTACCACTTGTGAAACTAGTAATAGCTAAGGTTGAAGGAGCACTCCCAGTCCTTTGCAAAAGTACTACTCCATCTTAAATAACCAGTCTCTGCATCTAGTTTTCTACTGACAAATAGCATCTTGATCTTGTGTGGATTTAATTAATGTTCTCTTTTCCAGCAAAGTTGCTGCTGAGTTTCAACAACCAGATTGGAAACCGCTTCAAAAACGGAAAGGAGATGAGGTCAAAAGTTTTCTTTTTCTTTCTTTTTTCCTGGATTTTCTGGGTCACTAGAAGGCCAAAGTCACAAATATTAAGGCACAGATTTGCAAATAACAATGCAAATATCTTGAGGATAGTATCCCATAAATAATATATGACAAGCAAAGATTTGCTAGCATACATTTTTATTTTAACCAAGGTTTTTTTAAGAACTAAGACAGACAAAACTAATGCAATTACCTGACCTGGAAGAGAGCCAATCCAAGGCTCTTCAAGAAAGAAAAGAAAGTTTTCTTCCCTCCGCCCCTCAAATCAAGTCGTTCTTGCTGATTGTACAGCAGAAAAAGGTAGGTGGGTGGGTGGGTGGAGGGAGAAATAGGGATAACATAATGTTCAGTTCTTGTTTCTTTGACATAGAACAAAGAAGGCTAGTTGGTAGAATGCAACAAAAGTGATTTTTTTCTTTGCCCCTTTTTCATTGCACAAGTTTTAGGAACATTGCAGAAATCGTAGAACTTAGAATACTTAATTGAGTTGGAAGAAACCTTGG
This sequence comes from Thamnophis sirtalis, assembly GCF_051295495.1. Taxonomy (NCBI): domain Eukaryota; kingdom Metazoa; phylum Chordata; class Lepidosauria; order Squamata; family Natricidae; genus Thamnophis; species Thamnophis sirtalis. The sequence continues at coordinate 81,481,988 of NW_028261382.1, forward strand.
AGGCCTTCTTGTCCAACCTTTGCTCAAGCAGGAAACCCTATACCCTTTCAGACAAATCGTTGCCCAGTCTCTTTTTTAAAATCCTCCAGTGATGGAGCACCACAATTTCTGAAAGTCAGCTATTCCATTGGTTGATTGCTCTGTTAGGAATTTTTTCAATAGTTCTAGGTTACTTCTTTCCTTGGTTAGTTACTGTTAGGACCCCCCTCTGTACGGTGAATCATGCTGACACAAGGTTACTGTTAGCCACACTTTATTCACAGTAATTACTCACAGACAAGACTTTGGCAACAACCCAGACTCCCACAGATAAGAGATACACACAAGAGTTTCTCCAGCTTAATAAAACAGTCGTGTCCTGCAAAAGGTCTCCTCCCAAAGTCTCTTCTTATATACTCTCTTGAGAGGAGCCCAAATCACAACCACCTGGCCCCGATTATCTTCTATGTCTCCGTAATTGCTCCCTGCGCTTATCTGCCCTTCTTTGCCTGGAGTCCGGGACCAACTCCCTTTGCTCCTCCCCACTGCTCCAGGGCTCAGGAGCCTCCTGGTGGCCAACCAGCCTCTCTGGTCCCTGCTCGTAGTCTGAATCCTGCTGGGCCACAACAGTTACCATACATTGTTTCTTGTTTTGCCTTTTGGTGCTTTGGAAAATAATTTGATCCCTTCTTCTTTGTAGGAGCCTGTAGCCCCCTAATCATTCTTGTTGCTCTTCTCTGCACTTTTCAGAATCCTAACATCTTTTTAAATATTTTGGTGACCAGAAATGGAGGTAGTATTCCAAGTGTGCTCTTACTAAGGCTTTGTAAAGTGGTACCAGAACTTCACATGATCTTTCCATCGAAGGAGAATTCTTCTTCCATTTTTCCCTCTGTGATTCTGATCAGGTATACCAAACTGTCTAATTTTAATGATGAGCTGTGTAGATATTACAGTTTAACAGGATGAATTTTGTTGCTAAGGTAATAACCAAGCCACTTCCAGAAGTGAAAGGTCAAATCACTGAGAGATGGATGTAGTTGTAAGGGGATGATTTTACAAGAATATTAATTTGTGACCTTTATTGTAGGTGAAAACCACTACTTGCTTCCACTGATAGCTTTCAGAATTTAGCCAAGACAGCTGGGGGATTATTCAAAACAGGTTTAGAAGACTATAGAGACCATTAGAAGAAGATGTGGAGGAAGGTAAAGTGTCTGTAGTACAAACAAGGTTTAATTTGCCAGCACTGAATTATTAAAGTTTACTGAACTTTATATATCTCTAATTCATAAATTCATATGCTGGAGATGTTGTTGGAATACAGCAAATGTTAATGCATATAATAAGCCTGCAAAGTTAGCAAAATATTGTTGAAGAAATATAATGATGATTACAGAAGAGAAAATAACAGGGCGTGGAGTACCTCTAAACCTGATGCTGGACTTATTGTCAGATAGGCCATATAAAATGGCAGTCAGAAAGAATAAAAGGATGATTGCAAACCTGTCAACATAGTTTAGGTATTAATATGGAAAAATGGGAGGAGGACTCTCCTTAGATGGAAAGAAATACAGCACTTTGAATAAACATTGATGCACAATATCTGCATTTGCTTAGAAGAAATACAGATGATAATTCTTTGGAAGTGAATGGCAGAATGAATCAGTAGAAGAACCAGACGAATTTCTACAATACTTTCCAAGGCCATGAGAAAGGATGTTCAGGTAAGCCTCTCTCTACATCCTCTATACTCCAACCATGCTTTTCTGCACTTTATTTATATCTTCAGATTTTTTTTAAAAAAAACCAATTCACTATTTCTAAATCAGGTTAAGTCTGTAGCACTGTTTCATATTTCAAATGGGAAAAAAATTGCACATCTGATTTTCAATCCTCAGAGTCAAAGAGAACTTCTAAAGTCACTTCAAGAATTTTAATTTTTAATTCAGGTCTTTGACTGCAATAAAAGATTGATTGGACATTATATGTAGGAGAAAGAGTGACAGAGCCTTGGGGCAGAGACAAAAGAGGAATCAGTCTCCACATAACCAGAAACAAAGTCCAACCCCTCTTGAATTCCATTGTCCCTTGTTTAATGCCAAGATTCTGCTAAGCATGAGTTAAGTAGATTCCTATACATAAGCATGAGCAATAAATTAGCTTAATTGGAACTTCATGTGTAGTCCCCATGTTTCATGTTCATGAAGATATATGATGTCCAGAGGGGGGGGGGGTCCTCTGTCCTTGGGGAGTCAAGTTCCCCATCCATTCTCCAGTGCAACAGATACCAAATGATGAAGATGGACTTGAAGACATGAGCTTCAAATATCTGCATGACCATTAGACAGAAACAAAGAGACACAGAGAACTCATTTTTGCCAACCATACCTATGCAGATTTATGCAGTTTAGATCTGATAAGTCCTAGGAATATCTGAAAGCTACCTTGACTTGATTTAGGCAGGTAGGAAACATTATTGATGTATGAATCAAAGTTAGATTGTCAAAAGAGTTCATGAAAAAATATCCAGAAGCCATGGGAAAGGGGTGTGTGTCCCATATTTATTGATTTGCCAATCTAAGTTCATGTCTTATTTTAATTAATTAAACTGTATTTCTTTTGCATTATGATTGCAATGGGGAAGGAAAGCAAACACATCCTTTTTTCCACAGCCTGCAAATAAATGGTTTTCAACAATTCACTGCCATGTCAGCTAATTTTACATGAAGCTTTGACAATCATTATCAGAGAAAAAAAATGCATGTCACTCTGTGTGTGTTTTGCAGTGGGGAAAGGGAAGATATTTTACCAAAGAATAATTACAACTTGTGTCAAATCAGCACAAGTATTTCAATTTCTGGGCAATATAATTAGATGTGGGTTGTTTCAATCACAACATGTCATGGAAAACAAATGCATGAGATAGTTTCCATGCATACAAGTCAACATGACATCTTATAATTAGAAAGGCACAGTGTACCAAACTACCTCTGAACATGCAAGACACCACAGGAATATTTTGATGCATTGATTTAGCATGCATGTTCAAATTTTTGATTTACTATCACCTGGGGTATGGATGAGCAACTGGGGACATTCTTCCCATTGATTTTCCTCTATTCTCTGGATATGTTCAGGCTACAAAGGCAGAATTCCAAAAGGTAAGGATGTTGAATATCAATCTCAAGTCAGAACCTATTGTCAAAGCAGCAGGATGTTGATAGTATAGGGAGCATGGATACCTACAATGCACTTACAATATCTATCAGAATGGTATATAGAGCCCACTTTCTCATAAAGTTTTACAGAAATGGCATTTAGACTTATATATCGCTTCATAGTGCTTAACAGCTCTCTCTAAAAAGTTTACAGAGTCAGCCTATGGCCCCCAGCAATCTGGGTCCTCATTTTACTGACCTCGTAAGGATGGAAACCTTGAGCCAGTCAGGATCAAACTCCTGGCAGTGAGCAAAGTCAGTCTGCAATACTGCATTCTAACCACTGTGCCACCACAACTCATAGCAGAGAGGTATGGATGTGCCATTATGTCATGTCCCTTGTAGAGGGTTTTATAGGATTTCAACCACCCATTGGACAGATTTTTTATTTTTATTTTTTGAGAATGTTTATTATATGTGTTTTTGGTTACAATGAACATAGGAGGCAGAATAACAGAGAAGTCCATTACTGTCTCATTTGGAACATATTGGTAGCCAGATGATATTTTATAGGGTTCAAACACTCTAATATATATATCTCCCTTCCTACAGGAGCTCCAGATCTGAATCTCTCCTAAAATGAATACACTGTATTGATCATCTAGATTGCAAAGTTCTGCTAGCTGACTTCTTATTACATATATAATTATGTATGTATGTATGTATATACATATACATACACATACATATACATACATACATACATACATACATACATACATACATACATACATACATATTACTTACAGGGCAGAAAGAGCAAAAAGGGCAAAATTCCATCAATACATTGCATATGATTCAAAACCCTGCTGTTTTTATTATAAATTTTGGAAGAATTTCTTTTTACCCTTGTTATTGTCAGGGTTACTGACAGGCTGCCCCCCTTCAGCAGAAGATCATGCCCAGAACGAGATTAACACAGGGGGTTAAAATCAAAATCCTAACCACCTCTTCCCACTCAGGGGGACCCTTTGGCTTCTCAGGATATTTATCCTATAGCAGTACAAGGGGAACCCCATCATGAATTAAAAAAAAAAAAGATTTTAGAGTCTAGACTGTATAGAGGTGATTTGCAATATTTAGTTCATTGGAAAGGGTACCCTTTGTCTGAAGCTACCTGGGTAAAAAGTTGGGATGTGAAGGCAGATAGGCTAGTCAAGCAATTCCATGATAAATACCCTGATAAGCCAAAGGATCCCCCCGGGGGGAGGGGAGAGGTGGTTAGAATTTTTATTTTAACCCCTGTCTTAATCTCGTTACAGGATACGATCTTCTGCTGAAGGGGGGTGGCCTGTCAGACCTGGAAGCCTTCAGACCTGCCACATTTAGTCTGTGGCAAAATGGGAGGGGGATTATATGAAGTGTGGGCAATATATAGTCTAAATAATATTCCTTTCTCAGAGAGTCAAGGACATCTTGTCCCGCACCTGGAGTGATGTGACCAGTGGTGGGTTCCGGATACCGTTGCAACCAGTACGATGCAATGGGGCCCCGCGTCCACCAGATGAACGTGTGCAGCACATGTGCACACATGTGTCTTACCTCCTGTGCTGCCTCCGTGATGCTCCAGCTGCTTGGCAGAGCATCGTGCAGGTGCCGTACACTCCGTGCACATGCACAGAAGCGCTCAAATACAGGTAAGGAGGGCGGGTGAGCAGGTGGTCCCTCCAGAGCACCATACCGGAATGGTACCCGGTGTCCCCGGCAGGCACCAGTATGCCCATACCAGGGTGTACCGCCTGCAACCCACCACTGGATGTGCCTGGGAGGCATCTCCAGTTGGGGCAGGGCCTGATTGGACCATGTGATGGACATGTGGGTGCTGGGCAGCGGCTTGGGCTTTCATCTGGGTGGGGAAAACCTGGAAGCTTTCGGATTCGGGTTTTCCCAGGTGTGCCAATATGACATCTCTAATAAAATGGAACTTTGAGGAAACTCAAGCCTCAGAATACTGCAGACTGTTACTATGCAACCCTGGTGAAAATATGCCACAACACATAAGAAAGTGATCTATCTTTACTTTGCATGTGTGATATTATTTGAGGTAAAGTTAATATTTTATTTTAACAAACACTTGCTGTAACATCCATCCATCCATCCATCCATCCATCCATCCATGTTATTTATAGGGGGTGCAAATTGGGGGTTGTCTTGGGGGAAGGATTAAAATCAGCACATTGGGGAAATTGTTTTGAGGTAGTTTGAAGGTATAAAATAAAAATCATTTCCCTAAGTTTAAAGCATCAACTTTGCTTCAAAACCTCAGGCTAACGCCTCCTCCCAGTCTCTGGACTTAACATGCTATTAGTTGTCCATGTCGGTTCTGCCATTCAAATTCAAACAAACCCTCTCCACTTTCTGCTTGAAAACTCCAAATCCCGACAGGAAGCTTAAGAGAAAGGCAGCTGCATTCAGTTCCACCAGTTATTCCCTTGTCTCTACAAAGCCAGGAGATATTTATTTTGTAAGTGATGGGTTGGCAGCCACAGGTCCATAGAGAATCCATTCAGGTATTTCCTTAAAAATGCATCAAAATCCCTTAGATATATTCTGTTTTTCTCCAACAACTCACAAGATTGTGTGCAAAACCCAGAGTTTTTTTTCCCCAGTTGAGTTTGGAGAGGAGGCCAAGCCTATTCATTGCCATAGTTGACACCACTGATACCTTTTACTGAGTTAATTAGTGATTATCATATAAATTACAGCCAGTTGGGTCTTCCAAGAGTTTAATACATCAACCGGATGAGATAACCTCTTAGGACAATATTTTTAAGCTATATTACTTGTGCTAACAAAAACAAAAATAAATGGGTCACATTGTATCTTATCTATTTCAGTTTCAGTCCCAAACCCAAACTACAATTGGGGAAAAAAGAATGCTAAGCTTGCACAGACAACACACACGCACACAAACACACACAAACACAGGTGTAATTCCCTAACTGACTGACCTCTCTGCTAGATCTGATGAGATGGACAGATATAATTCTGCAAAAGAGGTCCTTTGGATAATTTGGATCCATGCCATTGAAAGACTTTAAATATTAAATATTTTTAAATATTAAAACCAACACCTTGAATTGGATCCAGAAGCAAACTGACAACCCATGCAGTTTATTGAGCAGAGGTATAACTTCTACTGTAACTCCCTGTACCACTGCTTTCTGTGCCAGCTAAAGCTTCCAAATTCTCTTCAAGGGCAGCTCCATGGAGGACACATTGCAGTAGTCCAATTGAGGGGTGATTAGTGCATGAGGGAGTGTGAGTAGAACCCCCTAATCTAGAAATGGGCCCAACTAACACACAACGTGAAGCTACATAAAGGCTTCTTAGTCACAATTGCCATTTGCTCTTTCAATACGAAGCATGAATCCAAGAGGATCCACAGATTGTACACCGGGTCTGTCTGGGGGAGTGAAACCCCATCTAGCACCAACATGGCATAATCCTAGAACCGACAGACCCCAAAATTCAGAACCACAGAGTCTTGCCAGAGTTCAGTTGAAGCTTATTGTTCCCTATCCAGACCCTCATATCCTCCAGGGACGAAACAAGACATTCATGGCATGACAACCTCACTTAAAGCTAGGTGCACTTTTAGTGTATTTTGATGGTATATTGCAAAGTTTAGAAAAGGATAAAAACCAAGGAATGAATGTTTCCCCATCTGGGTAGCAGTCCAGAGAAAAAAACCGTGAATTGGGCTGAATTCCTTGAAAATGCAAAGTACACAAAAATTACTTATGCTGCTAAAAGAAATCCCACTAACGGCTACATTCCTTGTTTATTGCTGCATGTCCTTTTTCAATTTATTCAGCCTTCCTTTCACCCCATAAATATTAAACAGTGTCTGGTTCATAGTATTAAGAGGTTATCTCCAAGCTGTGTGGCTGATTATCAGTACTAAAATAACACTATCAGAAACCTTATAATAGCACTGGGGATCATGGAAGGAAGGGTAACCCTTGTGATTACATGGTCTAGTCAATAGGATTTACCAGCTAGATTCACCAGCTTGATTTGAAAGGAAGGTTGTAGTTCCCTTTGTCCTATAAATCACATTAACACTAACAATTTACAATTTACATAAGAGGTATGATTATTTATAATGGAAATATTCAATGTCAACATGGATATGGAACACATTCTATGTTACCCATTAATTTGAGACCTTCACATGTATTTCTGTACACATGCAAACCCCTCCCCCCTTCCCTGGAACACAATCTGCTATTCTCATGGAAATCAGCTTCCCAATATGACATTTTGGAGAGGAAAGATTTTACTAATGGAAAATTGGCCATGTCTTTGTTGGCTTGAACAAGAACAATGATGTGTGTTATCTTTACAAAGCAGCACCCAAGGAGTTAACTGTCAGTTCAACCTATCAAGAGCCCATTCTTCCCATCTGCCTCCAGTTGTAAACATAAATGCCATAAATACTAAGGCTGGAATTTATGATTTTCAGGTGTCTTGAGAGAAATGCTATCAACAACCAAGCACCCTTAGATTTATATCATGCTATGATTTAATTATTTGGCAAGAAGCATTGTGTGTCCTGTCAATGCATTTGTCCTTTTCTGTCAATGAAGCAAGCACCAATTTTACTTGCTGGAAGAAGCCCCATAATGGACTGAGAAGAAATAAGACTGAAAAGCTGTGACTGTGATTATTGTAATTTTCAGTGTCACGATGAAATGATTATCCTTTTAAGCCTGCACAGACTTTGCAGAATGCGCTTGGATAATCACATACGTTTGGTTTTCCACATGTACTTATAAAGCTGTTATGCTAGTTTTGCCCCTGCAGCACTTTTCTGTATCATGGACTGTGTCCTTCTAAATGTCACCAAGTGAGTCAGAAAACAAAAGGACAAAATAGGCAGAAATAATATGTTTTGTTTCACGATAAGGCTTTGGGCATAGTGCAGATTTGCTTTCAGAGAATGTGGAATGAGCTGCCCAGACACAATTCATTTTCAGCATGAACAGGAACTCTCTACCTCTAAATATCTTGGCCGAAAAAGTACATGTATGTATATGAACATACCTACATTTAGAAAAATTGAAAACAAAGGTATATTGAAGAGAGGTTAACTGTAACATTCTCTACTCTAGGGAAAATTGTTACTATGGTTAATATATTGCATTGAGAGAAGAAAGATCTGATGGGCTGGCTGTTAAAGCAAGGTCGTGGCACACACTTAAAAGTAAATCATGGAAGACCATAATTGTGGAGTCTGTCTGGCAAGAACAAAGATTGCTTATAAACAGGAAATATGCATGTGTAAAGCTTATAGCAATTATGGGAAGTTAGGAAATTGATAAAAGTAACAAGAATTAGACAACTTGCAGACCTCAGCTAAAAGTTAGAAATAGAGATGGCGGGCAGCAAATGAAATGTGTATTAGATAACTCCTGGGGCATTCATTAGCCAAGGCTTAGGAATAGGATCAGCTAGAGACCAATAGAACAAATTGTAGAATTATTACTAAAATGTTTATTAGATGATATTTCTTATTATCTCACCTTGTCCCACCTTCTCCTTTAGTAAACATGTATAAAGCTTTCTTAATCCTTTGTTCTTGGTTCTTGTCCTTTTGACCAAGATCCCTTTTCCTTGGAGTACTCCAATAAAAAGCAATCAGAAAACCTGCACCTCGTGTCTGGCATCCATCATAGGCTTCGGCACCAGGCTCAGACCCGAATTGGGGACAACAGATCCTAGCCCAGCTCTACTTTCAAGTCATGTAACTCTTGGTTTGAATTTGAACCAGCTGTTCTATAAGTTGCCTTGAGACCCCAGATAAATAAGATTTTTTTTAAAAAAAATAGGAATAAAAAAAATACAGTGTTAATCCATTCTGGGAAGTGCAAAGGACCAGTCGCAAACAAACCATGTGACTTACCACATGACCCTTTGTTTCAGTCAAGAAAAAACTTTCTGTCTGTCCCTTTTCCTACACCAGCGAACTTCCTGTCTGCCCTCTGTGGCTGTCTCCCTCCTTTTGCAAAAACCTTCCTTAGCCAGGCTGACTTCCTGTCTGTTCTTCACAGCCACCCCCATTTCCTATAGCATTGTGTCAAGTACTAAACAAAAGCTGAGTACTGGGACATTTTCCCATCAAAATGCATTGAGAACCAAACTCGAGTTTTGAAGCAGTCAAGTACCAAGCGTACCACTGCACGTATCTCTTGAAAGTACATACAGCCACATGTGCAGGCATCACTTGCACATCAGAACTCATTTACAGGTTAAAGTCCAGTTGAATTCAATGGATACCAGGGCTTGTTTTTAGGTACATGGATGCAAAAGTTTGACATCTCCCAAGAACCTGAGTCTTCAGCATCATGGCTGAAAAACTTTTAAAACTTCGTTGCATCCACAGGAACTAGAGGTCATCTTTTGCCTATAGAGAAACAGACACTTCAATCTTGCAAAGGTTGTGGTCTTCAGCAGTTGCAACCATCTGCTCCTTTATACTTCAAAATAAAGACATAAAGCTGGCAAAACTCATCCTAGTTGTTTAGGGTACCTGGGCTTGGAGATTACTTTGAGCCGATTTCCAGCCTTCTTAATATTTCCTGGTGAGTTTTGCAAAGACCAAATTGTGTCTGAGAGCATTGGAATGAAGAGTTCAACTATGAAAACAGAAAGAATTGTTTTGTTTCCCCGACAAGAGTATCTAACAAAGATACTACTTTATTAACCTCTCTCACACAGGGTTTTCCTTACTCTCTGCATGAAGCTTCAAGCTTCCTTTAAAACATTTCCTTTGTCCTAGCTGTAGATTTAAAGGATTTTACAGGTGTATGATTTTATCTTAAGAAACTACAGGGAAACATCAACTTCCAAGTATTTTAATCCCAAACTGTTACAATTGGCTGACAATTTAATATACCCTTTCTTTTTGCTCACTGTGGTCACAATCATATTGGTTTATGGAAGTTTCACATCCTGGGGTGTTTAACGATGTCAAGGAATGGGTTTTGATAAATAAATAACCTTAACTGGATACAAATGGAGCAATTTTCATTTCAATGATGCAGTTGTAGAAAGAACATCCCATTCAATAAAACCATCTTTCTTGAGGGTATCCCAGATGCAGACTTTTTTTTACGACTTATGCTGATTTTTTCCATGAGAGTGGTGGAATAATGTTCTCAGAGGAAACAAGGATGACTCCATCAATCAATGTAGAAGATACCTAGGTTGAACCCAAGGGAGGGACGTGTCAAATGCATCACCATCAACTCCCTTCACAGATATAAGTCCAGCCCACCTTAAATTCCATTGACTCTTATCTATTGCCAATATGCTTTGACCATTAGTAGTTAAGATTCTTGTAGAAAGCTTTAGCATATAATAAACTATATATTCATTTGAACTGCCTGGACTCCTGATTTCCTGCCCTTGACAATCAATCCCCTTTTGTTTATATTTTTCTAGAGTTTTCTAGAGTTGTGGATCTTTCCCAAGGATCTAGGATAATAAATTTTACTGCCATAATACATGTTTTGTTCTGAATAATACAACAATTGATAATTGAATAATATTCTGTCCATTCATTCTGTGTCCAAATACTTGTCTAGAACTTTTGGTATGGCACCAAGGCCATTGGCACCATTTTGTCTTTCTTTTTCCACGCTTCCTCAATATCTATTTTTTTCTTGTTAACCATCCTGTTTCCAGCTATTTTGTAAAAATAGTCATATCTGGCTTATTAGTCATATTAGGATAAATGTTTATTGGCTTTTAATTAGAAGTCTCAAAGCCTTTTGATCTCTCTATTTTCAATGCCTTTTTTTAAAAAAAAATCTTGCTGGTAAATTATAATGATTCCAGTAGCTACTAATATGATCATTATTATCATTATAATTAAGTTGAAGGTTTGAAAGTAAAGCCCTTTTGTGTATTCTTTGAACAAACCATGATTCATAGAGCTGTCTCTGTGAAAGAAATATGCATAAATTCAGAAATATAACTACAGGATTTAGGTAATTCTTATGAATGAACAAGAGTTGAAGCTTTGGTTTTCTAATTAATTGGTACCAAGTGTTATAGGAAATGCAATGGAATAGTTTGAGTAATGGCCATTAAAGAGTTGGCAAAGGTAGAAGGACTTTAGCATCATAAAAGCATTATTGTTTCCAAGTTCAGAGACAACATACTTCTGATTTCTATTTCCTAGGAAACAAGAGCAAAAAAATATGTTGTCAAGCTTCTGTAGACTTTTCAAAGATACAATGAAAAACCTAACTATATAAACCTTTGTTTTATTCCAGTATGGCCCATTTTATGTTCTAATTCAGAGACTCTAAAAAATGTAGGTCAACAGAGAACACACTGGAACACAGATCCCTTACTATGTATGGAGAGTCCCTCTAGAACATGGGTAGGGAATCATGGTCCTTTTATGACTTATGGACTTCAATTCCTAGAATTCCTGAGCCAGACATGCTGGCTCAGGAATTCTGGGAGTCCACAAGTAATAAAAGGGCCATAATTTCCCACCCCTGTTCTAGAGAATTGGGGCATCATTCCCACATCTCATTTTAGAGCTGTGTAGAGTCTCTTTGCTAAAAGAGATGACAACACCTTACCTACCAATTCAGCCTTTTGAAAGCTTGCCTATGAGGATGGGAAGGTGTGGACTCAACCAGTACATTTCTGTACAAGTTTACCAATTTGTCATGCAGAGCCAAGTCCCAAAACCTAATGGACTGGCTCTCTTTCAGAGAGAGGCAGTTGTGGGCATTATTTTTGAGTTCCACCTAACAACATTGATTGTATTTCACTGTAGATAAGTATAACTACCCATTCTCTAAGATGATAGTAATAAGTCATAGAGGATGTTTGGTAATTAGCAAAATAGTTTACTGAATTACAGATTTGGGCTCCCATTGCTACTGGCCATGGTAGATGGAAATACCTGGCCCAAGTGCAAAGACTGTAGGAGAAGAATGGGCTGAACTGGAAGGCAAGATTGAATGTGTCATCAGTTTGGAATCATTGAATTGCTGCAAAAGTTCACCCCCCCCCCCGCACCATGAATGCCATTGCCTCTTATGTAGCACCAACTTAGCATTTAACCATTACCATATTTTTCAGAGTATAAGACACACCTTTTTCCCTCAAAAAAGAGGTGAAAATCTGGGTGCATCTTATACACTGAATACAGCATTTTTTGCCCCCTGAAACCCTGCCCCCTTTGCAAAAATGGCCATGCATAGCCTTTAGAAGGCTTCCAGAGTGCTCCTGGGGCTGGGGAGGGCAAAGATGAATGACAACCCGACCGTTTTTGCTTGTTTTTGCCCCCCAGCCCCCAGAAGCACTCTATAAGCCTCCTAAAGGCTATGCATGCCCTCTTTTTTGACAAAAATGGGCGCATTTTTGCAAAATATTGGCTGTTTTTGTTCATTTTCGCCCCCCCCAGCCCCCGGGCTTCCTCTACAAGCCTCCTAAAGGCTATGCATGCCCTTATTTGACAAAAAATGGACCCATTTTCATGAAAAACAGGCCATTTTGGGGAAGTCTGCAGTGCAAAAACTTTTTTTATTTGCCTCTTCAAAATACTGGTGCGTGCGTCTTATAGTCCGGTGTGTCTTATACTCCAAAAATACAGTAGTTGACTAGATTCTAGTATAGTGGAAGCACTAATAAATTCTTCTGTGCTTTGAACTCAAAGAATGCTCCTGGCTATTTGCAGCTGACAGAGACAAGACAGTAAAATACAATCAAGTCCAATCCTATATTTGCTCACACCTAATAGACATAATCTTGCCAAATTAAAGCTGCAACTTTCTAAGCTACTAGATATATCCTGAGAAATTCCAGGGTATAATTACCCTGAACCTCTTCCCTTCTTCTCCATCCTACTCAGTCCTCTGAATGAGACTCTTCCTGAGAAGCTCTGAGTTGGAAAAATCCTCTCCCCTGCTGTTGCAGGTGCATATTCCATTATAATTCTTCAATAATATCTGCCAGGTGACTAGTTCCTCACCTTTATTTCACAGTGATTGAATTGTATCTGCCTTGAATATGAAATTGCCTTGAACTGAAATGGAATCTTCCCTGAGCTTGTCTTTGGAAACACACATACACATTAAAGTAGAAAAGCTAAAAGCAGCATTACTGTTAGAATGATCAAAATGAGGTACACCCTCTTCATATTAGAGGAAAAATGACATATGGGTGATTGACATGGAAGCATGAAAATGGATTGAAATATAAGGATAACCAAGGTTCCCTGTGTTGTACAGATAAAGAATGTCATTCCAGGTTCAACAGAACATTCAATTTACAGGAGAAAGAAGGCAAATTCATTGTTGACACCTCTACCATTTTACATTGCATCAATCAGAATCTTAACCCTTTGACTTAATTTGTAACACTTCTTCTTCCAGTCCTCAATAACTGAAATTTCTAGGAATGTGCATTCATCTTTTGGTGTCTCATTAGCATTGTGGCAGCAATCCTTCTAGACAAAGACATAGGAAGCTCATTAGCAGTAATAGAAAGCAGCACTGGATTCACCAAGATATTAAGGATATGCTTGAGGAGAAGAAGTTTATTCTTCTCAGTCCCTGCAGTGTTCAGGTTGAGAACAAAAATAGTACCACTGGAGCCTTAGCAGTTCAAATCAAACAGCACTCAAAATAAAATTCCTAACCAAGATTATACAGGCCTGATAAGGCTAATCTAGTAGATGCTTTCTCTGCAGGCTTCTCTTTGTCACTGCTGTCAGAGTTTGGTGCAGCAATCACATCCAGAAAGCACACACAGGTAACTGTTTCAGCAGGATTTGTTAACTTCTCTTTATATATAATATAACACATGAAGTAAATATACAATACCAAAAGCAGGTTTTCCAACTTGGTAACAAATAAGCAAACAGATGCAGAGGAGAGAACAGTTTCAGTTTCAGTTCAGAGCAGAAGACTAGTTTTTAGCTCAGCACAGACTCAGGTCTGCAGAGCTAAACCACACTCAGGCTCCTTGCTGTCTCCTTGTTGCTCACACAGCAAAAACTGTTTCAGTTTCCATATAGCCCTCATTGGCTGACTTAGTTGCTATGCCTATTCATTGGCTGACCTTGTTACCATGTCTTCCAGGTCATAGCAATAGCACTTAGATTTATATACTATTTCATAGTGCTTTTACAGCCCTCTCTAAGTGGTTTACAGAGTTAGCATATTGTACCCAACAATCTGGGTCCTCATTTTATCCACTTAGAAGGATGGAAGGCTGAGTCAACTTTGAATCTACTGGTGAGATTTGAACTGACGAACTGCAGCTAGCAGTCAGCTGAAGTAGTCTGCAGTACTGCACCCTAACCACTGCACCACCTCGACTCATGGACTGCAATACACTGACAACTCCTGTACCTTCAATGTTGTTCTCCAACCTCCCCAACTATGCTTTCTTCAGAGCAGCCTGTATGCTTAACAGGTATTGAATATGCAGTCACCTGCACTTAGCCTTCCTAAGTAGTCCAAATAGGAAGAGTGTCTGTGAACTAATATTACTATATTGTAAGGCCATATTATTATATTTTAAGTTTTGCAAGTCTGAAAGTAGATTTTCATTCATTGCCTTTAGGGCGTAAGAAACAAGAGAGGGTTCCTTCTGAGATGTTTACCAAGCTGACATTCCTTCTGTGAGCTAACCTGCCTGTCATCCAACTCTTCCTCTGTCCCCTCCCTGTTTTCCAAAAACATTCCCACATTACATCACCTGATTGTGACCTACCTACCTACCTACCTTCCTTCCTTCCTTCCTTCCTTCCTTCTCTCCCCCCTCCCTCCCTCACATATAATTTCTAAGTTCACAAAGCTTACCTGTTGTTTCTGCACAAAAAAAATCATGTATATTTGAAGGGCAATCATTCTATAAAATATTACTGGCGTAGTGTAGGTAAAATGCATTTTTCATTTGTTTGTTTACTTTAATAGCAGCCTGCTATTTATCAGCCTCTACAAGTCTACAATGCAAGTACCAATTCACAACTTTGTGGAGGAACAACGCTGGTCATCCCAAAACATAATATAAAATAGTATCTTAATAACCTTGGAGAATATTTAGAGAACATCCTCTAAAGTGGCCATGTTTTTCTGGAGAAGAAATTAATTAGGTTTTAGAGAGGGCAGAGGTGAAATAAATTCTTTCTGGGAAGAAAGGACGGAATAAGAAGTGAATAATACTGTGTTTTCAGGGGGAAATCATCTTAAACACCCCACCCCCCATTATATAAAGTTTGCAATACCGTCAGAATTTCTGTTTTCTTTCTCTTCAATTTTAATAGTTTCCTGCTTTCATTGATAATGTTAAAAAAAAAGCCACAGGGAAATATTTAAGAAGATAGAATCATCAAGCAGATATCATTATTTATTGTCCACATTTTAAACCAATCGTTAATGCCGTTCCTGAACATTCTATGCTCCCCTGCCATTTTAAAAATATTCCACTGGGATTGATTTTGCTGCTTGGACTTTTTGTGGTTTGCTGAGCAGTGTTAAATGAAGCAAGAGTGGCATCTGCTGAAAGCAAAAGAAATGACCAGATGATATTCACAAACAAACAATGCCATATATTCCTTTTGTGCTCCCTAAGCAGGATTGGTTGGTTGGTTGGTTGGTTGCAGATGTTTTATTACCCAACTAAGTAACATCATCAGTGCTAGTGAGTGTGTGTTATTCATATGCAGTAGGTTGGTGGAGGTATGGTATTCTCCTTGGAACCTCCTTGATCGTCTTCTTGTATATAAACAGGAACAGAGGTGGGTTCCTGCCGGTTTGGCCTGGATTGGCCAAACCAGTAGTAGCGGTGGCAGGAGGCTCTTCCCACTCACCTGGATTCTTCTGCGCATGCACAGAAGTGGTGCATGCATCTGCAGGGGAGCGTGCCCGAACCGGTAGTAAAGAAATTGGCAACCCACCTCTGAACAGGGAGTTAAGTGGTAGTTAAGGATTTTGTGAGAGATTGTGTGAGAGATGAGCAAAGATTCACACCAAGATTCACATTGGACCAACAATCAAGAAGCAAACAATATCTCAATCAAGCTCACAATAAACAACCCCCAATCAAGACCACTCCCTCCCATGCAAGCCACTAGCATATAAAACAAGAGCAAAACCTACTCCCTTATTAGTACTGATAATGTTACCTAGTTTGGTAATGAAATGTCTGCAAGAAATCAACCAAGCTCAGAGTGTACCAAGGACCCCACAGAGTGAATTATCTCTTTAGACTCCTGGATTTTCTGGCTGGCATTCAATCCAGGAGAAATAACAAGGGGAAAACTCCATCCAGGAGGCTTCCCACTAGCAATTCTACAATCATTGCTGAGAGGGACTTCTGCCTTTGAGAAATATTTGGAGAATCTACTTTCCTGAGAGCAATTCATACAAAAATTACCCATATAACGATCCCACAAATTTGAGGAGGACATTAACCAATAGACAAAGCATCAGAACCTTGGTCCAAGCCAGTGGTGGGTTGAACTTACCTTCGCTACCGGTTCACTGGTCACGCCTGTGCATGTTTCGTTTTCATGCATGCCAGACTGGTACTGCACGCACATGCACAATCCACCGCCCCTGTGACAACCAGCTGATTGTCAGGGCTCGTGAAGGGGCTGAAAGCTGTGTGTGTGCATGCACAATTTGCCTTTTGCTGTAAAAAGAGGTATAAAGCACGGGCGGGTGGGTGGGCCAAAAGAGTCACCGTACCAGTTTGCTCTCAGCTGCTCTGGGCCACTACTGCTTCAGCCAAACTGGGTGGAACCAACAGCCACCCAACTCTGGTCCACGCAGATGAAACTATTGATCTGCTCAAATGCTGCCTGGTAGCACAGAGCCCTAAGTATTAAGAATTGCAATAGCAATAGCACTTAGGCTTATACACCACTTCATAGTGCTCTACAGCCCTCTCTAAGCAGTTTATAAAGTCAGCATATTGCCCCCAACAATATAGGTCCTCATTTTACTGACCCTGGAAGGATGGAAGGATGAGTCAACCTTGAGCCGGTGAGAATCAAACTGCTGGCAGTGAGCAGTGAGTTAGTCTGCAATACTGCATTCTAACTACTGCACCACCACGTCTCTTATACCATACCTCTTATTCTTGGCTGCTGCTAAACACCATCAGTTCTACGCCCTTTCCTCCCCCTTGGCAGCTCCCCCGGAATTGTGGGTGACAAATGCAGTGTGCATCTATTCAAGGACAGCTACTGCATAAAGCACATGTGTAATTAAAGCCAAGAATGAATTGTTATGAGCTTGAACTTCAGCTGCACATTAATTAATTGGACACTCTCCCCCCCCCCCACTAACTGCATGTAATGAAGTCACAGCATGTTCTAATGTATGACTGCCAGTTTTTAATGCTTTACGTTCATTAAAGGATGCAAATCTTTGACATATATTCATGATGACAGATTCGCTAGATTTATTTCACCCTAAACAGCCACACTGGTCATTAAGGAAACAATTATTTGGGAGTGACATGTAAGAAAACTGTATTCAAGCATGACATTTTTGCTCCTGCTGCTGTTTAAAGTAGAAAAACTCAACCAGGTGCTCTTCAGATGCTTCTGAGTTCAATTCCTCGATATTCTAATTCCGTTAATAGCAGTTAGTGGCACTTGTAGTCCAAAGCGTCTCCAAGAGCATTAGGTTTCTCATGAAAATGCAGCCAGCAGCATGATTCAGAAGTTCTTAGGAATAATTATTCAACTGGAAAAATACACTATTTAGGAATAGTGAAACTATTGTAGCAATAGCAACAAGAGTCAGACCTATATACCGCTTCATAGTGCTTAACAACACTTTCTAAGGCTAAGCAGTTGCCTTCAACAATCTGGGTCAGCAAATTGCCTTCAACAACCTGGGTCTTGATTTTACCTACCTCGGAAGGATGGAAGGCTGAGTCAACCTTGAGCCGGTCAGGATCGAACTCCTGACAATGAGCAGAGTTAGCCTGCAATGCTGCATTCTAACCACTATGCCCACATGGCTCATTGAGGCATTCAACAGAGTAACCAATTATTATTTTTACCTTCAAGATAAAAGATTAAAATTGGCCTATCACCTTGTCTACCTCCAATTATAGTTATTACAATGTTTTCTACAGGATTTCCTCCAATATTTCAGGAGCACTGAAATGATAGCACATTTGGATGCTACAGACCATGTTTTATTTAGACAGTCAAACATCCTAGAAGGGGAAAAAGAGAAATCATGTTCCAGTCCAATCTTCTCCTTCCTGTATTCTGACCAGAAAGATTCCAGATGAAACTGAAGACACATTTGTCTATTTACAATCACAGTGCACTCTGGAAGAGGGCTTTTTTTTTTTTTTTAAAGAAAAGAGGTTTAAATTCATAAATGCACTTTTTAAGAGCCTCAGTGGCGCAGTGGTTAGAGTGCAGCACTAAAGGCTACTTCTGCTGACTGCCAGCTGACTGCAATTCAGCAGTTCAAATCTCACCAGGCTCAAGGTTAACTCAGCCTTCCATCCTTCCGAAGTGGGTAAAATGAGGACTCAAATTGTTGGGGACAATATGCTGAGTCTGTAAACTGCTTAGAGAGGGCTGTAAAACACTGTAAAGCTGTATATAAATCTAAGTGCTATTGCTACTAAAAATTACAAAAATGGTACAAAGATCACCTGTTTTGTCTTCTTTGTTGTTTTTACAGATTTTGGCCACTTAAGTGGACAATGTCCCAGTACAAGTTTGACATTTTGGCCAACAATACTCTATCCTGAGCCTCAACAGCTGAAGGCAAGTAAAGTAAGAGGTTATCAGGACATCCAAACAGATGTAGCCAGTGTCTCTCTGAAATTAGATGGCATCTAATATCTATGGCCAATGACAGAGAGTGGTAATACTCTCTGTCATTGGCCATAGATATTAGATGCCATCTAATTTCCACCTAAAGTATGGACTGGCTATTGGTAGTCCTTAATTTACAAACATTTGTTTAGTGACTGTTTGAAGGTAAAACAGCGCTGAAAAAAGTGGCTTATGACCATTTTTCACGCTTACTACTAATATAGCATCCCCCATGATCAACATTCAGATGCTTGGCAACTGACTCGTATTTATGATGGTTGCAGTGACCCAGCGTCCTATAGGCACCTTTTGTGAGCTTTTGGCAAGCAAAGTCAATGGGGGAGCAAGAGTCACTTTACAACCATGTTGCTGACTTAACAACCGCAGTGATTCATTTAACAGCCGTGGCAAGAAAGGTCATAAAATGAGACAAAACTCACTTAGCAAATGCTTCTCTTAACAATAGAAATTTTGGGTCAACTGTGGTCATACGGGACAGTGATGGGCAAGAGTAGGGGCAGGGCGCATGTGCACGCAACCTCCCCATGCTGCCTCACCCCCCAGGCAAGTGCACCACTCCCACCCTTGCCCATTTTTGGTTTCCAGGTTGGTGCAGGAGGCAAGGTGCCGCCCCTGAGCCCCATTTTGGGCCTGGAAGGCTTCCTTCACCAACCTGGAAACCAAAATAGGCTGCAGGGGTGCTGCGTGAGGCCCCAAAATGCAATGTTAGCAACCCTGTGCATGCACCCCGCCCCCTGCACATGCATACATGAATCCCTCACATAAGCCCCGCCCCACACGCATGCACAGCAGAGACCCAAAGACCATCTGGACAGTGGGAAGCGCATGCACATGTTAGTGGAGCTGGGCTGGAGTGATGGCTGGCGTGCCCGCAGAGAGGGCTCTGCCTGCAACCTCTGGCATGTGTGCCATAGATTCCTCATCATGGCTCTAGGACTCCCTGCATTTCCATAGCATGAATTTGTGAACTATTCTTTAAAGAAAGCGAAGCTGAAAGCTGTCTCCCCGACCCCCATTAAAAAAAAATACCATGGAAGTGACAATAAATGATGAGTAGCACATCTCTGAGGATTATTGCACAGGAGGAAATAACTCAAAGCAACCAGGTTCTTCCCCTGGATACATGACAAAACCATATTTCTTCCTCCACAATGGGAAATGTCATTTTCTTTCTCAATGGGAAATGTTACAGGCAGCTACGTATAATGTAGGGGTGATGAATAGCTGGCTGTGTGTGGCTCATATGTATACCTTTTGCAGCTACTGTATTTCAACATTTCAGCCCTTTGAGGAGATTTGAATTTATTAGCCACCCAATTGCAATGGACTCTTACTTATTTATTTATTTGTCACATTTGTACAGCCACCCATATGAATGTGACAAATTCAACTCCAGAAAGCGCATTCAAATTAATATGGATGTTATTAATATTTAAAAAATATGGAAGGCACAAAAATAAAACAGAATTAAAAAAGAGATTAGATAAAGAGCCATCTCAGTATTTCACTAGTATCCTGGTCCCCTGATAAGACAACCAGCTCTTGAGGGACATCTGGAAAATTAAAAGGGATGAAACCAGCCTCACTTTGAGGAGAAGGAATTTTTTTTTGGGGGGGGGGATGTTCCCTAGAGTGTCAGCCACAGGAGAAAATATCTGTTGCCCAAAACCCTCCAAATGAAGCATCCAGCAGATGGGACCTGCATTATGCCCTCTTTGCTGGATCTGGTAGGACAGTCATCCCTCAAATAAGTGGTCCCACTCTATGTAGAGCTTTAAAACTCAAAAACAGCACCTTGAATTGGACCTGGAAATAGACTGGTAACCAGTGCCCATGATAGGAGCTGTGGCAGCAGAGTGGTTAGAATGCAGTATTGCAGGCTATTTCTACTGACAACCAGTAGTTCGATTCTCACTGGATCAAGGTTGACTCAGCCTTCCATTCTTCTGAGATCGGTAAAATGAGGACCCAGATATCTGGGAGTAATATTCTGTAAACCGCTTAGTGAGGACTGTGAAGTGATATATAAGTCTAAGCGCTATTACTGAGTGCTATGATGATGCATTCTGCAGCATATGAAGCATCTGCAATACTCTTCAAGGGCAGTCCTATGTAGTTGTAATTGCAGTAGTCCGACTGGAAGGTGAATAAGGCATGAGCGACCATGAGTACAGCTCCCTAATCTGAGAATGGGTACAACTAATATACAATGCAAGGTTGAACAAAGGCCTTCCTAGCCACAGATGCCACCTGCTCCTCAAGCAGGAGTCATAAGTCTAGGAGACTCCCTGACTGCACACAAGGTCTGTTTGGGGCAGTTCAACCTCATCCAGAACCAAAGATGGTATAGTCTTATAGCCTTAGTAGCCGAAAGGTCCCAAACTCCAAAGCGACTCAGTCTCTCCAGGATTCAACTAACACCTGCTGTTTACCACCCTGACCCTTACAGCCTGAATGAACATTTTCCCTCCATTCTCCATTAACTAGGGAGGGTCCCTTCTGAGACATTTGGCACCCTCCCATTGCTTCTGATGGCTAAACTGCTTCTTATCTGACCATTGCCTACTCAGCTGCTGTTGTTGCTGTTACTCTTGTCTCTCAAGATTATTTTCACAGGGCATTACATTATCTTTCAGGACAATCTCACCCAGAGTAGCTTAAAGTCATTTCCTCAGGCATGGAAAGCTGGGAGTCATGGTGGATAGCTAGATGGAAACAACAGGTAGGCAACAGGTGAGTGTGCAAACCTCTGTGTTGTTGGAAAATTGTTTGTAATGCTCCCTGATACAACTGCTACTTCAATGTCAAAGGAGCCATAATGTTGGCTCATGCTACAGCAGTGGTGGGATTCAGATGGTTCGCACCTATCCGGGAGAACCGGTTGTTAACTTTCTAAGCAGTTGGAAGAACCAGTTGTTGGAAGAAATCTCCTTTGGTTTTTCTCCACTTTACAGGGCTAATCCTGTAAGGAAGGAAGGCAGGAAGGAAACATTCTGGTGTTGTTTCTAGCCTAATCTTTATTGCCCTGCTTACAGAAACTGCCTCTCCGGTTAACCCTTATTACATTGTAACAGCTAAGGCGAAGCGCCCATCAACGTCAGCGATGTTGAATTGGCCTCTCCCACCCGGTCACATGACCACTGAGCCCCACCTACCCAGCTGGTCCTTAGGGCAGAGAACAGGTTGTTAAATTATTTGAATCCCACTACTGTGCTACAGGCATGCCATTTCCAACTTCACTGTAAAACTCATATTTTTTTCTTTCAACTTTGAATTATGTAACTATTTTAGAAAAGCCTTACATTTGCACAATTTTGTTTTCTAATTTGCTGTGAATGTTTGGCTCACTCCAGGAAAAAAAAAAAAAAAGCTCAAACTACCGGTTTTCTTATTCCTGTAACAAAAGAAAAAAGCACATAGGCACAATCTACAGATCTGTATGGCAACTGAAAGCATTTCCTGCTTTCTGAAGAGATCAAGTTTACTTTAACATTAAAGGTAAGCTAAAGACCTCAGTTAAAGAAATCATCCATCTGGAGCATAATCCTAGGATTAAGATTTTCTGATGCTATGCTATGATATCAAAAACCAGAGTTCACTCACCCCCTAATAGATCAGTTAATCACCCAAAGCACTTAAAGGGATGCCTGATATCAACAATAAAAGAAGGAAGGGCAGAATAAAGAAATAATATGCCATGTGAGTTAATGGATTGTGGTCTTACAGACATGGGGAGCGGAGGAGGTTGAGATTTGGAAGCATTATGCATTTATTGAAAACAATAAATGACTAAAAGAGTGTGCAGTACAAGAAGTCTGTTTGTATGGCTTACAGATTACAGGTTAACAGAGTTGGAAGGGATCTTGTAGGTCATTTAGTTTAACACCCCCATTCAAGCAGGAGACCCTACAACATTTCTGACAAATGGCAGTCCAGTCTCTTCTTGAAAGCTTCAGTGATGAAGCTCCCACAACTTCCGAAGGCAACTTCTGTTCCATTGGTTGATCATTCTCACTGTCATTTCTCCTTATTTCTAGATCCCCTTACTCAGTTTCCATCCATTATTCCTTGTCTGGCCTTCATGTGCTTTGGAAAATAGCTTGATCCCCCTCCTCTCTGTGGCAGCCCCTCAAATATTGGAACGCTGCTATCATGTCTCCTCTGGTCCTTCTCTTCACTAGACTAGCCATGCCCAGTTTCTGTAACCGTTCTTCATATGTTTTAGCCTCCAGTCCCCTAATCATCCTGGTTGCTCTTCTCTGCACTCTTTCTAGAGTCTCAACATCTTTTTTTATAGTGTGGTGACCAAAACTGGATGAAGTATTCTAGGTGTGGTTTTACTGTACTGTACTGTACTTGGCTGTACTCGATCTGTGCAAAATGTTTGCAAGAGGTACTCATGCCCTGTAATGGTATGTGGAAAACACTGAGTGAAGAAACACTGCCAAGTGAATGGTCGGATAAGATACAGCATAGCCCACAGCTGCATAATAGGTGGGGCAAAAGGCACAGTGCGGAATTGTATTTTTATATTTGCAAGATTTGGTCAATGTAGCTTTATAATAAAGTGGAATTAGCTCATCTGGTCATGATGCCTGTCCTCATAAAATGGGCAGGCTTCCATACAAGACATCCTTTTTGAAACATTAAAACAATTCTGCTGTTTTCAAACAGCTGCTTTGAAAGGGGATGCCCAGCCAAATATGCGTAAGGAGACCGCTGAAAGCAGTTTCCAAAGCAGTTGCATGAGCTTTGCAATACTGCAGATGGATTAGCAAATTCAAAATGAGATACTTCATATATACTTCACCATCCTGCAAACAATCTCTTTTTGAATATTAAACAGTCTTAGAATATGTCAAATATGTAGTTTACAAACCCATAGAACAGTGATGGCTAACCTTTTGGTCCTCTCATGCTGAAATCATGTGCATGAATGCCCACACCCATAATGCAATGTGCCCTGCCCCCCTGCGCACGCACACACACACACACACACACACACACACATGCCTAGTTCATGACTAAATGAACTAATTCTATTCTATTGTAAAGCTACATTAACAGAACCTTGCAAGTCTGAAAGTATGAACTTTCTGTCACCACTTTTACTTGCTTGATCCATTAGGGTGGCTTCTTCTAAGTTTCTTCCTCTGACTTCTAAGCCACCGGGGACTCTTGCCTCTCTTCTCTAATTGTTTCCTAGTCAGCATCTCTTGTTCCCCAAGGTCACCCACAAATTCCATTATAACCCAGACTGGTCAATTTGGTTGAGCTAGGGGTCAGGTCACACTTAGAATTCTATGAGCTTCTTGTAGGCATGTTCACAAAATGGTCCCCACATTGGAAAGGTGATGAGCTTAGTTCTCATTAATAAATAATTCAGGAAAATCTAGAACGGAATCCTTGCATCTTGAAAAGTTCAGTCCAATGGTAGGCAAGGCTTTTTACCAGACATTGTTCAGTAGGGTTAATCGTTGGTGGGCAGGACTAAAGTAAGCAGTACTTGGAACAGAGCCAAAAGTAAAGGAGATACTCATTCTCTTCCTGCAATGTTTTTTTCCCCTGCTGATTCAGGCAGAAAGTAGCAAGGAAGGGACAAACAGCTCATGCTAGAATTGTAAACTGTTTTCTTGAACTGGAGTTTGGAAATGAATTCAAAGCCCATATAAAAATAGACAGAAGACCACAGGTTACTCACCCCTAATCTATGTCATCTAAAAAAAGAGAAGATTGGGGAAGATTGGCAGCCAAGAAAACAAACAAATGGACCACATCAATTTTGGTGAAGGCATAAATGGTCCTGACAGATGGCTACTCTCAGGACTTACTATTCGGCTTACTTCTGGTTATCTATAGAAAATGACCAGGCTGACCCCAAAGGAGAGGTCAAGGGAATCATTTGGAGTCCCTGCATGTCCACAAGAGATCTTAAGTCCAGCCTTCCTTGAATTCCATTGACTCTTACGCACCACCAGTTTAATTAAATGTTAGTAGTTCAGAATCTTGCATAGAGGTAGCATGGGATAAACTTGCACTCATTTGAACAATCCTGGTTCCTGATTTAGTGCACCTGAAAGTCGCCTTTACATTGGCTTCTGATTCCAAATAAGGCTGAAAATCTTTCAAAGCATCATTAGACCTTCAAATCTACAGGAAGTTATTATACATCTTAACTTAATTTTACGATTGCTTGCATTGACTACATTTACTGCAACTATATTTATTGCAACTATCTACAATATAGTTCCATCATCCTTGTTTCTTGTGGGGAGCAATAATTCCCTTGTGTGTATATTTCTCATCTGTAATTTGTTTTGCTTCATGATTCCACTAAGCAACCTATCTCACACTTTCCATTAAAGTAATTCTGCACATTTCTGTAGCACTATGCAAAATCATTCTTATTGTTCTGCTTTCACATCCCATTTCCTTGTGTCCATTTTCCAGGCATGCTGCTGTGATAATAAACTATCATCTCACATTTGTTCATTCGGGATTCATATTTTATGTTTCATGGTTCTACTTTTATTTTGGTTTCTTCCATTTCATTTTTTAAAGTTTCCATGGACATTTCCCCCCCCATATCCATTCATTACATTATTGAATAATTGCCTGTCCCAAAATAAGAAGTACTCATTATCTCATCTTTCACTAATTTCCTCAGTCTTTCATCACAGGCAATCAAAGCAATGCTTTTAGTTTTATTTTCATTATTTTGCCATGTGCATGTATATTTATTCGTACAACCAGGCTTAAAACCACACATTCGAAATGAATAGATCTTTTTTTTCTTTACAGATAGTCAAGCAATCACAGTTCTCATTCATTCCTTGGTCTCCAAATGGACCAATCATTTTTTCTTTTCATTTCAGCTTAGAATGCCACCTCAAGGTTTACTGTTAGTCTCTATGCTGCATTAACTCAGAACATTACACAGTTTTTCTAAAGACTCATTTCTTGATTGTCCATCATTTACTGGAACAAAACATGCAACCATTGCCAGTTTCTGGAGGGCTATTTTTATCTCCTTAAATTATTTCTAAAAATAATAGAAGTGGGACAAAAACAAATAAAAAATATAAATACACACAACAAACAGATGACATCAGTTCCAAAATTTTTAACCTTTTTGTTAATACTAAAACTGAAAATAAAGTAATACATTTTATTTTATGCAATAATAATAATAAAACTATAAAAATAAAATTACTTAAAAAGATTAAACTTACATCACTTTCTGCACTCTCACTTGATAATATTTCATCAACCTTCATTCAGATATATTATCTTTTCTATGCCTCTCATTTTTCTCTTTTCTCTTTTCTTTTTTGATTTTTGTTTCTAGTTATATTATAGTTTATCAGTTATATTATAGTTTATATTATATTTATCATGTAATAAAATTTAATAAAGAATTTTAAAAAAAGATTAGCAGGGAAACCATCTTTCTGAAACCTTAGGATTTACTTATATGTAATACTTAAGTGCTAAGCACATGTTCCATATTACTTTGAATAATACCCTCCGTAGCTTGGTTTTAAACTTGGTTTAATCAGAAAATATTCCTTCCTGACTGCTCGCCTTCAGAAACAACACTGATTGTAGAATATCTATTGCTATGAGTGAAGATGGGGGAAATCCCCGTGATTACAATTTATGTAATACTTTCTGAACTTGGAAATAATATGGCAGATTCAACCCAAGTTTATTTATTGATGTTGGAATATCCCATATGTTTATTTTGGAGTTTTGATGTTTGTGGTGATATTATACCACTGAATATTTATCATGATCAGGAGCTGTGGTGGCACAGTGGTTAGAATACAGTATTGCAGGCTGACTTTGCTCACTTCCAGGAGTTCGATCCTGATGGGGATCCAGGTTGACTCAGCCTTCCATCCTTCTGTGGTGGGTAAAATGAGGACCCAGATTGTTGAGGACAATATGCTGATTCTGTAAACTACTTAGAGAGTGCTGTAAAGTACTATAAAGTGGCATATAAGCCTAAGTGATTTTTGCTAAGTGCTATTGCTATAAGCCTGAGCAGATTAGAAATGGTCCTGTACAACGTTGTAAAAGGGGATAGGTGGGGGAGACGACAGAGAAATGAGAAATAACTTGCTTTATTGGGATTTGTGATGTGATTGTGAAGAAGGGGAGGGGATGACAGTGATTTATAACATAGTATTAAAGTGTCATAGTGTAACTGTCATTCTCAGCATTTCCGCCGCAAGAACAAGTTAATTGCAGTCAAAGCATCAACAGCTAGAAGCTGCCTTCTGGAAGTGTAATGTGATCTGACATATTTTGTCCTCCATATTAGTGCAATTCGGAAAGGAAATTTCCCATGACATTGGAGCTGTAATTCAAAAAGGAAATTTGTCAGTTGTATATCCAAATGCAAGAGAAAGGAGATAAAGGTTGGCCAGGGTCCATAGCGTGTTGCAACCAAGTTGCTTTGTTCTTGGATAGTGGACATTTATCTCACAGGCCTGGCTTTCTTCAGTCTGGTGTCTTCAAGTTTTGGGATGAAACTTCATAATTTTCAATTTGTGAAGACATTAAGAACCTATACTATGGTGTTTTTATTATAGCTTTATTTACACACACACACACACACACACACACACACACACACACACACACACACACACATATCGTCCTGTCTGTCTGTCCTCCTGCCCATCCATCCATCTACCCATTTCTATATTGGTTATTGATTTGTTTAAACTAAAGTTGTATATCAGTGATTGTATGACCTCTGTAGATAGCATAAACTAAATAAATAATAAATAAATGCATATTTTGAGAGAATGCAGCTTTAAACACATGTATTCCCTGTAAAACAATATTCCCAGAGCTATTCTTTTGGATTCCAAAAGTTTGCTCCTGCAGCTTCTAAAACAATGGGGCCAGCAGATCAATGTCAAGTTTGTACCAGTCTGTTCTTTTTAATTTCTTATAGTTTAAGAAACTAAGCCTTTTTCCAATAACACATAGTGGCTATGAACATATTCAGACTCCATTCTTGAAGGTCTTAAACTTTCTGTGGCTTCTTAAGAGTGCCTACTTCTTGCCCAATTTGACCAATGCATTTATGATTAATTTCTCAAGTGTTCTAGAAAAATTGAAGATTGAAGATTGCGGTGGTGGCATTTTGGGCTTACAATTGGAAAAAGTAGAAGGGAATACTGCTACTACTGTTCTTGTCTGATTTGAATATTAATCTTACTACTTGGTGCTCTCCAAGCTTGGTTGTTTTCTTGCAGACATTTCATTACCAAGCTAGGTAATACCTTCAGTGCTGATCTTACTATAAAACCTTCCCAATCTGAAAAAAGCCTCCTGAGACTTGTTTGCTGATGAGAACTTTCTGTGAGATTTAATTGAAACAAAGGAAGCCAAGGAGAGTGTGACTCACTGAACAGAGTGCAATAGACATTCACCACAATTGCCTTGGTAATTGTGAGAATAAATACAGGACCATTTATCTACCACACCTGAGGATTTTACCTCCCCCCCCCCTTTCTTTTTGAAACAATTTCAAAAGCAAATTATCTTTCATGAAATCAAATGAGACATGATAAAAGAACATGCTGGAAACTTTTCTGCCTATTACTGGATCGGATCCTTTATTTCTTGATGTGATGAAAAACATTTATGAAGTTTTCCTCAAGTTTTCTGTAGGGATGATAGGGGGAGGTGGTGTTTCAGACCTTAATCCTTGATCTAATCAGTGAAAAATCAAGGGCAACATCATTCATGATGACATTTTCTTTTAGTTCTGGAGATTAATAACAGTTACCTGCTATTTTTACTTAGAACTATGTTAGAATTTTCCCAAGAGGTCTAAATTATTATGCAATCCAGACTCAATCTTTCTCTGGGATTATAGCAAAGGTTACTTTTTGCAGAGCTGACTAAAACAGCATATCCTATACATGTTCTTGTTCAGTAATAATCATAGACTGTGAAAGTATACATCTGTATAAATCAGTACCTTGTCTGATGGTACACTTAGAATTGAAATAGAAAGAAATGGCCATGTTAATCTCAGCAGGGAAGAAATGATAGCAATTTAAAATTGGTGTTAAAAACCCCAATACTGTTTCTTATATAGAGAAGTGGCCATTAGAGTGGTTATTAGATGTAGAAATTGGGGAAAGCATATATAGTGTGGAGTGAATTATGGACTCAGTTATAGCTACTTAAGGATGACCATTTTTGTGTTCTCTTCCTTTTAAATTTTCCTTTTCTCCTGCATTTTACCTTTTACACAGGGACGTGCAGTACTAGAGGCAGGGGAGACGTGGCCTCACCAGTCATGAGGAAAAGGAAAGAATTTTAAAGAAATTTTTTAAAATAATTAAAGCCAAGGTAGTTGCTACCAGATTCTAAGTCACAGTGACTTGGAACAGTGCTTAGTGTTAACTATAGGAGGAGGCCAGAGAACTAGGGGCCTCTTTTGCATAAGGAATTTTTCGCCTTTTAAGAGTTAACCAAGGGTTAAAAAGCAAAGAATTCCTTATGCAAATGAGGCACGTGTTCTCTCGCCTCATGTAAACGGCATTTTTAGAGGGTTTTTAGAGTTCTCTGGGAGCAACTAGCTCAGTCTGACTCAAAGCTCTGGCCTTTCATGAGGGCAAAGTTGAAATCCTCCCTGAAACAGCTGGAAAAGGTCTGTGTGTGGGGAGGGAGGAGGAATTCAAAAGGTTTGATTGCATGCAGAACCCACATTGCCTTTTCAAACACACACACACACACAGCTGGATAAAAGTATATAAGCCCAGCTTCACTGAAAAGGCAACGTGATTCACCTGCAATCAAAGGCTCTGATTGGAAGGCAGCAGGGGAAGGGGGAGGTATGGCAGAGGAGTTGCTTTCAAGCCTTTGGAAAATATATCCAATCCAACTTCTGTGTTTGTGTTTGAGAGTGAGTGAGTGAGAGAGGGATCCAAGTTCTCTGTGTGCATGTGTCTGTTTGAGAGAGGGGGGAGGGAGGGAGAGAGGGAGGAAGGAGGGGGAGGGAGAAGAAAAAGAATGGGAAAACTTATTTTGCAAGGGGGAAAAATGCTGTCGCTTTAAATCGGAACTGAGCATGCCTGGCTGTGGAATTCTGGGAGTTGAAGTCCACAAGTCTAAAAAGCTGCCTCACCAGCCATAAAACTCACAGCACGTCACTGCTTTTACATATACTGTACTTCTTAAAACATTTTTTTTTTTGCATTTCCTATGGACATTACTTTTTTGTAATATAGGAATTTTGCAAGAAATAGCTGATCAGAGGACTGAATCCCCCCTTTCTCAGATAGGTGTCGTTGATGGTGAACAATAATATGTCTGTTTGTGCATTGATTTAGAGCAGGGGTGTCAAACTCACATCATTATGGTGTTGTCACATCTTTTTCCCCTTCTCTAAACCTGGCCAGCGCATGATGCTTCCAGCCCACGGGTTGTGAGTTTGACACCCCTGATTTAGAGAGTTCAGAAAAAGCAAGCTCACACATTGTGGTCCAATTTTTCCTTTGCCTGAGTATAACCAATGAATTGTATACTAGGGCTTTGCTATTTTTTTGATGCTTGTTTTAATGAAGGTGTGGCAACCTGCAGTTCATGTTATTACTGCCCATTTTGTATGTCACTTGATGTTTGCAGTAAAAATCTCATCACTACAAGCTGGAGCAGCCATATGTAGTCTGGAATCTTCCTACTTTGAGAAACAAAATGGCATCAAGACGAATCTTGATTTGCTGGATCTGAGGCGTCCAATCACTTTACACAACCTGTTCCTTACAAAGTCCTGAAGCATTGTTTCCCTCCTTCCCAACAGAAGAATCTATCTCTTCACATATTCCTTGACTAACTGCCACATAATTTCTTTGGACACTGAGCATTCTGCTGCTTGATTTTACAAGGCATTTGCACATATCAGAAGAGGCTAAAGATAGACCGAGCTTCTGAAGGTAATATATGAAAATATTTACAGACCCCTCGCATCCTGGACATAAATTGTTTCAACTCCTACCCTCAAAACAACGCTAGAGCACTGCACACTAGACACAAGAACAGTTTTTTCCTGAACGCCATCACTTTGCTAAGCAAATAATTCCCTCAACACTACCAAATTATTCACAAAGGCTGCATTACTATTAGTTCTCTCATCATTCCTATTACCCATCTCCTCCCACCTATGACTGCAGGACTGTAACTTTGTTGCTTGTATCCTTAGTATTTATATTTATTGTTTCCTGATTGCTTATTTGTACCCTATGACTATCATTATATAGTCTATATTGCATAGACTTATTTTCAATTTCAATCTCTCCTTCTCTCCCCACTCTCTTTTTCTTTTTTCTTATTCTCTCTCTCTCTCTCTCTCTCTCTCTCTCTCTCTCTCTCTCTCTTTCTCTCTCTGTGTGTGTGTGTGTGTGTGTGTGTAAGGAGCTAATAGGAAGCACTGAACTCTTCCATTGGCCTCATCTCTATTTGTTTAACCCTTAAACTTTCCTGATAGTATAAATGTTTTCAAAGGACCTTTTCACACATTCCATGAACCATAAGAATCAGTAGAATTTCTCTTCAAATCCTAAAGAGTTTCAGAGTCTGAAAGGCAGAAGAAAGGAAATGAAAAGAGTGGGGACAAGATTTGTGTTTGTGCTCTTTTTAATTTTCCTTTAGAAATATGGACCTCATGCATGAAGCTGGAATTGCCTTGCCTATTTACAACTCTCATAACAATGGTAGGCTTCTGCAAATATTAATTTTGTGTTTGAAAGCATTGTTCTATCTTACATGTGATGATAGTCTCAAAATGGAATACTACTATTAGCACAATAACACAGTACTAATATTGAATGAAAATTCCATTTAACAAAACCATCTGTGAGTTAATAAGGTGTTCCACCACAGAAAAGTTATTATTGCACAAATGAAATAAAAGCCAAGTACATATTACCTTAATTAATGTGTTTGTTTTACTTAATTAAGTAGACCTTAATAATCTCATTAAGGTTATTAATGAGAATAATAATCCATTTAAGTCATCCATTTCAATTATCGATGGTATTCAGCAAATTTGAGGAGAAATCTTAGGCTACTTTCTAAAAAAATTAAACAAAAGATTCAGTTGAGTACAATCCACCAAATTAGAACTTGACTGCACGGCAGGTAGAGATGATACAGAATTTATTACAACTATTTTGACAGAGTTAAAATGATTTTTCATTAAACCTTGCAATATATCAACAATATAAGTGCCACATAAGAGTATCAAAATGTCATGCAAGATTTCATGAGATATTGGCATTTTTGCAACGATTTGGTAATCCTGTCAGAAATCACGTGGTACCTAAGTTTTTGTGCAAGTGTGTATAATAGCAAGCAAAATGGGGAAAGGCTGCCAGGCATGCATCAGATTATCCAGGTGTCCAGCTGTCCAGCTCTGTAATTACAATTATATTGGAATTTTTTAGCACAAGCAGCATTTCATTCTACCCAGAAAAATTCATTCAGCAGCTGCAGTAAGAGTAGCATTGCATATCATGATTGTACCATTTCTAATAGAGATTGAAAAGATATGACAGCTAAGGGCATAAATTCATAAATTCAAAAAAGATTAACTTGATGGAGAGGACCAAGATCATGGATTTAACCTCTATACAAATGACAGAATTGAAAGAACATACAGAATGTTGGGATAGCAATTAATAAGTAGTTTGATCCCCAAATTGCTGTTGCTAAGTGAGACATTTGTTAAATGACTTTTGTCCTATTTTACGACCTTTCTTGTCAAAGTTAAGTGAATCACTGCAGTTGTCAGGTGAGTAACATGGAATCAGGTCTTGTCAGAATGTTGCAAAAGGCGATCATGTGACTCTCGGACACTGCAACTGTCATAAATATGGATCAGTTGCCAAGCATCTGAATTTTGATCATGAGACTATGGGGATGCAACAATGGTCGTAAGTATGAAAAATGGTCATAAGTCAGTTTTTCAGTGCTGTTGTAACTTTGAGTGGTCACTAAAATGAACTGTGATAAGTCGAGGACTATCTCTACATCCTAATTTCACACACAGGGAGCCAAACATTAGTACAAAGATAACAGGGCTCTCCAAAAGTACAAGAATTACAATTAATGTCATTGGAAGAAGCAAAAAAACCAAAAAACCCTAAGAAATATAGCAAATGCCCAGGAGTGCAGGTAGCATGCACCACACATCTGCTTCATAAGGTGAATCAATTGCTAGTTTGCTTTTGAGTTCAATTCAAAATGCTGGTTATGACTTTAAAGCACTGCATGACATTGGGCCAGGTTATTTGAAGGGTCATCTCTTCCCAATCTACCCATCCCCTCGAAACTTGCAAAAGAGATATGTTGTGGGTCCAGTTTGTTAAAGTGTTCTATCTGATGGGACCCAAGTCACAACCCCTTCCTGCTGTGGCTCCTACCCTCATTCCCACCAAGGTGAGGTTAGCTCCTTCCTACAAGCCATCCAAAGAGTCCTTAAAACATGTACTTCCCACAGAAATCTTGAGTATCCCATGATAACAGTGAGTCTTCAAGATGGTTGCATTCAGAGGTGGTATTCAGCAGGTTCTGACCAGTTCTGGAGAACAATAGCAGAAATTTTGAATAGTTCGGAGAACTGGTAAATACCACCTCTGACTGACCACACCCCCATCTATTTTCTGCCTCCAAAGTCCCAGCTGATTGGGAGGCAAAAGGGATTTTGCAGTAACCTTCCCCTGGAGTGGGAAGGAATGGAGATTTTACAGTATCCTTCCCCTGCCACACCCACCAAGCATGCCCACCAAGCCACGCACACAGAACCTGTAGTAAAAAAAAAAATGAATCTCACCACTGGTTATATTGTGTTTAGGATTTTTTCAGTCTTCTACAGTCTCAGTTCTATTTAAGTTTATTTTTAAAAAACAGTTGAATGTATTTATTTGTACATGTCTATTTTTTGCAGTATCTTGCAGAACCAAGTTAAAAATAAACAAAAGAAGGGGCTGTATGCATATCTATACATCTTTTTGTCCATGCAAGTGTGTATGTTTATGTGTGTGGGGGATGTCTTACAAATAACTTTCTAAGTGGAATAGTGAAATTTAATAGCATTTATTCAATTACATTTTAATTGTTTAATTATAAAATTATCTGTTTTTTTTGTAAGTTAGTTGGAGATAAAAATTTTTTACAGTCCTTATTGTCATATATAACTTCAAAAATGTTCAACAACAATGGCATAATATATATTAGACTGTTAAGAACCTTAGAGCAAAACTGTATTAGACTTTACCTGAAATAATATATTTCCACCTAGACTGGATTCTATTGTATTAACCATGATTAATGTTCCAATAGCTGAAAAACCGAGGGATGTAAGATTTGCTGCATATTACAGAATATTGTAGAATAGCTTTAATAACATTATTATGAACAAATTGAAATAAAATAAAGTTGGCAACATGCTTTATTATTTGACTGGAATGTTATTCATCTTGACCAATGACAACCAAAAAATGTGCCAATGAGACAGTGAGACCATGATATTTCTCTTTCACATTATCTGGATATTTCAAGTTACAGCAGCTTGCAGTGACAAAATATTGATGTTGGATCTTTCCAGGATTCGTAAACCAAACCCCAGATGATCTTCTGCATATGGTAGAAATTGAGAGACATGTCCTACTAAACCACTAGACTTTAAACCAGTCATCATGTTAGAACTTCAATAGCTAACAGAGTATTATCTGAGCATCTCTTAGGGTGATATTGTAAGACTAGCTTTACAATAGGACAACTATACATTTATAACTTCAAGTCCATTCAGAAAGCTCCATGGTTATTGAAAGGAATGTTCTGGAAGACTCAAAAGGATACTAATTTCACCAAGTCCCTGACATAAATCATCCATCAACATAAAGGTTCAAAACCCAAGCCTAAAGACCAAAAGAAATTATTTTGATAATTGCTTTTTCCATTAAAAAAAACCCAAAACCTGGAGCTGAGAATTCCCCACTATCACAAATACAATGACCTAATCCAACTCTTTTAGCATTTTGTGGGGTAAAATTTAAAGCATGTCTGATCTTACAAGCAAATGTATTTAGATGTATGCATGCATTTATACCAGACTGGAGAGCCATGAGTTCAATCCCAACTTAGCCAAGAAAGCCAGCTGGATGACATTGGGCCATTCACTCTTTCAGCCCAACCCATCTCACAGGGTGCTTGTTATGGGGAAAATAGGAGGAAGAAGGTGTGTTGGATAAATCATTTCTAATATTAATAAAGGTGGGATATGAATGAATGAATGAATGAATGAATGAATGAATGAATGAATGAATGAATGAATGAATATTTAACAATATATTCCATTCCTGTCAGGGGAAACCATGAAAGAGATACAACTTTAACAGGAAAAAGTCAAATAAATACAAGTTAAAAACTTACAATGAAAGATCCGAAAGCAATTAAGGGCCAAAAACATAGCTGGGAGGAATAGATCAACTTGTTTGTGTAAACAAGTATGTAACGGTATGTGAGAATGATCTTGGGTCACAGGAAATAAAGAAAGGGGGGGGGAACTAAACGACTGGTTTCTCAGCCCACAGAAGGAGGGAGGGTGGGATTCATCTCAGAAAGGACCCCCCACAGTTCTCCAGAGAGTAAAAGGAGAGGAAGGAAGAGAGAAATTCAATCTTGCAAGATTTTGTTAATGTAACTTTATAATAAAGTTAGAGCTAGGATAGAGGCTAACTTGCAGGTCATCTCTATCTAGGGTAAAAATGTTCCAAACACAGGGACCACTCTCCAAAAGGATCAGCTGTAGTTTACTATGACATCCAAACTCAAAAGAATGGCTAATTTTTGCTTTGTAAAATCAAGCTATCACCATAAACCTGGATTTGAAGTTCACCATAATTATAGGAATTAATCCAAACATATTTTATTTGGTTGGGTATTATAAAACAAACTGCCTCTGTTGTAAAATAGAAATAATTGCTAGGCCAGTGAAGGCAGAAGAAAAAAGCTGGGTATCATTTCCGTATTATCAAATTATTTTGTGCAGAAGTAGTCAATTTTACGCCCTCCAAATATTCTGGAGTTCAGTTTCGATAATCCATTATCACTGGTTATGATGGCTGTACTGTATCTGATAGAAATTACAGGCCACAACTTTTGGAGGCACCAAGCTGCTTATCCTGGTTTAATGGAATGTCTAAAAACCGGGAAAAGTACCCCCCCACACACACACATTTATTGTCTCTACTTGATTTTGTCTAAGCATAACAGTGGGAATCAATCACTAGGATGACCAGATGAGACAAGACATATTCCCTCTCCCCCTTCTTTCTGTGATTTAAATATGGGAAAGATTTATATGCAGATGAGCAGAAAATGCTCTAATTTAAATAAAACAATATTTAAATAGCCAGCGACACTCATACACAAATATTATGAAATGGGAATGAGAATGCATAAACTTTTCTTCACCCAGCCTAAATTTAAAAAGCAATCTAGCAACTGCCAGGGAATACTAGAACTTGAAAGTGATTAAATAAATAGAAGTATAAATTATAGTGCAAGGTTAATCAACACAGATGCCATTTGAAAGTCTCTCTCTCTCTCTCCCTCCCTCCCTCCCCCCTCTCTCTGTCTTACAACACACAAACATTTACTAGTGAGAGAAAAAAGGGCTTGTTAGCCAGAGATTGTTTCTCTACACACTCCGCTGATAGTTCTGCTTAACTGATGACATTCACAGCACTAAAACATACAAATCAGAGCAAATGGCTTTCTGAGATGATATTTCTGCCTTTTACTCCAGGAGGGTTTAAAACTGCACTGCATTGATCCATTATCTAAAAAAAAAAATGCATTTAGCAGTTCAGCTGTAGGGAATGCTTGGGTCACAGTTTGCTCACATTTTTTTCTTCCTTTTTCCTCCTTGAAAGATTACGTTTAATCTAGGCATTACCCCTATGGAAATGTTGGATTTATTTCCCATACCGCTTAAAAGCAATAGCTTAGATTCAGACAACATTCATCACTGTTTTCTAGCACTACCAGGAAACAATTCTAAAAGCTTTAGCAGTTGCAAAAAAATGACCTTAGTTCCCTTCTTATCCTGTTTTCTCTCCAAATTCAAGGGTGAAAACAAAGCAATTCCTTTCCTTCTATTGGAACCTAAAGGAGTCACTTTCACAATTTCTGTCATGTTGTCCCATCCTAAATTTAATTGCTTATTTATCAGATTTACACAACCATCCATCTCACAAAGGTAGCTCTTAATGGCATAGAAGCAACCAAGCAAAACAATTAAACCTGTTTTACACCTGTTGATAGAGCCGAGGTGGCGTAGTGGTTAGAGTGCAGTACTGCAGGCCACTTCAGCTGACTGTTATCTGCAGTTCAGCGGTTCAAATCTCACCGGCTCAAGGTTGACTCAGCCTTCCATCCTTCCGAGGTGGGTGAAATGAGGACTCAGACTGTGGGGGCAATATGCTGATTCTGTAAACCGCTTAGAGAGGGCTGAAAGCCCTATGAAGGGGTATATAAGTCTAACTGCTATTGCTACACACACACACACACACAGACACACACACACGCACCTCTGTAGGAGAATGGACCAACATCCTACACTTAGTGCAACCATCTCATGGGTTCCCCATTTTTCTGGGACCCAGGTCTGCTTAAACACTAAAGTTTTTAGGGCAAATCATACCTTAAGGGCTGATGTTCCAAAGAATGGGTGCTATGGAACTGGATTACATCAGATGAAACTCTTTAGCACATGGGACCCATAACATGCCCCTCCTGACAGAGAGGCTTTTCAAATAAACTGGTTCCATGACAGGTAGGGCTTTAAAGGTCAAAACCAGCACTTCGAATTGAATCTGGAAGCAAAGTAGCAACCACTTGATAAATATTAATCGAACCAAAGGTAGCATTGACCCACAATTCCGATATTTCTTTTGGGGACTCATTCCTTCTTGAAAGAATGTAAGACTATTTTCGCAGAATGCTCTGTGAATATTCTCTTTGTAGATATTGTGGGGGTAAATAAAGTCTTGCTCTATAATGCTACAGATCAATCCTAGATGTAGAACATTGGAAAACATTTAAAACGATGGCCAGGTGCCAACTTAGTAGCATCTGCTGCCACTAGAAGTCAGAGGAAAAAGAAAGTAAGTTGTGTTAGTATGATTGTTAACAGTGAGCCCAGCCTCAACAAACCAAATAAAGACTTCCTTGACTTGAACTTGGCTCCCTTCACTATATGACACATCCATGCAGTTTTCTTGGCAACAATATAGAAGCAAACAATATAGTCTGCTATTTCCTTCTTCCGAGATGTTCTTTAAAATTCTCTTTCTAGTCTACAGTCTACAGATCAGCCAAAGGTAGCTAGGTACTGCATCGGATTGCAACTGAAAGGAGTGAACTCACTCTATCTATCTATCTATCTATCTATCTATCTATCTATCTATCTATCTATCTATCTATCTATCTATCTATCTATCTATCTATCTATCTATCTATCTATATACCTACCTACCTACCTACCTACCTACCTACCTACCTACCTACCTACCTACCTCTATCTATCTATCTATCTATCTATCTATCTATCTATCTATCTATCTATCTATCTATCTATCTATCTATCTACCTACCTACCTACCTACCCCCCCCCCTCTCTCTCTCTCTATCTATCTATCTATCTACCTACCTACCTACCTACCTACCCCCCCTCTATCTATCTATCTATCTATCTATCTATCTATCTATCTATCTATATATATATATATATATATATATAGAGAGAGAGAGAGAGTTACAGCACAGGTTCGAATCCCAGTAAAGGTATGGCTAGCTGATGAGAGCTAAATAGCTTGAAATAGATCTATACTAGTCTCCCTTTATTTATTTATCAGCACAAATACACACACACACACACACACACACACACACACACACACACACACACACACACACACACACACACACATATATATATATATATATATATATATATAATTTCACTGCGTCTCATTTTTCTTTGACTTATTGTATATCTTGTTGAGAAATAGCAGTAAGGCATAAATAATATGAACTGTACATCAGGAAAAAAAAGTATTTTATTCCAGTTATGCTTAAGGCATACCAGGGTTGCTTTTCATGCAAGACCATGTCAACATGAATATCCCACTGGCACTGGTAAGTGGAATTGCTAAGCAGTTTTCCTGCTCAATATATAGATACCATGAACTTGACAGTAATCAAACCAGAGCAATCTGTGTGCTATTCATATTAATGGAATTCTGCATAAAGCTTTTGAATTTGTAGAATGGAAGGAACAGAGGATGAAAGAAGGGGAAGGAAAGCATCTTGTAGCAGCTTTTACTACTCTGAATTAATTTGTCACCAATTCCAAAACATGAAAACCTGGCTGTATGATCTATGATGTAATTTTTCAAGGTGGATTATAGCAATGGAAATAAACATGATTTGGAATAATGTCACACCAGGTTTTCATTTTGCATTTTTAAAACCATTCTGCTTCAGTTGAAGGGAAAGGAATCAAAGGAACACTTTGGAGATACGTTTCATAGCTGGATTATAGTTTCCTGTATGTTCTTTCAATACAACCTTGGACCTAAACATGTTGTCCATGCATGTCCTGCCGTGATGTTATTTCTATATCATAAAGGAAAAATTGCAAAAATTCCAGTGCCGCCAGTCAGCTCTTCAAAATACATTAAGTTGCTGTTGTTAAAGAAGTGAGACTCTATCTAGGAAGATAATCAAAGTCACGGCTGTAGTTCGCTTTATGACCCTTAATCATAATTGATCAAACCTTCTATTCACTGTAGCTCATTTGTTGGATATGACCTTCATGGGATTCCTTGTCAAAGCATATCCTACCAAAAGTTTAAATAAAGATATAACAACTTCCTCTACTCCATTGACCTGCTCAATATGCAACTGTGAAAAATGCTATTACAATGGGTGTGCCTTTTCTCCAGGATCTTGCTCATTTTTGGTTATTTTAAAAAAACACCCTAGTTAAAGCAACAACCTTCATCCCTTCTTTGCCTACAGGAGTTGACAAATCTGACTTCAAGGAACAATTGTGCATTTTGTCAAATGTCTCTCGATAGCAGCTTAAAATAAAATGTGTTGATTATGATATGAAAGAGCATAAGAACGATAGAAGAAAGTCTATCAGTCTATCAGTTCAATGGTTCATGCAGAGAATGAACCATTGAATTGAAATCTGAGTTTGGTTGTTTTCCTGCAGACATTTCTCTACCCAACTAAGTAACATCATCAGCACTACCTAGTTTGGGTAATGAAATGCCTGCAAGAAAACAACAAATCTCAGAGAGCACCAAGGACCCTCATTTCAATCCTGAGCTACAAATATTATCCTTTCTTGCTAGTCATCATCATCAAGAAGAAGAAAATATTTTTAACAGAAAATTTATAAGCAAACAAACCCTAAATATTAGTGTCAGTACATTTTTCTGGTTGTGAATTATTATTTCTGTTTGCCGTCCTTTTTTCCCAAGAGAGCCCTTTCCATTCTCTCTTGCACTTATTGATTCCATTTCAGCCCACCTGATAACTCCCAAGGTTTTTATTTTCTAATCCCATCTCTCCATTCAATTACCACTGTACATAACTTTTGCAGACAGCTTCTACCCTCTTTGTTTAGCCATCTTCCTAATCATGGATCTGAAGCAAAAAAAAATCCAATTACAGACAGACCATGGTATCATTAGATTCCTATTAGCAAAGATAAAAGCCATTCCTAGCCTTCTGCTTTCGTTGTCTTGCAACCTACTGCATGAAGGACATAGCAAATCCCCAACAAGATTTTAATTCTGCTGATAAAAGGTCAACAATGGGGATAACAGAATTTGGTAGTCTCGGAAATTACAGTATCCACATTTCTTTTAGGCAGGCTATACAAATAAATGCTAGGGATTTCTTTTTTCTTTCTTCTTTTTAAAAAAGCAGGATACTCATTTGCACCCAGTCTTCTTTCCATGCCAGTGGCTGCTGTTTGCTTATTAGATAGAAAGAATAACTCTAAAAAAAAATCTGTTTTGCAGATAATGATCCAATTACATGTTTAAATGAGAGGAACAAATGTCTGAACCTGTTGGGGATCCTTCCTCTTATGCTAGGCTTGGATAAAGGATAGGTATGGTCTAGGCCAGGGGTCCCCAAACGTGGCAACTTGAAGACTTGTGGACTTCAACTCCCAGAATTCTCCAGCCAGCAGTCAAAGCATCAACAGCTAGAAGCTGCCTTCTGGAAGTGTAATGTGATCTGACATATTTTGTCCTCCATATTAGTGCAATTCGGAAAGGAAATTTCCCATGACATTGGAGCTGTAATTCAAAAAGGAAATTTGTCAGTTGTATATCCAAATGCAAGAGAAAGGAGATAAAGGTTGGCCAGGGTCCATAGCGTGTTGCAACCAAGTTGCTTTGTTCTTGGATAGTGGACATTTATCTCACAGGCCTGGCTTTCTTCAGTCTGGTGTCTTCAAGTTTTGGGATGAAACTTCATAATTTTCAATTTGTGAAGACATTAAGAACCTATACTATGGTGTTTTTATTATAGCTTTATTTACACACACACACACACACACACACACACACACACACACACACACACACACACATATCGTCCTGTCTGTCTGTCCTCCTGCCCATCCATCCATCTACCCATTTCTATATTGGTTATTGATTTGTTTAAACTAAAGTTGTATATCAGTGATTGTATGACCTCTGTAGATAGCATAAACTAAATAAATAATAAATAAATGCATATTTTGAGAGAATGCAGCTTTAAACACATGTATTCCCTGTAAAACAATATTCCCAGAGCTATTCTTTTGGATTCCAAAAGTTTGCTCCTGCAGCTTCTAAAACAATGGGGCCAGCAGATCAATGTCAAGTTTGTACCAGTCTGTTCTTTTTAATTTCTTATAGTTTAAGAAACTAAGCCTTTTTCCAATAACACATAGTGGCTATGAACATATTCAGACTCCATTCTTGAAGGTCTTAAACTTTCTGTGGCTTCTTAAGAGTGCCTACTTCTTGCCCAATTTGACCAATGCATTTATGATTAATTTCTCAAGTGTTCTAGAAAAATTGAAGATTGAAGATTGCGGTGGTGGCATTTTGGGCTTACAATTGGAAAAAGTAGAAGGGAATACTGCTACTACTGTTCTTGTCTGATTTGAATATTAATCTTACTACTTGGTGCTCTCCAAGCTTGGTTGTTTTCTTGCAGACATTTCATTACCAAGCTAGGTAATACCTTCAGTGCTGATCTTACTATAAAACCTTCCCAATCTGAAAAAAGCCTCCTGAGACTTGTTTGCTGATGAGAACTTTCTGTGAGATTTAATTGAAACAAAGGAAGCCAAGGAGAGTGTGACTCACTGAACAGAGTGCAATAGACATTCACCACAATTGCCTTGGTAATTGTGAGAATAAATACAGGACCATTTATCTACCACACCTGAGGATTTTACCTCCCCCCCCCCTTTCTTTTTGAAACAATTTCAAAAGCAAATTATCTTTCATGAAATCAAATGAGACATGATAAAAGAACATGCTGGAAACTTTTCTGCCTATTACTGGATCGGATCCTTTATTTCTTGATGTGATGAAAAACATTTATGAAGTTTTCCTCAAGTTTTCTGTAGGGATGATAGGGGGAGGTGGTGTTTCAGACCTTAATCCTTGATCTAATCAGTGAAAAATCAAGGGCAACATCATTCATGATGACATTTTCTTTTAGTTCTGGAGATTAATAACAGTTACCTGCTATTTTTACTTAGAACTATGTTAGAATTTTCCCAAGAGGTCTAAATTATTATGCAATCCAGACTCAATCTTTCTCTGGGATTATAGCAAAGGTTACTTTTTGCAGAGCTGACTAAAACAGCATATCCTATACATGTTCTTGTTCAGTAATAATCATAGACTGTGAAAGTATACATCTGTATAAATCAGTACCTTGTCTGATGGTACACTTAGAATTGAAATAGAAAGAAATGGCCATGTTAATCTCAGCAGGGAAGAAATGATAGCAATTTAAAATTGGTGTTAAAAACCCCAATACTGTTTCTTATATAGAGAAGTGGCCATTAGAGTGGTTATTAGATGTAGAAATTGGGGAAAGCATATATAGTGTGGAGTGAATTATGGACTCAGTTATAGCTACTTAAGGATGACCATTTTTGTGTTCTCTTCCTTTTAAATTTTCCTTTTCTCCTGCATTTTACCTTTTACACAGGGACGTGCAGTACTAGAGGCAGGGGAGACGTGGCCTCACCAGTCATGAGGAAAAGGAAAGAATTTTAAAGAAATTTTTTAAAATAATTAAAGCCAAGGTAGTTGCTACCAGATTCTAAGTCACAGTGACTTGGAACAGTGCTTAGTGTTAACTATAGGAGGAGGCCAGAGAACTAGGGGCCTCTTTTGCATAAGGAATTTTTCGCCTTTTAAGAGTTAACCAAGGGTTAAAAAGCAAAGAATTCCTTATGCAAATGAGGCACGTGTTCTCTCGCCTCATGTAAACGGCATTTTTAGAGGGTTTTTAGAGTTCTCTGGGAGCAACTAGCTCAGTCTGACTCAAAGCTCTGGCCTTTCATGAGGGCAAAGTTGAAATCCTCCCTGAAACAGCTGGAAAAGGTCTGTGTGTGGGGAGGGAGGAGGAATTCAAAAGGTTTGATTGCATGCAGAACCCACATTGCCTTTTCAAACACACACACACACACAGCTGGATAAAAGTATATAAGCCCAGCTTCACTGAAAAGGCAACGTGATTCACCTGCAATCAAAGGCTCTGATTGGAAGGCAGCAGGGGAAGGGGGAGGTATGGCAGAGGAGTTGCTTTCAAGCCTTTGGAAAATATATCCAATCCAACTTCTGTGTTTGTGTTTGAGAGTGAGTGAGTGAGAGAGGGATCCAAGTTCTCTGTGTGCATGTGTCTGTTTGAGAGAGGGGGGAGGGAGGGAGAGAGGGAGGAAGGAGGGGGAGGGAGAAGAAAAAGAATGGGAAAACTTATTTTGCAAGGGGGAAAAATGCTGTCGCTTTAAATCGGAACTGAGCATGCCTGGCTGTGGAATTCTGGGAGTTGAAGTCCACAAGTCTAAAAAGCTGCCTCACCAGCCATAAAACTCACAGCACGTCACTGCTTTTACATATACTGTACTTCTTAAAACATTTTTTTTTTTGCATTTCCTATGGACATTACTTTTTTGTAATATAGGAATTTTGCAAGAAATAGCTGATCAGAGGACTGAATCCCCCCTTTCTCAGATAGGTGTCGTTGATGGTGAACAATAATATGTCTGTTTGTGCATTGATTTAGAGCAGGGGTGTC
This sequence comes from Thamnophis sirtalis, assembly GCF_051295495.1. Lineage (NCBI taxonomy): Eukaryota > Metazoa > Chordata > Lepidosauria > Squamata > Natricidae > Thamnophis > Thamnophis sirtalis. Next base: position 81,526,475 of record NW_028261382.1, read on the forward strand.
AAACTCACATCATTATGGTGTTGTCACATCTTTTTCCCCTTCTCTAAACCTGGCCAGCGCATGATGCTTCCAGCCCACGGGTTGTGAGTTTGACACCCCTGATTTAGAGAGTTCAGAAAAAGCAAGCTCACACATTGTGGTCCAATTTTTCCTTTGCCTGAGTATAACCAATGAATTGTATACTAGGGCTTTGCTATTTTTTTGATGCTTGTTTTAATGAAGGTGTGGCAACCTGCAGTTCATGTTATTACTGCCCATTTTGTATGTCACTTGATGTTTGCAGTAAAAATCTCATCACTACAAGCTGGAGCAGCCATATGTAGTCTGGAATCTTCCTACTTTGAGAAACAAAATGGCATCAAGACGAATCTTGATTTGCTGGATCTGAGGCGTCCAATCACTTTACACAACCTGTTCCTTACAAAGTCCTGAAGCATTGTTTCCCTCCTTCCCAACAGAAGAATCTATCTCTTCACATATTCCTTGACTAACTGCCACATAATTTCTTTGGACACTGAGCATTCTGCTGCTTGATTTTACAAGGCATTTGCACATATCAGAAGAGGCTAAAGATAGACCGAGCTTCTGAAGGTAATATATGAAAATATTTACAGACCCCTCGCATCCTGGACATAAATTGTTTCAACTCCTACCCTCAAAACAACGCTAGAGCACTGCACACTAGACACAAGAACAGTTTTTTCCTGAACGCCATCACTTTGCTAAGCAAATAATTCCCTCAACACTACCAAATTATTCACAAAGGCTGCATTACTATTAGTTCTCTCATCATTCCTATTACCCATCTCCTCCCACCTATGACTGCAGGACTGTAACTTTGTTGCTTGTATCCTTAGTATTTATATTTATTGTTTCCTGATTGCTTATTTGTACCCTATGACTATCATTATATAGTCTATATTGCATAGACTTATTTTCAATTTCAATCTCTCCTTCTCTCCCCACTCTCTTTTTCTTTTTTCTTATTCTCTCTCTCTCTCTCTCTCTCTCTCTCTCTCTCTCTCTCTCTCTTTCTCTCTCTGTGTGTGTGTGTGTGTGTGTGTGTAAGGAGCTAATAGGAAGCACTGAACTCTTCCATTGGCCTCATCTCTATTTGTTTAACCCTTAAACTTTCCTGATAGTATAAATGTTTTCAAAGGACCTTTTCACACATTCCATGAACCATAAGAATCAGTAGAATTTCTCTTCAAATCCTAAAGAGTTTCAGAGTCTGAAAGGCAGAAGAAAGGAAATGAAAAGAGTGGGGACAAGATTTGTGTTTGTGCTCTTTTTAATTTTCCTTTAGAAATATGGACCTCATGCATGAAGCTGGAATTGCCTTGCCTATTTACAACTCTCATAACAATGGTAGGCTTCTGCAAATATTAATTTTGTGTTTGAAAGCATTGTTCTATCTTACATGTGATGATAGTCTCAAAATGGAATACTACTATTAGCACAATAACACAGTACTAATATTGAATGAAAATTCCATTTAACAAAACCATCTGTGAGTTAATAAGGTGTTCCACCACAGAAAAGTTATTATTGCACAAATGAAATAAAAGCCAAGTACATATTACCTTAATTAATGTGTTTGTTTTACTTAATTAAGTAGACCTTAATAATCTCATTAAGGTTATTAATGAGAATAATAATCCATTTAAGTCATCCATTTCAATTATCGATGGTATTCAGCAAATTTGAGGAGAAATCTTAGGCTACTTTCTAAAAAAATTAAACAAAAGATTCAGTTGAGTACAATCCACCAAATTAGAACTTGACTGCACGGCAGGTAGAGATGATACAGAATTTATTACAACTATTTTGACAGAGTTAAAATGATTTTTCATTAAACCTTGCAATATATCAACAATATAAGTGCCACATAAGAGTATCAAAATGTCATGCAAGATTTCATGAGATATTGGCATTTTTGCAACGATTTGGTAATCCTGTCAGAAATCACGTGGTACCTAAGTTTTTGTGCAAGTGTGTATAATAGCAAGCAAAATGGGGAAAGGCTGCCAGGCATGCATCAGATTATCCAGGTGTCCAGCTGTCCAGCTCTGTAATTACAATTATATTGGAATTTTTTAGCACAAGCAGCATTTCATTCTACCCAGAAAAATTCATTCAGCAGCTGCAGTAAGAGTAGCATTGCATATCATGATTGTACCATTTCTAATAGAGATTGAAAAGATATGACAGCTAAGGGCATAAATTCATAAATTCAAAAAAGATTAACTTGATGGAGAGGACCAAGATCATGGATTTAACCTCTATACAAATGACAGAATTGAAAGAACATACAGAATGTTGGGATAGCAATTAATAAGTAGTTTGATCCCCAAATTGCTGTTGCTAAGTGAGACATTTGTTAAATGACTTTTGTCCTATTTTACGACCTTTCTTGTCAAAGTTAAGTGAATCACTGCAGTTGTCAGGTGAGTAACATGGAATCAGGTCTTGTCAGAATGTTGCAAAAGGCGATCATGTGACTCTCGGACACTGCAACTGTCATAAATATGGATCAGTTGCCAAGCATCTGAATTTTGATCATGAGACTATGGGGATGCAACAATGGTCGTAAGTATGAAAAATGGTCATAAGTCAGTTTTTCAGTGCTGTTGTAACTTTGAGTGGTCACTAAAATGAACTGTGATAAGTCGAGGACTATCTCTACATCCTAATTTCACACACAGGGAGCCAAACATTAGTACAAAGATAACAGGGCTCTCCAAAAGTACAAGAATTACAATTAATGTCATTGGAAGAAGCAAAAAAACCAAAAAACCCTAAGAAATATAGCAAATGCCCAGGAGTGCAGGTAGCATGCACCACACATCTGCTTCATAAGGTGAATCAATTGCTAGTTTGCTTTTGAGTTCAATTCAAAATGCTGGTTATGACTTTAAAGCACTGCATGACATTGGGCCAGGTTATTTGAAGGGTCATCTCTTCCCAATCTACCCATCCCCTCGAAACTTGCAAAAGAGATATGTTGTGGGTCCAGTTTGTTAAAGTGTTCTATCTGATGGGACCCAAGTCACAACCCCTTCCTGCTGTGGCTCCTACCCTCATTCCCACCAAGGTGAGGTTAGCTCCTTCCTACAAGCCATCCAAAGAGTCCTTAAAACATGTACTTCCCACAGAAATCTTGAGTATCCCATGATAACAGTGAGTCTTCAAGATGGTTGCATTCAGAGGTGGTATTCAGCAGGTTCTGACCAGTTCTGGAGAACAATAGCAGAAATTTTGAATAGTTCGGAGAACTGGTAAATACCACCTCTGACTGACCACACCCCCATCTATTTTCTGCCTCCAAAGTCCCAGCTGATTGGGAGGCAAAAGGGATTTTGCAGTAACCTTCCCCTGGAGTGGGAAGGAATGGAGATTTTACAGTATCCTTCCCCTGCCACACCCACCAAGCATGCCCACCAAGCCACGCACACAGAACCTGTAGTAAAAAAAAAAATGAATCTCACCACTGGTTATATTGTGTTTAGGATTTTTTCAGTCTTCTACAGTCTCAGTTCTATTTAAGTTTATTTTTAAAAAACAGTTGAATGTATTTATTTGTACATGTCTATTTTTTGCAGTATCTTGCAGAACCAAGTTAAAAATAAACAAAAGAAGGGGCTGTATGCATATCTATACATCTTTTTGTCCATGCAAGTGTGTATGTTTATGTGTGTGGGGGATGTCTTACAAATAACTTTCTAAGTGGAATAGTGAAATTTAATAGCATTTATTCAATTACATTTTAATTGTTTAATTATAAAATTATCTGTTTTTTTTGTAAGTTAGTTGGAGATAAAAATTTTTTACAGTCCTTATTGTCATATATAACTTCAAAAATGTTCAACAACAATGGCATAATATATATTAGACTGTTAAGAACCTTAGAGCAAAACTGTATTAGACTTTACCTGAAATAATATATTTCCACCTAGACTGGATTCTATTGTATTAACCATGATTAATGTTCCAATAGCTGAAAAACCGAGGGATGTAAGATTTGCTGCATATTACAGAATATTGTAGAATAGCTTTAATAACATTATTATGAACAAATTGAAATAAAATAAAGTTGGCAACATGCTTTATTATTTGACTGGAATGTTATTCATCTTGACCAATGACAACCAAAAAATGTGCCAATGAGACAGTGAGACCATGATATTTCTCTTTCACATTATCTGGATATTTCAAGTTACAGCAGCTTGCAGTGACAAAATATTGATGTTGGATCTTTCCAGGATTCGTAAACCAAACCCCAGATGATCTTCTGCATATGGTAGAAATTGAGAGACATGTCCTACTAAACCACTAGACTTTAAACCAGTCATCATGTTAGAACTTCAATAGCTAACAGAGTATTATCTGAGCATCTCTTAGGGTGATATTGTAAGACTAGCTTTACAATAGGACAACTATACATTTATAACTTCAAGTCCATTCAGAAAGCTCCATGGTTATTGAAAGGAATGTTCTGGAAGACTCAAAAGGATACTAATTTCACCAAGTCCCTGACATAAATCATCCATCAACATAAAGGTTCAAAACCCAAGCCTAAAGACCAAAAGAAATTATTTTGATAATTGCTTTTTCCATTAAAAAAAACCCAAAACCTGGAGCTGAGAATTCCCCACTATCACAAATACAATGACCTAATCCAACTCTTTTAGCATTTTGTGGGGTAAAATTTAAAGCATGTCTGATCTTACAAGCAAATGTATTTAGATGTATGCATGCATTTATACCAGACTGGAGAGCCATGAGTTCAATCCCAACTTAGCCAAGAAAGCCAGCTGGATGACATTGGGCCATTCACTCTTTCAGCCCAACCCATCTCACAGGGTGCTTGTTATGGGGAAAATAGGAGGAAGAAGGTGTGTTGGATAAATCATTTCTAATATTAATAAAGGTGGGATATGAATGAATGAATGAATGAATGAATGAATGAATGAATGAATGAATGAATGAATGAATATTTAACAATATATTCCATTCCTGTCAGGGGAAACCATGAAAGAGATACAACTTTAACAGGAAAAAGTCAAATAAATACAAGTTAAAAACTTACAATGAAAGATCCGAAAGCAATTAAGGGCCAAAAACATAGCTGGGAGGAATAGATCAACTTGTTTGTGTAAACAAGTATGTAACGGTATGTGAGAATGATCTTGGGTCACAGGAAATAAAGAAAGGGGGGGGGAACTAAACGACTGGTTTCTCAGCCCACAGAAGGAGGGAGGGTGGGATTCATCTCAGAAAGGACCCCCCACAGTTCTCCAGAGAGTAAAAGGAGAGGAAGGAAGAGAGAAATTCAATCTTGCAAGATTTTGTTAATGTAACTTTATAATAAAGTTAGAGCTAGGATAGAGGCTAACTTGCAGGTCATCTCTATCTAGGGTAAAAATGTTCCAAACACAGGGACCACTCTCCAAAAGGATCAGCTGTAGTTTACTATGACATCCAAACTCAAAAGAATGGCTAATTTTTGCTTTGTAAAATCAAGCTATCACCATAAACCTGGATTTGAAGTTCACCATAATTATAGGAATTAATCCAAACATATTTTATTTGGTTGGGTATTATAAAACAAACTGCCTCTGTTGTAAAATAGAAATAATTGCTAGGCCAGTGAAGGCAGAAGAAAAAAGCTGGGTATCATTTCCGTATTATCAAATTATTTTGTGCAGAAGTAGTCAATTTTACGCCCTCCAAATATTCTGGAGTTCAGTTTCGATAATCCATTATCACTGGTTATGATGGCTGTACTGTATCTGATAGAAATTACAGGCCACAACTTTTGGAGGCACCAAGCTGCTTATCCTGGTTTAATGGAATGTCTAAAAACCGGGAAAAGTACCCCCCCACACACACACATTTATTGTCTCTACTTGATTTTGTCTAAGCATAACAGTGGGAATCAATCACTAGGATGACCAGATGAGACAAGACATATTCCCTCTCCCCCTTCTTTCTGTGATTTAAATATGGGAAAGATTTATATGCAGATGAGCAGAAAATGCTCTAATTTAAATAAAACAATATTTAAATAGCCAGCGACACTCATACACAAATATTATGAAATGGGAATGAGAATGCATAAACTTTTCTTCACCCAGCCTAAATTTAAAAAGCAATCTAGCAACTGCCAGGGAATACTAGAACTTGAAAGTGATTAAATAAATAGAAGTATAAATTATAGTGCAAGGTTAATCAACACAGATGCCATTTGAAAGTCTCTCTCTCTCTCTCCCTCCCTCCCTCCCCCCTCTCTCTGTCTTACAACACACAAACATTTACTAGTGAGAGAAAAAAGGGCTTGTTAGCCAGAGATTGTTTCTCTACACACTCCGCTGATAGTTCTGCTTAACTGATGACATTCACAGCACTAAAACATACAAATCAGAGCAAATGGCTTTCTGAGATGATATTTCTGCCTTTTACTCCAGGAGGGTTTAAAACTGCACTGCATTGATCCATTATCTAAAAAAAAAAATGCATTTAGCAGTTCAGCTGTAGGGAATGCTTGGGTCACAGTTTGCTCACATTTTTTTCTTCCTTTTTCCTCCTTGAAAGATTACGTTTAATCTAGGCATTACCCCTATGGAAATGTTGGATTTATTTCCCATACCGCTTAAAAGCAATAGCTTAGATTCAGACAACATTCATCACTGTTTTCTAGCACTACCAGGAAACAATTCTAAAAGCTTTAGCAGTTGCAAAAAAATGACCTTAGTTCCCTTCTTATCCTGTTTTCTCTCCAAATTCAAGGGTGAAAACAAAGCAATTCCTTTCCTTCTATTGGAACCTAAAGGAGTCACTTTCACAATTTCTGTCATGTTGTCCCATCCTAAATTTAATTGCTTATTTATCAGATTTACACAACCATCCATCTCACAAAGGTAGCTCTTAATGGCATAGAAGCAACCAAGCAAAACAATTAAACCTGTTTTACACCTGTTGATAGAGCCGAGGTGGCGTAGTGGTTAGAGTGCAGTACTGCAGGCCACTTCAGCTGACTGTTATCTGCAGTTCAGCGGTTCAAATCTCACCGGCTCAAGGTTGACTCAGCCTTCCATCCTTCCGAGGTGGGTGAAATGAGGACTCAGACTGTGGGGGCAATATGCTGATTCTGTAAACCGCTTAGAGAGGGCTGAAAGCCCTATGAAGGGGTATATAAGTCTAACTGCTATTGCTACACACACACACACACACAGACACACACACACGCACCTCTGTAGGAGAATGGACCAACATCCTACACTTAGTGCAACCATCTCATGGGTTCCCCATTTTTCTGGGACCCAGGTCTGCTTAAACACTAAAGTTTTTAGGGCAAATCATACCTTAAGGGCTGATGTTCCAAAGAATGGGTGCTATGGAACTGGATTACATCAGATGAAACTCTTTAGCACATGGGACCCATAACATGCCCCTCCTGACAGAGAGGCTTTTCAAATAAACTGGTTCCATGACAGGTAGGGCTTTAAAGGTCAAAACCAGCACTTCGAATTGAATCTGGAAGCAAAGTAGCAACCACTTGATAAATATTAATCGAACCAAAGGTAGCATTGACCCACAATTCCGATATTTCTTTTGGGGACTCATTCCTTCTTGAAAGAATGTAAGACTATTTTCGCAGAATGCTCTGTGAATATTCTCTTTGTAGATATTGTGGGGGTAAATAAAGTCTTGCTCTATAATGCTACAGATCAATCCTAGATGTAGAACATTGGAAAACATTTAAAACGATGGCCAGGTGCCAACTTAGTAGCATCTGCTGCCACTAGAAGTCAGAGGAAAAAGAAAGTAAGTTGTGTTAGTATGATTGTTAACAGTGAGCCCAGCCTCAACAAACCAAATAAAGACTTCCTTGACTTGAACTTGGCTCCCTTCACTATATGACACATCCATGCAGTTTTCTTGGCAACAATATAGAAGCAAACAATATAGTCTGCTATTTCCTTCTTCCGAGATGTTCTTTAAAATTCTCTTTCTAGTCTACAGTCTACAGATCAGCCAAAGGTAGCTAGGTACTGCATCGGATTGCAACTGAAAGGAGTGAACTCACTCTATCTATCTATCTATCTATCTATCTATCTATCTATCTATCTATCTATCTATCTATCTATCTATCTATCTATCTATCTATCTATCTATCTATCTATATACCTACCTACCTACCTACCTACCTACCTACCTACCTACCTACCTACCTACCTCTATCTATCTATCTATCTATCTATCTATCTATCTATCTATCTATCTATCTATCTATCTATCTATCTATCTACCTACCTACCTACCTACCCCCCCCCCTCTCTCTCTCTCTATCTATCTATCTATCTACCTACCTACCTACCTACCTACCCCCCCTCTATCTATCTATCTATCTATCTATCTATCTATCTATCTATCTATATATATATATATATATATATATAGAGAGAGAGAGAGAGTTACAGCACAGGTTCGAATCCCAGTAAAGGTATGGCTAGCTGATGAGAGCTAAATAGCTTGAAATAGATCTATACTAGTCTCCCTTTATTTATTTATCAGCACAAATACACACACACACACACACACACACACACACACACACACACACACACACACACACACACACACACACATATATATATATATATATATATATATATAATTTCACTGCGTCTCATTTTTCTTTGACTTATTGTATATCTTGTTGAGAAATAGCAGTAAGGCATAAATAATATGAACTGTACATCAGGAAAAAAAAGTATTTTATTCCAGTTATGCTTAAGGCATACCAGGGTTGCTTTTCATGCAAGACCATGTCAACATGAATATCCCACTGGCACTGGTAAGTGGAATTGCTAAGCAGTTTTCCTGCTCAATATATAGATACCATGAACTTGACAGTAATCAAACCAGAGCAATCTGTGTGCTATTCATATTAATGGAATTCTGCATAAAGCTTTTGAATTTGTAGAATGGAAGGAACAGAGGATGAAAGAAGGGGAAGGAAAGCATCTTGTAGCAGCTTTTACTACTCTGAATTAATTTGTCACCAATTCCAAAACATGAAAACCTGGCTGTATGATCTATGATGTAATTTTTCAAGGTGGATTATAGCAATGGAAATAAACATGATTTGGAATAATGTCACACCAGGTTTTCATTTTGCATTTTTAAAACCATTCTGCTTCAGTTGAAGGGAAAGGAATCAAAGGAACACTTTGGAGATACGTTTCATAGCTGGATTATAGTTTCCTGTATGTTCTTTCAATACAACCTTGGACCTAAACATGTTGTCCATGCATGTCCTGCCGTGATGTTATTTCTATATCATAAAGGAAAAATTGCAAAAATTCCAGTGCCGCCAGTCAGCTCTTCAAAATACATTAAGTTGCTGTTGTTAAAGAAGTGAGACTCTATCTAGGAAGATAATCAAAGTCACGGCTGTAGTTCGCTTTATGACCCTTAATCATAATTGATCAAACCTTCTATTCACTGTAGCTCATTTGTTGGATATGACCTTCATGGGATTCCTTGTCAAAGCATATCCTACCAAAAGTTTAAATAAAGATATAACAACTTCCTCTACTCCATTGACCTGCTCAATATGCAACTGTGAAAAATGCTATTACAATGGGTGTGCCTTTTCTCCAGGATCTTGCTCATTTTTGGTTATTTTAAAAAAACACCCTAGTTAAAGCAACAACCTTCATCCCTTCTTTGCCTACAGGAGTTGACAAATCTGACTTCAAGGAACAATTGTGCATTTTGTCAAATGTCTCTCGATAGCAGCTTAAAATAAAATGTGTTGATTATGATATGAAAGAGCATAAGAACGATAGAAGAAAGTCTATCAGTCTATCAGTTCAATGGTTCATGCAGAGAATGAACCATTGAATTGAAATCTGAGTTTGGTTGTTTTCCTGCAGACATTTCTCTACCCAACTAAGTAACATCATCAGCACTACCTAGTTTGGGTAATGAAATGCCTGCAAGAAAACAACAAATCTCAGAGAGCACCAAGGACCCTCATTTCAATCCTGAGCTACAAATATTATCCTTTCTTGCTAGTCATCATCATCAAGAAGAAGAAAATATTTTTAACAGAAAATTTATAAGCAAACAAACCCTAAATATTAGTGTCAGTACATTTTTCTGGTTGTGAATTATTATTTCTGTTTGCCGTCCTTTTTTCCCAAGAGAGCCCTTTCCATTCTCTCTTGCACTTATTGATTCCATTTCAGCCCACCTGATAACTCCCAAGGTTTTTATTTTCTAATCCCATCTCTCCATTCAATTACCACTGTACATAACTTTTGCAGACAGCTTCTACCCTCTTTGTTTAGCCATCTTCCTAATCATGGATCTGAAGCAAAAAAAAATCCAATTACAGACAGACCATGGTATCATTAGATTCCTATTAGCAAAGATAAAAGCCATTCCTAGCCTTCTGCTTTCGTTGTCTTGCAACCTACTGCATGAAGGACATAGCAAATCCCCAACAAGATTTTAATTCTGCTGATAAAAGGTCAACAATGGGGATAACAGAATTTGGTAGTCTCGGAAATTACAGTATCCACATTTCTTTTAGGCAGGCTATACAAATAAATGCTAGGGATTTCTTTTTTCTTTCTTCTTTTTAAAAAAGCAGGATACTCATTTGCACCCAGTCTTCTTTCCATGCCAGTGGCTGCTGTTTGCTTATTAGATAGAAAGAATAACTCTAAAAAAAAATCTGTTTTGCAGATAATGATCCAATTACATGTTTAAATGAGAGGAACAAATGTCTGAACCTGTTGGGGATCCTTCCTCTTATGCTAGGCTTGGATAAAGGATAGGTATGGTCTAGGCCAGGGGTCCCCAAACGTGGCAACTTGAAGACTTGTGGACTTCAACTCCCAGAATTCTCCAGCCAGCTGGCTGGAGAATTCTCAGAGTTGAAGTCCACAAGTCTTCCAGTTGCCAAGTTTGAAGACCTCTGGTCTAGGCTCAAGGGAGACTTACTCCTGAATTATCTAAAAGGTTAAATCACAGCAACTGGACCAAAATTTGATCCAATTGCCATGATGTAACCTTTTGAATACAGGTATTCCTCAACTTACAATGGTCCATTTAGTGGCTCAAAATTAGAATGGCACTGAAAAAAGTGACATGACCATTTTCCACACTTATGACTGTTGCAGCATCCCGCGTGGGTCACAGGATTTACATTCGGTTGTGTTTGGCAACTGCCTCACATGTATGACGGTCGCAGTGTCTGGGGATCATGTGATCACCTTCTGCAATCTTCTGGCAAGCGAAGTCAGAAGTGGGGAAGCCAGGTTCACTTAACAACCATGTTACTAACTGAATAACTGCAGTGGAAAATGGTCAAAAAGTGAGTCATTTTTTCTGAGTTTTGCCCCATTTTACAATTTTCCTTGCCACATTTGGAAATGATTCACTTAACAACAGAAATTCTGGGAACAATTGTGGTCATAAGTCGAGGACTACCTGTACTTTCAGCCTGGATGATTGAGTCTTCATTGTCATATTAATCCTGAATTGTCAATAGTTAACCCTCAACAATTGGAACCAAAATTCCCATCACTAAGCAAGGCAGTTATTAAGTGAGTTGCACCCAATTTTATGACTGTTTTTGCCATGGTTGTTAAGCTAATCACTGCAGTTAAGTGAATCACATGATCAGTAAGTAAATCTAGCTTTCCCCATTGACTTTTTTTCTCCCAAAAATTGGCTGGGAAGGTTGCAAATGGTGATCCCATGATTCTGGGATCCTGCAACCTTCATAAGTACATGTCAGTAAAAGTAGCAATAGCAATAGCAGTTAGACTTATATAGACTTATAAGTAAGTAAAGTTTTTCCCCCACCGCACATATGTGCTAGTCATTTCTGACTCTAGGGGGCAGTGCTCATCTCCGTTCCAAAGCCGAAGAGCCAGCGCTGTCCGAAGATGTCTCCCTGGTCATTTGGCCGGCATGACTAAACGCCAAAGGCACATGGAATGCTGTTACCTTCCCACCAAAGGTGGTTCCTATTTTTCTACTTGCACTTTTTTAACATACTTTCAAACTGCTAGGTTGGCAGAAACTGGGACAAATAATGGGAGCTCACTCCGTTACGCAACACTAGGGATTCAAACCGCTGAACTGCTGACCTTTCTGATCAACAAGCTCAGCGTCTTAGCGACTGAGCCACAGCGTCCCTCAAGTAAATACAAGCACCCATATTTTGATCATGTGCAAACGCTTTAATGGTCAGACATTTGAAGATCAATGTAAACCACTTTTTTTTCAGTGCTGCTATAATTTCAAACCTGTTGTGGCCTGTCAGCTGCCAGCCCCTCCAGCAGCCAGATCAGATGAGGAGGAGGTGTGGGAGTAAGGGGCAGCATCAAGGCACCTGAGAGTTCCAAGGGGGAAGAGGGAATGGAGCTGGCAGAGAGAGAGAGAGACAGGGGCAGATCCTGGGCCGCCCATCAGCCCTCAGACGGAGAGTCAACAGCCCCCAGGTCTGGAGGTGGCTGATGAGGAAGAGCAGCTGGGTCCAGTGCCTGATGCACAGAAGGCAAAGGAGAGGAGAGCAGTGGAAATATATGGGCCTATCCTTGGGATGGAAGAGCCACTGCTGCTAGTGAAGACCTACCTTAGCTCTGGGGATAAAAGGCTCAGGGAGAAGATGAATAGATGTGGCAGACAACTATTCATCTCCCTACCGGACAGATTTGTTAGCCTGCGGTGAGAGAGAAACTTTTTGCTGGTGCTAATGGCACTCCTAATAAAGGAATCTTTGCGTTAACTTCAGAGGGTTTTCATGTTTGGAGAGCTGGATCAGAACACAACCACTAAATGAATGGCTGTAAGCTGAGGACTAGCTGTATCTTTTTAAAAAAAAAGTTGTAGAAGTTTGGATTAGTGGAGTCTTTGCTATTCTTGCAGATTTCAAGGTTCGCCAGTACACAAAACTAGGTTAAAGCCCTGTGAAAAATATGACTCGGGAATGGACAGAAATTCTTCGTTGCAGAAGGCTGATTGGGAGAGCAAGGGAATCTGACAAAAGGAACATTGTGGCATTGGGTAGAAAAGGTCACCCTTGCTGCACATCTGTCATATCATGCACAGATAGATGAAGGTAGAGTTTGTGACACAGAGCTTTGACCCTGCTTTTGTCACTATGAAAAAGCAGCAAGAACTTGTACAAATTGCTGCCTCGTCGGTTTCAATATTTACTGATTATCACTACAGCGTGTAAAGAAATATAAAGGGCTATAAAAAGGATTTGTAAGGGCTTTGACAGAATTCAGCAATGTTATAAAACAACAGTCTAGACATTCTTAAGGCTTATTTATACATTGCCAATAAAAATTTATTCTGAAACCGAACAAGTCAAAGGTTGTACGATTAAAGGAGGATATATAGTATGGATTCTACCAACAATAAGTAACAAGGGGAGTTTCCAGTGAAGACTAATAACAACTTTACTGCAAATTTCATAATTAAAGAAAATTGCTATAAAATGACTTCAGCTCTCTAGCAATCAGCCAGATTTGCAAACATAATACATGCTTTAAAGTAATGATGATTCCAATTCCCTCCCTCCACCCTCTCTCTCTCCCTCTCTCTCTCTCTCCACCCACCCACCCAACAATCAATTCACCCACCTCTGTCCATCCATCTATCTGTCTATCTCTGTCTGTCTCTTTCTCTAATTTCATCTCTCTCATTTATCCATCCATCCATCCATTTTGCATTTCTTCCAAAAATTCAAGGAAATTCACAGAGGAATCTCCATTTTTCTCCACTTAACTACAATCCTGGCTTTATAATAGTAATGCAGACACTGAAAACAGGAGTGCCAAGATACAATTCTGCTGGACATGTGGAGAGCTCTACTCCATGTATGTATTGGAAAACTTCCAAGTGGATTATATCTGATTCTCAAGGTGTAGTTATATAGCTTGTTAACAGGCAACGATAGCCTTTTGTGAAGGATTATAACCTTCAGATTTTTTTTCAGAGTTTAGCTCTGGAGATGGAATCAAATACATTTTCGAAATCTACAAAAGTTGTGTATAAGGAAAAAAATGATTTCTTAGTGGTAAGTATTGCAGAAAAACTCTATCATCAATTCTGGAGCATTATATTATATTAATTATATTATATTATATTATATTATATTATATTATATTATATTATATTATATTATATTATATTATATTATATTATATTATATTATAATATTATATTATATTATATTATATTATATTATATTATATTATATTATATTATATTATATTATATTATATTATATTATATTATATTATATTATATTATATTATATTATATTATATTATATTATTATATTATATTATATTATATTATAGTTTTCACATTCCATCAGATATTTTTCAGTAGAAATGCCTAGTGTTATTTTGGTTTATGAAACTTAAATGTATGGATCTATAATCACCACAACTATACTGGTACCCTTGACACCATATTGCATCTTTCAACTATATGTTTGTATTAATTCATTAGTGTTTTTTTAACCTACCTTTTTACATATTTGGTCAACTCAAGGTGATAAACATAGCCAATATTCCTGCTTCCCATTTTCTCCATTACCTGTGAGATGGGTTGGGCGTTCATGTCCAAGGCAAACCTAGAACCCACACTTTCTTGATTTCTAGGCTGACACCAAAGCACTATACCAAACTGGTTCTCTAAGATAGATGCTGCTAGCAATCTTAATGTAGATCTATCCACTGGGTGGGGGGGAGAATGAAGAATTTATACTTGTTCTTTGTGTGCAAGTCTGTGGGTCCTTGAGTCAGTGTTGTTTCCTGTTGACTGCCCTGCAACTTGTCCTTGCAGTTTTCTTTTCACGAAAGACTTGCAGAAGTGTCTAAAAGGTTAAATCAATGGAATTGTTAATCTGAAGGAACATCACGTAACTCATCCAAGTAACTTCATCAGTCAAAATAAAAATTAGTTAGGCAGAGTCAGAGAGTCATTGGAATGTACTAACTCTTGACACACCAACTTCAGAAGTTTCTCCCCAAAGGTGTTGCAATATGTCTTTCAGAAGTGGTTTACCCTGGCTTTTACTTCCTAAGGCTGACAGAAAATGGGTGACACAAATGGCTTTGGGACTAAGTGGGAGTTGAACTCTTTGTCCATTTTCACTACACTATCTAGCTCTCAGCTGCCCATACACTGAGCTGATTATAGCCTCTATTGAACTAAGTGTGATACTAAAATGTCCAGGTGTCACCTGAATATCAACCATTAACTTTAGTTCTGAATTTGGAAGACCCCTTAGTGAGGATATAAAATTTCCAAAGGTATTTAAGAAGAATGATTCCTGGTGGATTCTTATTCTGACTATAGTTTTCTAAAAAATAGATAAAAGATGTTGTATCTTTCCATTGGAAACCATGTACCGGTATTATATAAGGTAAAGATTCTCCTCACACATGTGTTAGTTGTTCCTGACTCTACGGGGTGGTGCTCATCTCCATTTCAAGGCCAAAGAGCCATCGAAGAAGATGTCTCCATGGTCATGTAGTTGGCATGACTAATAGCAATAGCAATAGCAGTTAGACATATACTGCTTCATAGGGCTTTCAGTTCTCTCTAAGCGGTTTACAGAATCAGCATATCGCCCCCACAGTCTAGGTCCTCATTTCACCCACCTTGGAAGCATGGAAGGCTGAGTCAACCTTGAGCCGTTGAGATTAGAACCGCTGAACTGCAGATAACAGTCAGCTGAAGTGGCCTGCAGTACTGCACCCTAACCACTGCGCCACCTCGGCTCTCACCAAAGGTGCACGGAACACTGTTTCCTTCCCACCGAAGGTGGTTCCTATTTTTCTACTTGCATTTTTACATGCTTTTGAACTGCTAGGTTGGCAGAAGCTGGGACAAGTAACAGGAGCTCACTCAGTAATGCGATGCTAGGGGTTCAAACTGCTGAACTGCTGACCTTTCTAATTGACAAACTCAACATCTTAGCCACTGAGCCACCACATCCCTTTTACCGGTATTATATAACAGTGTTCAAAAAGGGCATTTGGTAGGAACCTACCAATTATCTTCCAATTACATTGCTAAATATTCCTTCTAAGGTTTATGCCTGACATATTTTGAATAATTTAGAAAATTAGGAGGAAGAAACAGAACTTTCCCATCTGGAAGAGGCAGGGTTTTTAAGGCTCTTCTTCAGAGATATACCAACAGACAGACAAAAAAATATTCTATGTCACATTCATTGATCTCACCTCTGCTTTTGATTCATTTGACAGGTCCCAATTATGCGGGAAACTTTCAAGGACAGACATAGATATGTGTCTTCTCAAATTAAGAATTAAATTACCCACTGATATTACAGCCAGAGTAAGAATGCACTCTCAAGGGTCTCTGTCAGATCTTATTTCATTGGAAACAGGAGTCCGATTGGACTGTTTACTTGTCCCTTTTTAAAATTTAACTTTCATAATAATGAGACCACAATGTCATGAAGTCACAAAGCTTCTTCTCCCTCTTATTCAGTAGATTTGTTTTTGAAAAACAATTGTAATGTAAGTTGGGACATGTCCCTTATTTCCTATAGTAAAGTTGACCTTAGAAGACTATTGACCAGATTACTGCTTACTGTGAATGAGAAAAACAAGATAAATCATATAACCAAGGTGTCGGTCTTTGGTAGAAACAATAATAAACATGGATAGACAATTAGTGCCAACAGATATGGCAAAGTCCTTTTTTACACTGTGTGGTGGCACAGTGGTTAGAATGCAATATAGCAGGCTAACTCACTACTCACTGCCAGGAATTCAAGCATGACCTGCTCGAGGTTGACTCAGCCTTCCATCCTTCCAAGGTCAGTAAAATGAGTACCCAGATTGTTGAGGACAATATGCTGACTCTATAAACCACTTAGAGAGGGCTGTAAAACACCATGAGACGGTATATAAGTCAAAGTGCTATTGCTGTCAGTAGTGCTATTAAAATTTCTATGTGCCATCTTTTCCCAGGGATGGAAAAAGATATTTAACCATTGTCTAAGGATCTGCCCAATACACTCTTGGTCCTATGGTGAAATTTTTTCTATTCCAAAGGAGGGTGGCTGATTCATGTAGAATGGGGGTGTCAAACTTGTGGCCCATGGGCTAGATGCTTCACATGCAGGTCCTGCCCCCACCCAATTTAGCAAGGGGGGGGGGAAATCCCGATACATTATGTGACACCACCGTGACAATGCAAGTTTGACACCCCTGGTGTAGAATATCTCAGAGAAAAGTGATAGCCCAGGTGTTATATGAGGCTGAGGTATGTGGATGGGAGGGGACGGTTATTACTTTACAGAAGTAGACCGCATAAGGAAGAGTTTGGTACTTCCCAAGGACACTTTTTTGAGGATGGAAGTAGTGTTATCTTCCATCACTCTGTATCTTACATCATTGGGCCACTATGAGAAACTAGAAAGCCTTCAATAATTCTGCCCTGGTTTTTTCCCCCATTGCACAATTGAAAATAATTGGCTGAATTTTTGCCTCCTATCCTACCCCCTTTGAGGGAAGTCAGTTCTTGGAAGAAAAATATATTAGAGATACACTTTCCAAAAGGTATACTAAAAATCAGGGACATGCAGTCACTAGAGGCAAGGGAGGTGGAGCCTCACCAGTCTCCTCAGGAAAAAGAAAGAAATT
The DNA here is from genome assembly GCF_051295495.1 of Thamnophis sirtalis. Classification (NCBI taxonomy): domain Eukaryota; kingdom Metazoa; phylum Chordata; class Lepidosauria; order Squamata; family Natricidae; genus Thamnophis; species Thamnophis sirtalis. The sequence continues at coordinate 81,544,201 of NW_028261382.1, forward strand.
TAAATATATATTTTTTAAATAATTAAAGCCAAGATAGTTGCTACCAGATTCCAGCTCACAGTGGCTTGGTGTCTGCTTAGTGTTAACCAAAGCAGGAGGCGAGAGAACTCGGGGCCTCTTTTCCATAAGGAATTTTTCGCCTTCTAAAAGTTAATAAAGAGTTAAAAGGCAAAGAAGTTCAGATGGAAAAGAGGCACTAATTCTCCTGCCTCCTGATTTGGAAGCAGCCAATCGTGTCTTCTTGAGCACGCTTACGTTGGGCGGGGCGTGCTTCAGAGGAGAGAGGAGTGGGTGAGAAGGAGGAGGCTGCCTCTTTGCTGCAGACCTGGGCGCTTGGCGGCTCCCGCGATGCAAAGTGCCCCACCATCCCCGATGCTGCCGCCCGCTGCCCCGGCCTGCTTCTCCAGGCTCTGCCGCTGGAAGTCACGGATCGCCTCTGGGGGAAGGCTGGGTGAGAAGCAGAGCGAAGCTTCTCTGCGGCCTCCCGCCGGGGCGGTGGTAGCAGCAGCGGCAGCGGCTACTTTAAGTGCTCCCTTGTCTCACAGCCGGGGCTGCTCCGGGCCACCGGCCGCTGACACATGCTCCTGTGAGAGCCTCTGCATAGTGCCGGGAGGCCGCGGAGAAGCTTCGCTCCGTTTTTCACTCAGCCTTCCCCCAGAGGCGATCCGGGACTTCCAGCAGCGGAGCTTGGAGAAGCAGCGGACGCAGGCCGGAACAGCGGGGGGGGGGGGGCAGCGGGGCACTTTGCATCGCGGGAGCCACCAAGCGCCTTTGCTGCAGACCTGGGCACTTGGTTGCTCCCGCGATGCAAATTCCCCCCCCCCCCGCCGAGGCCGACCGCTGCCCTGCTGAGCCTCACCAGGTATCAACCTCACCGCACGTCACTGCTAAAAATGATACTACTGCACTATAAACATCCAAACCTTCATCTTGATTTCATCACTACAGAAAATATAGAAGCCTTTCCCAGTGTCTGGTTAAGAGCCGAGGTGGCGCAGTGGTTAGGGTGCAGTACTGCAGCCACTTCAGCTGACTGCTAGTTCTGCAGTTTGGCGGTTCAAATCTCACCGGCTCAGGGTTGATTCAGCCTTCCATCCTTCCGAGGTGGGTAAAATGAGGACCCAGACTTTGGGGGCAATTTGCTGACTCTGTAAACCGCTTAGAGAGGGCTAAAAGCCCTTTGAAGTGGTATATAAGTAACTGCTAACTGCTAATACAAAGTCCGAAGTCTCCCACTAAACATAGTTATTACATGCCTTTGCTTGCAGACCATGCCTTTGGCTAAACTTTAAGGAAGATTGTGTAAGTGTTTTGTTGAACAGGGCCTCTGATCTTGTGTTGTTCAAGTGGAAGACATTATTCACTATGTCTTCCCCTGACCCATCTCTCAGGTGGGATCAGGGATAAACTACTGATGGTAGGGGAATTCAAGGACTTGTGTCTGAAATAATTGAATTAACTTCATGTTAATTCAATGTTTCCCCTTGTTAGTAGTCAGATTACATGTTGTCATTAAAAGTTAAAAAGAAATATTTGAGGGGCTTTTTCATAGTCCAGCTTTAATTTGTTTAGCACTCTTTGCATCTAAAGCACTATATTATGCTGTTCACTATGACTTGTGCTTAACACAACACATTTATTTATTTACCTACAGTTACCCTCTCCACCAAATTGGGACAATTGGGGGTTACTACAACTCCCGGGACAACTCACTGCAGCCAACTTGGCATGGGCAACTCACCACCGTCTACTTGCTGCAGCCAACTTGCCACGGGACAATATACTGTGGCCAATTCACTATGGGACAACTCACTACAGGACAATTCAATGCAGGATTATTATTTTCTGTTATTCATCAAAGGATTATAAAAGCTGGTAGACATCGGGATGGTTTTCTTTGATACAAGAGATAAAATAATTTTGATGAAAATATGGTCAACAAAAATAAAAGGAACTAAGTGAATTCTGCAGCAAATTGTCCAAGATGAGTTGGCCATGGTGAGTTGTCCCATTCTGACCACTCTCCCATTACTTGGGGGAGGGAGCAAATATCTGCACCCTAACCAATGCCAGCACATCAATCATCCATCAAGGTCTTCCCTGATTGAAGTTCATAAGTCTTATTAATTTCTTCAATTATTACCTATGGGCTTTTTCAAGAACATGATTTATTGCCTGCCCTTCTAGCAATTATGGATGGCAGAAAGAACCCCTGTAGTTCTTATACAATGCCTTTGCAATTCTAGTGAACCTACAATGTGTTTTTTCTTAATGTGTAAATTCTATGCAGAAGCGCCCTCTCAATTAATTCATCCTCTAATCGAAAGACTGCTGGTGCTCCAATCAATGTTATTGAGATTTTTTTTCCCTTACATGACAGGTGTTCTAAAATCTCTTTTTAAATTGCTAAGTTTTATTCCTTGGCTATAAAATTACATCACTTTAAAAAATGGAACGGCAGTATGTATTAAACTGTTGTGATACTATTATATTTTTGGATTGTACTTAGGTACTTAAGTTGTACTGGCATTGGACCATAGTAACAAAGGGATAATATTCTTTCCCTCAACCAATTCCTCGGGAAAAAGAAATGATGGAAGTCTCTGGAGCAGATGACAGGTGTAAGCAGCACACATTTCATCCCCTTTGGGACCAGTGGCAGTGTATGACAGGCAAGAGGGTTGCTTGTGATGTGGCAGGCCTTGTAAACATTACAAGGTGCAAGCTCATCTCACCATCCACTGGTCCACTTTGGCTCCTGCTGTTGCTCACCAGTTATCTCTACTCCCCAGAACACTGTAATGTTGGAAATGTAGGTTCAATTCTAAACCCAACTCCACCCCTGCTTGGACAAAGATCAAAGCAGCACTGCTGCCAGCAGCACACCACCACCAAATCTTCAGCTGAGTGGCAGCACCTCCAGCCCAATGCCAGTTGCCACAGAACAACAGCCACACTTCTGTGCCAATTCACTTCATAATCCAGACAGCTATGCAGTTCAAGCTATTCTAATAACAAATGCTGGCCAGTGAGCAGAACATCTTCCTGTCTGCCAAAGAACAGATTCTGTTCTCTACCAAGTTTCATAGTCAACATCAAACTCTCCTGCCCTGATTCATTACCCAAAGGAAATAAGGCAGTTACCAAACTAACACACATTAGGCTTGGAATCATGACAAGGACAATTGCAAAGAAGAACATTATCAAATTTTCTCAGTGCTACATTTTCAGGTTAGTCTTGCTTGAGGAGAAAAATAGCATTAGGACTTGTCCCAAGTTCTGCAATGACAAGATGTTGAAATTATTGTTTCTTGCCTGCCAAAATTAAAAGAAAAAGGCACTTTTATCTTTCTCAAAAATATAGTTTCTTGGGAGGAGCAAGGACCCTGCCATTCTGAAAGGCTAAAATTTGAAGGTGTGACAGAAGATGTGCCTCCTGTCACATCTAATGTGTCCATGTTTTTTGCTCTGGGATAGGACCAGCATGTATCTGGGAAGTCTACTGGCAAATATAGAATAAGGACATTTCAGAAAAGATATTTCAAACTCTCTCTCTGTGTGTGTGTGTGTGTGTGTGTGTGTGTGTGTGTGTGTGTGTGTAAGTAAACAGATGTGTTCAGTTACATTTAGTTCCATTTCTTATTCCTCTCAACCTCCAGCTTCTTCTGTTCCATTTTCATACCTTGCAATTTGATTTAAAAAGGCATGTATAGAAAATATGTATGTATTATTTCCTCTATTTAAAGCAGAGAATTCAGGTATTCATTTTCTAAAATATATAGCTTCGCAAATGGATCCCCCCTCACATAATGCATTTATATATAGTTGCCTTCAGTGCAAAGTTTCTGGGCTTTTTTTTTTTTTAAAAAAAAGGAAAATTGCATTACCAAATTGGGCAAAGCTGATCAGCCAAGAATCATTTGCATTTGCATTGCTTCGGGAAATATGAATTAAGTATGTTTGCATTTAATGCAGTCCAAACTAATTTCTCTCCCACTTCTATTTTAGAGTAAAAAGAAAAACTAGACAGAAATTCCATAGTGTTCTTAAACAATGAAAATTAGTTTTGCTGAAGTAAAAAAAATAGTCTAAATGCATTCTCAACAGTAGGATGGCTTTTATGCTAACTGTAACTTAGAGTGAATTGAAATGCTTGCTGAGAGAGAAGCGTAAAAATGACTTTGATGAACAGACAATGGAAAGCTGTGTTTATATTCTTGCAATATGAATGGGCGATTCCATATGGCTTTGACCGCAGATTACTTCTCAGCAGGGGAGACATGAAGGGGGTAACTGAGCTGTCCCTGAACAAATTATATTCTTTGAGAATACAACACAACTCTCACCTTTCATGCTTTTAAGCACTCCACCTCCCCACTGAAACCTACGGTGAGCTCCCTCCAAATTATTTCTCAACTGCCCTGGCATCCATCAATAACAGTGAAGTGAGCTACGTATCTCTGTGCTATTGCGTTATTCTGGAAAGTCATTGAGATGAGTGGGTGTCTAGAGAGATGTGGAAAGGGGGGGGGGAGTGAAAAGAGGGGAGGGGTAGAAAATGAATATATCAATAAGGATGACAAGTGGGACCTGCTCTGCAACAAAATTGTTGTTTTATTGATTATATTCCACCCCTATGCTATGGAGTGAATAAGACAGTTTTTAATAAATGTGGTAGAAATGGTGCAATGACGTTGCTTGCTGTTCAAGACTGTAGCGGCGGCTGTTCTCCACCTAACTAGTTCTCCATTCCTTCCCACCAACCAAATGACATGCTGATCCCTGGATATGCTTAATAGCAATATAGCAATAGCAGTAGACTTATATACCGCTTCATAGGCCTTTCAGGCCTCTCTAAGCGGTTTACAGAGAGTCAGCATATTGCCCCCAACAATCTGGGTCCTCATTTTACCCACCTCGGAAGGATGGAAGGCTGAGTCAACCCTGAGCCGGTGAGATTTGAACCGCTGACCTGCTGATCTAGCAGTAGCCTGCAGTGCTGCATTTAACCACTGTGCCACCTTGGCTCTTAAGCCATGGTCACCAATCATCTTCATTCAGTATAGATTGGAGATTGGTTAATTAACACAAGGCAGGTTTTGAGGTTGCAGCTCAACCCAGTGAGCAACAGACAAAGAAGAGATATGATCATGCACTAGAATCAAAGTCAATTTTGTAGAGGAATTGACACTATTCCTCTGGAGTCCCCATAAGGTGGTTTTCTGTAGCTTCTTGCTGGAAAAGTGAAATGAAAATAAAGCACAGTAATAGTTGTAGAGCATCCCAGTCCTCGGAACACAATATCAGCAGCAATTTATGTATGGTTCAAATTAAATGGAGAAGATGCTATCAAGTATAAACCTCATTTTAATTTCATATATGATCTTTTGAATTCACTAATCTCACTATTGAGTTAACCTTTTCTCATGCTGCTCTTCACATTTACAAACAAACTCTTTTGCTTTGAATTACTGCTTATTTGAACCACTCAGCCGATCAGACATGAATTGAAGATAATTATTAAAGCGTCGTTACAAGATTTTGCATCTGTAGCATTGCAAAATAAATAAATAAATAACAATGATGAGACAAATTGCACTTTTTTCCTTTCTTTGGAAAACCAATTAACTTGCGATCTCCATCCCCTCAAAATAAAATCAAACAAAATGAATGCTACCACTCCAGTAACTGTCATGTTAAGCATAAATTGTTTGATACTATTTATGTGCACTGTGCCAGAAAAAAATGTGGTTGGAAAAAAAGCTAAGTGAAAACAAAATTGTCAGAATTAAGTATCTCTAATTCCTACATTAATCTAGCCATGTGGAAACTATTTTCTAAAAGCTTTTCTTGAATTACTTGAATAATATTTAAATTAATCTCAGATAGAATGGGCCTTGGTGTTTAAAATAATTTTTGTTCCCTCAAAAGTGTGCCGATATTGGACCAAGATCTTTTACTGGGAGTAAACTAATTCCCAAAAGAATTTTGAGAAAGAGGAGAGAAAAATATTTGTAAGCTGCCTAGAATTGCTTGATAGCAAGATGGGCCGCATAAAAATGTAATTAAAAAAAAAATCTGTCTGATGCCAAGAATCAAGAACAACACACTGGGTTTACTTCTGGTAGTTTGCTTTATTGTTCTTAACCTATAGACAGCATCTTGCCAGACTAAAGTAACTGTTTGCATAACTATAGATATACTTTGGGAAATATTATAGAGGAACAAAAGTATGGAAACCACATTTTCCAAGCTCTGCATTCTCTTTGCCTTCTGGAATTCAGTCCCTCCTCCTGGGAATCCAGACTACTTTCCACCACAAAATTAACTTATTTTGTGACAGTCAGAAGGTCTGTGTATTCCTATTACATTCACAGAGGTGTAAAGATTCTTGCTTCTTCTTATGGCGATCCACTCAAGTACACTATGCTGTTCACAATGAACCAACTGCCACTTTGGTCAGCAGAATCAGAACATTCCTCTCTATACTAAATCTAATGGGGTTGCATGAGAGCTGTTGCCTCCTTTTTCATGGAAAGATAATGACCATTAATGATGGGGCAATGTTCAAAATATGCTGTAATTCCTTATTCATTTCACACATGTTTAAAATAAACATTTAGAAGGAACAGCAAATTAAATGCATTAAAAAGGAAAAAGTCTGGCAAAAAGCATATTAGGCTTGATTCTTTCTCATAAGGATTACAATAATTAGCTCAGCTGAATAAATTGATGCTCTTCAAAGAATGAAGTCCCTGGTCATCTCAATGAGCTTTGCTTTAAAGACTTTGGTAAAGGATTCAATAAACTCTCTAACATTAAACTCAGCTTCTCATTATTTTTAAAATCTTAAACAATGTCTTTACCCGCTTCCGCATATAAATTTTATACCTCTCATCCTGCCTTTACCCGTGTCCACATATATATTTTATCCTCATCCATTGCTCCTCTCATATTTACTCCACCCTCGTGTAGACTCTCCAGATAATCTTTCTTAACCTTGTATTCAAATAACAATTTATACAAAAATCAGCTTACATTCTGGATCAAGGTAATCTAATTGAACTTTCACTACCCTTCCATCTACCCCACGCCACCCGACTCCATTCATCCCAAACCACAATCCAAGAAAACTACGATCTCCGCTCTCCTCGCCCCAAAGAATAGATCATGCGCAGTTTAAATTAAGATTCAAACAAGTCTTATATAAGTCCCATACAATATATGTCCAAATTCAGCACCGCTTCTTTCAGTCTCAATATCTCTTCATCGGTATACAGCTTTGTCATTTTATACCAGACAGGAGTCCTGAAATTTTATTCAGATTAAAAATTTAAGAAGTATTTTAAAGGCATAGCTGGATCTTTATTCTTTACTCTTCTGCCCTTCCGGAAGGGGAAAGCAACACCCTCCGCCTTGTATCCACGTGTCCCGCTGCTTATCTTCTCCTTCTCCTTGTCTTTCTCCAAGTCCGGGTGAATCAGGAAGTCCCGCCTTCAGAGTTTTGTAGTAAAAATCTCGGGCTTCGCAAACAGAATTGAGACAATATTTTTGGTTCTCAAATGTGACTGTGATACCAGATGGCACTTCCCATTTATATTGTATCTGAGAATCTCTGAGTTTTTCAGTTAAGAAAGTGTAATCTCTCCTTGCTCTTAATATTTGAGATGGTATTTCTTTAAAAACAATCAAGTCCCCCCTTTTTTTCTTTCTTTTTATTATTCTTTTCTTTTTTGTTCTTTATTTTTTTTAATTTTTTATTATTTTGTAACTTCTAATCTATTTGGTTTCAATATACTCCAGACTTTGCTTGATAAAGAACGATGCCGGGAATGGGATCTGGGAAGTCGGAAGGGGGTCAGGGAGTGGGGTTCAGGGGGTGGGTGGGGGGGAGGGTGGAAATATAGACTCAATTTTCAGAACAATGAATGCACTTGGATACTGTTGCTTTTTTTTCCTTTTTTTTCTTTTCTTCTTTCTTCTCCTTTTATTTTTCTTTTGTTTTAGTACAAAACAAATAGACCAATGAATACTAGAAATACACCGAAGCGAGGTGTAGAGGGAAAGAAGAGGGGGGAATTAAGAGGGAGTGAGAAGGGAATGTAAGGAGGGTGAGATGGTGGGAAGGGGAGAAAGGAATGGCTGAGGGGGAGGGGAAGTAGAAGAGGGGATTGTTGGAAGGGAGAAATGAAAGTTGGAGGGGTAGAAGGAAGGGTGTATGTAGGATAGAAGTGTTATGAGTTGTTTATTGCTTCTTTTTTTTAACTGCACAGTATTTAAGTGATTGTATAAAGGAAAATGAAAATGTAATAAACTAGAAGTGAAAAAAAAGACTTTGGTAAAGGATTGATATTCTTTTAAAAACAGTGAAATATATTGTTGCCAATTAATGATACAAGATAAGGAAGGTCTGCTCTCAACAAGAGCAAAAATAGCTTAGGACAGGACCAGAAAATAGAAAGCTTTAATAAGATGAAGATCAGAATGAGACCTCTCTGGGCAAGTGAAAGCTATCTTGTTGAGGATAAGTGATTGAAAATTTCTTAAAGCCAAGCAGCATTGAATTTCCAAGCATTGTGGATGAATAGGCCCTGTTAGATATAACACTGTACTCTGAGCAAAACAAGTTATCAGTGCTTAAATCAATGACTCCAAATGAAAAGTCACAGACAGATGGGCTACCTTTAGACTGAAAAACTCCACAGGGTGTGTAATGGATTTGTGGAAGTAGGTAGGTCATTCTGCTGAAAAATACCAAATTCTTTCAATACTATTTTTTAGCCTAATATTTTTCCTACACATCTTAAAGTTTGTGCATATCAACAGAGCATCTATTTCACTGGTCAGAAATGTGGGTGTTATAAATGTTATTGTTGATGACCTACTAATAGATTGAGTCAGAAAGATGAGTCAGAGTTCTAACTTAGAAAGCAATAACAAGTCCCTTACTCTCTTTTTCATATCAACAAAGGACAAATAAGTTCAAACATCAGAATCTTCATTATCATTTAAATATCCCTCCTCCACAAATATATTAACTGATTATAGAGATGCAAATTAAATTCCTGGGAAAATGCAGTAGTTACTATTGCATTTAACTGAATACAAGACTGATTCTATGTTTCCCCTTCCTTTATTCATCCTTAGAAGACATTCAGAAGGTCAGGCTCACAACTAGACTGAAATTGGCCAAAGAAGGAGGAGGAGTGGCTGCTTATTGGTGCCCGCCTAGGCCATACTATTTAACCAGAAAAATATTACGATCTCAAGAAAGTTGGAGGTGCCTTCAGTCACCCTAGTTATGCAACTCTAATGCTAATTGGAGGGCCCCAATTATTAATGAAACTTGCTTGTTTGGAAAATGGTTTTCAGTCTTTCCCCCAATTCTCAGAAGAAAGTACACTCACCAACAAATTGTCACAAGACGATACAAACTCAATAATTGTTGTAATATATGAATACCCTATGGATATAGGAACAGAGTAAAGTTTTTCTTTTGAGTAGAAACTGCAAGGACCTCTGAATACTCAGTGGCTGGAATAATGTATGCTTGTAGGTTAACATAGTTCTGTTAAGTTCTGTTAACATTGTGCTAAAGGTGATATCACATAGCTGAATGTAGTTCACCATGAAAGAGTCAGCAGTTTAGAAGATACTATTTTCTTCTACCCACCCTGGAATCTTCATAACTTTCTTTTGATTCAATTCACTTTTTCCAATCAGTTAACTAGTACCAGGACTGGAGCAGATCTTCCCAATTTTAAGTTTCACCTTCTCCATCAAAATATATCAATAAAGCTTTCATTATGCATTTCTCTCTCCCTCTCTCACTTTTCATTCATTCATGTGGCTTCTTGATGTAACTTTGGATTCCAACCTCACTGAGATTCTACTATCAATTAGTTAGAACGAAATTTTTGAGGAAGTTGAATAGAACTACCATTTTACACAAATAATTAATTTATGAAATATAACAGTTTGATTGCCATTAGTTGCAGTGACTTTGTGGAGCCTTTAAATGCAATTAATAGACTTCCTGGAAAACTGATGGGTGCCAAACAAATCAAATAATTAAATAAATAAATTGGTGAGCATTATATTATACACTGTACAGATATTTTGGAGATGAGTAAAATAATCCCCTTTTTATACTGAAATGTCTATTTTTATGAGGAGGAGGAAGAAGTAAGAAGGCCACACAGTATTTCAGATTTGACAGCAAAAATGATTTTAGGAAACCTAGTTTTCAAGACTGGGCAGCTGCATTGTAATTCCAGGAAAACATGCATTTGGCTTAAGAGCTATAGACAGATGCTATGTGAGCACTGCCTTTTCAAAACATTTTTTACCTTCAAATCCAAAGTACTGCATACTCCTAGCAAATAAACTAATTTATTCCATCTAGGCAGAGAGGTTTAAAATCTTATCTCTAAAATGCTAGGTTCTGAGCTTCTGAAAATTCAGCCATGCTGTGGTGCTGAATTAAAGCTTTTTCTTCTTCTTCTTTAGGTTCCTCATCTTTAACCACTACATGACCAGCAGATAAAACATGATTCCCTCGGGGGCTGTACATTTTGAATCTGTATGGTATGAATGGATGAAAATCAGATCTAACCCTGCTTGTAATAAAATCACTCCGAAACACACATTTCTCCCAAATGCAGCAGAAGTTGAGACATAAAAATAAAATTTACACATTTCTCAAAGGGTTTTTGGTTTGATTTAGGATTCAGAATATAGTCCTGAATGTTTTCCATTTCTTCACTGAATGTAAGCATAGCACATGAACTGCCTCTGAACCTGAGTTTTCTATCAGTGAAATAGTAATAGTAATGGTGTAGTCATAACTCTAGAGTGGGAATAGTAATGATATTGATTTATTGCAAACGGAATAGAATCTATTCATTTCTTGCCCCAAAAAGAAAAGGAGAAATTTAAAATTTAACTCTAATTCTTACTTCCTGGTCCTTATCGCCTTATATGCTATACATCACAAATACTGGTGATCTTGTTTTTTTTCTGAATTACTTTCTGGGAGGGGGAAGGTGTTTGTCTGGGTTTGATAAGATGAGAAAAAAATAGGAAAAGAATAGAAGACAAGAGAAAATAACAATTCCAATAAAGGAAGTAGAATTCCAATAAGATAGAAAGGTTTTAAGTAGTCAAACATACATGATTTGCAGATTTACTTAGTCCATGTACTGGATGTAAGAACATTGTTGTCTTTGAGGTAAATGATGTTGTCAGATCCCTAAAAGTGATACTGCCATTCAATTGGGAGGAGGGGAGCCTCAAAGTTAAATCATCAGCTACATCTGAAACAACTGAATTTTACAACTTTACAACTGGTTTCCTGTCACCGGGAGACTGAAGGTCCCAATATCTCTGGAGGGGTGTTTATGATAGCCATGTGGGATATATAACTTTGATGTCTAACTAGAGATAGCCATGAGAACATGTGCTTCATTGACTCCCAGGGCAGAAGAGTTAAGGACGCATCTTCACACTTGTGTATTGGTCAGAATCTGCATTCGGACAAAGGGGAGGGGTCATTATCCGCTTAATCCCATTTGCATGGCCTAAAGGTTTTCAGATGCTGCTTTGCTTCTAATAGTTTCCATTCTGACTGATTAAAGGTTCCTTTTGAAATAATCCATTTCAAGAGTCTTTGCTTTCTCAAGTTAGGAGAGGAGCCATTACAGATGTAAAGTTACACCAAAGACTACAATGAAAGAGAACAGCTTTCATTTCTAAAGGTATTACTGAGTTTTCCATCAAAAATGAAACCAAAACTATCAGGGTTTTCCAAGTTGGAAGCACACCTCCCTTGGTGAGGTGCGGACAGTGTCCAGGAGAAGTATGAAGAGCCTTTTAATTACCTTGATGCAAGAACTTCACTTTTCCCAAAGTTTCATTGAATGGTTTTCCTTGTTCATTGGGGTCCATTTTGGCATTTGGATTTTTAGTTGAAGTTCAACTAAAGGGAGGTCCATCGGCAGAAAAGTTTAGGAGTCCCTTATCTATAAAGTGAACAGGGAAACCCACTCAAAGCCTAAAGGGTCATTATAACATGAATATAGGAATTCAATAACTAAATAATCTAATAATCACAACTGAATGTGAGCTAGTCAAGATCTATATATTCATTTTTTACTAGAAATAGGAAAAAGACATAGTGACATGTCAGTCAGCTTTCTAAGAGCCATGGTGATGCAATGGTTAGAATGTAGTATTGCAGGCTAACTCTGCTCATTGCTGGCAGTTCGATTCTCACTGGCTCAAGATTGACTCAACCATCCATCCTTCTGTGCTTGGTAAAATGAGGACCCATATTGTTGGGACAATATGCTGACACTGTAAACTGCTTAGAAAGCACTGTAAAGCACTATGAAGTGGTATATAAGTCTAAGTGTTATTGGTATTTAGTCAGGATGAATTGATCCAAACAGTTTTCTCTCCTAACATGATGTGAATGGTGTTAATTTATTAATAGCTCCATATATAATGTCAGGAATATTCCCTTCAACTGACCTCTTGCATAAGTCAATCAATCAATCAATCAATCAATCAATCAATCAGAACAGAGCTAGAAGGGATCTTTGAGATCTTCTGTCCAACTGTTGGACAGTTCAAGCAGGAGACTTTACACCATTTCAGACAGGTGACTGTCCAGTCATTTCTTTAAAAACTTCCAATGATGAAGCACCTACAAATTCTGAAGGCAAGCTGTTCCATTGGTTAATTGTTCTCATGGTTACGAAGTTTCTGCTTAATTCCAGGTTGTTTCTCTCCTTGATTAATTTCCATCCTTTGTTTCTTGCCTTGCCTTCTGGTGCTTTGGAAAATAAGTTGACCCCCTCTTCTTTGTGGCAGCCCCTCAAATAATCAGTCATTATTGCTGGAGACAGAAATGTTTCTTCCATATGCTAAGGCAGGGACAGTCCTTAAACACAGCACTGCATGAGAACTATACAGGCTTTCCAACGATTATATATGAGGATTGCGTTACATATTCCTTTTAATGTTTTTTTACTAAGAGCAAAGAGGCGAATCATTCTCTTTACACGTTTTGCTTTCCAGCTTTTCATTTCCCCCTCTAAAGAGGTTTCCTGTGGAATGAAGGCTGCAAAACTAAATATGGTTTCTGGTCAGGGTTTTTTTTTGCAACTGTGGATTTTTCTAACTGTGGATATGGTATACAATTTTCTTTACAGTGATGCAGAAGTGGTTGGTCATCGTCTTCTTCTAAGATTTGTTTTGGTTTTGTTAACTTTCCACTGTAACTGACAGGTCTGGTATACCTTGGAGTACCAATTAGGCTTGACCCTGCTGGTTGGCTTCTGAGTCCTGTCAGCCTTCCCAGGTAGACAAGACAGAAAACACAACTGGATGAGCTAATTCTACTTTATTGTAAACCTAGATTAGCAGAATCTTTGCAAGTTTGAAAGTACAATTCTTCTCCCATTCTTCTCTCAGGGATTCTTTTCTAATCTTCTTTTAATCAAAGCATGACAGGCCATCTTTCCAGGTACAAGCTCAGTGAGTTCTGATAGCATTTTTCATACTCACCTATGAGAAACTGAAGGATAGATCAGTACGATCAGCAATGGACATGGCATTTGTATCTGACACATATTATCTCTTCCTACCTGTTTATGTAAGCAGCATTCTTCCTGGCTAAGATTGTGCTGATGCTGGAAGCCACAAACCTTGCAATCCATCGTCATAATTAATGACCTGCTGGAGACCTGTGGCAGAGTTGATAAAATCTCTTGGATTCTTTAGCTTAGCTTTTCTAGAAATGAACTGGAATATAAAGAACAATGTCTTTGCTCTACTCCTCTCTTCTGTGTGCTTATTAACCTAAGGGCTTTACAGATGATCTTACTCTCAAAACGTTTACTCCTATCATTGTTTGCATAATTCAATATCAGGCCTTGCCTGGGTTTTGCATAACTTGTTTTGCATACATGTGCAACTTTTGTCCGCTTAAGAACTGTACTATATGTTGGGTGGCCTATTGAGAAGTGATAACTCCATTGCCAATTCTAAAGCTGGTTGTTCTTCTTGTCATCATTTTGATCTTCTTTATATTTAATGTTATTTCTTTATATTTAAATTTTAGTACAATTTTGTTCACTTTGCTCCTTAAATTTAATAACTAGGCTTTGCAGATTCTTTACATATTTGGCTATCAGGATAGTGTCATCAACATAGTACGGGTTATTAATGTTTCTTCCTTGGTCCTATAAAAGATGGAATAATATGGCTTTTGGTAACTGAGAGGGTTTGCATAATGAAGCCCCATGAAAACATTTATCCCAGTGTCTTAAAATGTTTAGTTGTAGCAATGATTAGGGGGCAAAATTCCCAAACTGAAATTTCTTCTTGTCTTCTCTTTTTCCTTTTCTTCAATTCTCTCTTTTAAGACTCTTTGCATAATTTTGAATGCTGCAAAACTGTGTGCAATAAAATTATGCAGATAAAGAACAGAAATGACGGAGCTTTTGAAACCTAATATTAAAGGTGGATTTGGACCAGTAATTCTCCAATAATCTTTTGATTAGGATAGCATAAAGAGAAGACAACAAGAGATTTTGTTAAGATTCTGTTTTGCCTATGAGTAACTTCTCAATTTCCCTTTTCAAACACTTACAATTTTAATTTGAGGGAAAACACACACACGCGCTTTTCAATTTCCTCTTCTTACTAATATTTCTCAGAGATTTTATGCCTCTGAAAGTCAACAGAAACAGGGCTTTCAAATATTCTCCCTTAGCAAACGTTTTCTGATTGACTCGGCTGTCATTCAATTGTTTTAGACTGCCAGACACACATGACAGAGGCAAAATTCCCATATGCTATAAAGAGTTCCAGTATACATTCTAAAAGTATGATTGTCAGCAGCTACCAGAGGTAGAATCACAAATCTTGGATTCTTGTTGTGGCTGCATGGGGCAAAATATGAGATCTGTAGTTTGAAGCTACCTGCTGATACTAAAATGTTTACAACTTCTGAACAGTTCCTGTCCTGGAAGGTTGATACTGAATTATGCAACCAACTCACTGGGAATGGCTATAAAAGGCTTCCTGTTTGATATTTTAAAATCTCTGATTTATAGAGAACACTGTACCCGTAATTCTGCAAAGATCACTGAGTTTTCCATAGGCCTTATGACATACTGTCTGGTCCTGTTCAGCCTAGGGAAATTGAACATAAGGTTATAGTGTGCCTTAGAATTTACACTGTTTGCTTACTACTATCATTTTCTGTTGTAGTATATTGATAATGTTTAAAAGCTGACGTCCAACAAGAACTTTATATAACATTTGAATTACTCCATAGATCGATGATTCCTTAGTTGGTAGAAGACAATTTTCTCTGAATAAGACTCGTTGTATTATATCAAGGATTATATAATCTTCTCAGTTTGCTTGACAAAACCTAAAAGAGAAAGCATTTGAGAAAGGGAACTGTTGGGGCATTATTACATGTGGAAGAAATGTAAAGCTTTAAGAAAGGAGAGATGAGAATGAAATATTCACTGATCCACCCAGCTGCTAATCTCCCAGCTTCATCATCACCAGAGATTTTTCTCTGTCATGAATTTAGTTATTGCCTTAGGCCATGTATATTTCTCACTGCTGGAATGTCTCCAGGTTGTTTCAAGGGTAACAAAAGGTATTTGAAGCGAACTCTGTACAAAAAGCTCTCTTTCAACTCTGCTCTTCCTGTAGCCCACAGCAATTTGCACATGCTTCTCAGGTGGCCTTTTAACAAGGACCTAATTTGCTAACCTTTAGGAGTCAAACTTTGACATGCATGCATTAGCTTTTTTACTGGGTATTTTAAACTAATTAAATTTTCCATTACTGCCTGCATACAGGTTCCCTAGATTTAGAAGTCAATTTGCATGTGCGTTTTTTCTTAACGTTATTGCATTGTCACATGGTATCCAATAATGATCCCCAATAGGTTGGCTGTATTGGTTGAGAACTTTTTCATTGTTGCTTCTGTTTTTCTTCCCTTCTTTTATTATTTCTCTTCCAAGATGTCACAATGTTTGGATCTTTAGAAATTCTGTCCTTTCAATGATTAATGAGCAGACCAAAGAGGTTTTCTCGGCTTATCTCACTTATTTCTCCTCGCCTCCACTTTCTATTAGTCTAGTAATGGGAATCAGAATGTCATCTGCCAGTTGTGCAGCTTCAGAAGTCAAAACGTCTCCATGGCCAACAGCTTGGGGACATTTTGCTTCAAGATGGAACCCATATTTGAGAAGATCATTTGAGCTTTATAGAACACTCTTATTGGAACATTAATTCCTTTGAAAAATCAATGGATATACTATATGTAAGCAGAAAAGTTAGGATGATGTAATACTCTACTATGTACCATCTATCATCTACCTACCTACCTACCTACCTACCTACCTACCTACCTATCTACCTACCTACCTACTTTATACTCTACTATTATGTTGTGGTTTCCCTAGCAAAATGAATCAGCCCAACTTTTTTCCTCCCTATTTTCCCTGTATTTCCTCTCAGTTGAATCACTTTTTCTTATACCAGTTTGCAGACTCATTGATGTAATCATTCTCCAAGCAGGGGCCAACCAGGTTATGCACCAACCACCTATTTCTCCCTTTAACAGAAACGAGAAAGGCTGGTTGGCAGCAATAAAATTACAGAGGACAAGCTCGTGAGATCTTAAATAACATTAACTTATTATATTTGAGTAATCAGAAACACATTTCTATCAACAATAATGTGTTTATATCAGGCTTTCCAAGAGAGCAAACTCTATGAATAGCTATTGTGCTTCAATTATCAAGGTCTTACAGCAAATAAGCTACTGTATAGTTATTGTAAAAAACAATACAATTATGTAAAAAGAATATTTGATTTTTAACTCCTTTAACTGGAAATAAATGCCTCTTTGCAGGTTAAATAGAAGGATCCTTATCATCCTAAATGGTATGAAGATATGATCTATTCATATATATATTTTCCATTTCTGCACCACATGGTGTTTATTTACTTATTTTTTTCCTTATTCAGTCTTCTAAACATCCCAACACAAAATGGTTCATTTTTCAAAATCTTCATAAACAAAACTTTTTAAAAGATCTGATAAAATGGTGTACATTTCCCAGATCCAATGTCTTTTAATATGTTTATCCCTGTTATAAAATATGTTAATGTTTTCTTTATTGCAAACATGTCTAATTTAGGATGTTGTACAAGTAAATTTCAAGATATTATATATGCTTTTAGATGTTGCTGTAGCTTGTTGAGTGATAGAAGATGAATACTTGGGATTCTATTTCCATGCTTCCATGGCAGATTCTATTTTGGTGACCTCATAAACCTATGCAAATCTCTGCTGGATTTATTTAGCATCTGCATTTTCAACTACCAGGAGTAAAAAAGAAAACATTTTCTTTTAGGATTTCAGAGGAACAGGTGAAGGCATACCTTACCCATATTATTGGTTCCTAGACTTGCTGAGGATTGGTATAAACATTTTTAAATTGTAGCATTTACTACACTAAAAAACATGCTGGCACTTCTATTTGTGTGTGGCTCTCTTCTTTTGCAGTCAACACTGTTCTCCATTTCTTTTCATTTCCAGTGCAGTGATGGTCATTATGATGATGATAGTAATTACTTTAGAGTGGGGACAGCCAACAATATTATATGATAAATGAAAGAGCCTACAGAAAAAAAAAATATTCTCCCAACTCCATTGTTCACTGAGCTGCATGAGTGATCTCTCTGCTGTTTGAAATCGGACAAGTGGCAATCATTTCCAATAAGAAAGCTATTTCTTGTTGCCCATATGTATCACTATTTTCTGATGAAAAGAAATGGATAGGGACACAAAACAAAAATGTATAGGAAAAAATAGCAAAAAGATAAAAAGGTGTGTGTGTGTGTGTGTGTGTGTGTATTAGGATTCCTAGATACCAAGAACATTCCTTTGCTTTGCTTTTTGTTTGAAGAATTCCTCACAGTGGACAGTTCAATGAAGCTCTGTTTACAAGTTCTAAACTCCATCATTAATCTTTCTCCTTTCCCTTGGGTTGCATTTCTGGGATTCTGCAAAACCAAGCTTGGCAACCATTTTTTATTTAAAGAGGTGGCATCCCTTCTGCCATTAGAAGTAATTTCTGAAGTCATAAAAATAATTCTAGAGCTGCAGCAAAGTGGGAGGGAGAAATGACTAAGAATTAGTGAACCTTTCACTTTTGCAAACTGTGGAGTCCTTGAGGATCTCTGAGCTTGGTTGATGTGATGGACTATAATGAAGCAGCAGTTTCCTTGGAAGGAGGCAACACATTCCAAAGAGATGGACAGCCTGGAGCTGGATCAGAGGAAGAGATTTAGGATAGTTACTCCCTAGAATATCTCAGAGTATAACTGATAGGGTTAGAGTGATATAGGTTTAGTCTGGCAAGATTCTGTCTATATGGCATGAAGAAATAAAGAGGTGAACTTTGCCTGGATTTTTCTATGCCTTTCTTGGGTTGGCCCAGACAGTTGATCTAGTCAGGATAGAGTTTTCTCCTTCTTAGTTTTTTTCTGCTTGATTGTTTGCCTGGTTTAAATCACTGCTTATCTGGGTACTGGTAGAGATGTGTTCTGGTCTTTTTCACTTAATGTATCAAACATTATTACATTTCACAGGGAGGTAATTTGTATTTTTTTTTGGGGGGGAGGAACTGAAAGCTTGCCTAGATAATAGTTAAACTAAAAACCTAAAACTTAAAAGCTAAAAAAATAGTTTTAATTAATCTCTATGGTAATGTTGATTTTTAAATGCCTGTATTTTATATGTTTGACTGCTTATTATACACCACCCAAAGTGACTTTTTGTGATATGGGCAGTCATATAAATTTGATTAATTAGTAAATAAATGGCACTTCCCTCTAAAATGAAGATCCAGAAGGACTAGATAAATTTGTATACCTTTGCAGATTGCTTAATAAAGGTTCAATTTAAATTTTTAAAAAAATGACAGAGTAGTGAAATTATTGGAATGATATCAACTTGTTATTAGAAACATACCCCCCCCACACACACACGCACCCACACACATATTGAAATAGCTGTTTATTAAAAAAAAATGTTCCTTGCAAAATTCTTATTTAGTAGTGAGAGTTGGATACTTTTTATATCAAAGATCCTGTTATGTATAAGTACATAGATGCAATATAATTTAAAATAAGAAATCAGCACACATAGCAGAATTGCAAAAGCCCAGGACAGGATTCAGAGCTTTAAGATCTCAGAGTTAGTGAAGGAAGCTCCTTGAGGACTTAACTACACCATGTAATGAGAATGGCAGAATAACAATAGCAATAGCAGTTAGACTTATATACTGTTTCATAGGGCTTTCAGCCCTCTCTAAGCGGTTTACAGAGTCAGCCTATCGCCCCCACAGTCTGGGTCCTCATTTCACCCACCTCGGAAGGATGGAAGGCTGAGTCAACTTTGAGCCGGTGAGATTAGAACCACTGAACTGCAGATAACAGTCGGCTCAAGCTCAAGTGGCCTGCAGTACTGCACCCTAACCACTGTGCCACTCTCGGCTCTTAAGATGCAGGGATTCAGCAAACATGAATCAACAAGGAAAGGCTGTAAATCGTGTAATGTATCAGCTCCAGTTTCTGAATCAACTCAACATCTTCACTAAAATCACAAGGAGAACACAAGTTGGCAATAGCCTTGACAGCCCTTCTACTACATTACAACTGCAAATCTAATTGCAACTCTAGGTAATCAATATATGAGTGTTGCTGCATTCTCCACATGTACAGGTGAAACTCGAAAAATTAGAATATCATGCAAAAGTTCATTTATTTCAGTAATGGAACTTAAAAGGTGAAACTAATATATGAGATAAGACTCATTACATGCAAAGCAAGATAGTTCAAGCTGTAATTTGTCATAATTGTGATGATTATGGCGTACAGCTTATGAAAACCCCAAATGCACCATCTCAGAAAATTAGAATATTACATACAATCAATAAAACAAGGATTGTACATAGAACAATATAGGACCTCTGAAAGATATAAGCATGCATATGTACTCAGTACTTGGTTTGGGCCCCTTTTGCAGCAATTACTGCCTCAATGCTGCGTGGCATGGAAGCTATCCGCCTGTGGCATCGCTGAGGTGTTATGGAAGACCAGGATGCTTCACAACCGGCCTTCAGCTCTTCTGCATTGTTCGGTCTCATGTCTCTCATCTTTCTCTTGGCAATGCCCCATAGATTCTCTATGGGGTTCAGGTCAGGTGAGTTTGCTGGCCAATCAAGCACAGTAATCCCACAGTCATTGAACCAGGTTTTGGTGCTTTTGGCAGTGTGGGAAGCTGGAAAATGAAGTCAGCATCCCCATAAAGCTCGTCTGCGGAAGGAAGCATGAAGTGCTCTAAAATCTCCTGGTAGATGGCTGTGTTGACCCTGGTCTTAATGAAGCACAGTGGTCCAAAGTCCTGTTGCTCAGTGGTCAAAGTCCTCTTTTCTGATGAGAGCAACTTTTGCATCTCATTTGGAAATCAAGGACCCAGAGTATGGAGGAAGAATGGAGAGGCCAATCAAGCACAGTAATCCCACGGTCATTAAACCAGTTTTTGGTGCTTTTGGCAAAAGTTGCTCTCATCAAGGAGCAACAGGAGCTATACACCATAATCATCACAATTATGACAAATCATGGCTTGAACTATCTTACTTTGCATGTAATGAATCTTGGCTCATATATCAGTTTCACCTTTTAAGTTGCATTACTGAAATAAATGAACTTTTGCACGATATTCTAATTTTTTGAGTTTCACCTGTATGTGCAAAGCACACAGTTGAAGCTGACTAATTGGACCAAGTTAACTGTGAAAACCTCACTGCTTTCTTCCGCCACAACTCCAACTGCTTAAGAGGTTTGCTTATTAAAGAAAACAAAATGTCATGAACTCCCTCTGCTACTTTGTAAAAAAATGTGTAAAGCAGAATCAGATATGTATTTTTGTTGTTTTTAAGTTGGATCATGGGTGGTTTTTATGCACTTCCTGGGAAATGTGTGTCCTTTGGTCAATTGCCTGATATACTTATTCAAAAAGAAAGAGGGAGAGATTAGCCTAATTATGGAAACAAAAGTTGAGATGATAGACAAACCAACATAATATATGACCCATCCAATGATCATCAGATCTCTGCCTGCTACCTGTGTCTTCCAGATAGTCAGACTCTTCCTCTTTTTGAAATCTCAGGGAAGCAGCAAAAAAAAACCCTCCCTTAAATTAACTGTCAGATCTATGGACACATATTCACCCTCAATGTTTCTGGTGAGGAGAATAATAAATTGTGAGAAGATTTCACCCAGTCCCTGTAAGTATGTCAGTTTGCTATTTGAAACTGCAATCTGAAGGGCTTATAATTAGACTGAGTTACATTTAAGTGTGTCAGCTTGTCATTTAAAGCAGCAGGCTGGCACACCTGTCTGGAAGTTGATCTTTTCATAAGCCTGTGCCCAACTCTGCCATTTCAATTCCACATTAGCATCTTCTTAAGGTATCGAATACCACAAAAAATATTGCAAGAAAATTAGCATTGCGTCACTGAGGCACTAATTTTCCTGGGCAAAACATGAAGTTACAGCAGGCAGCAATGCACTAGAAGTATTCATTGTAGATGGGATGGATGCCCTAGAAGAAAATTTTGGGAAATTAACAAAGAGATGGTGGATGGTGAGTAAATCAACTTCCCAGCAATGAAATATACTTATGGGAAAAGAAAATGAACATAGATAGTTGTAGGATGCAATGGAATATCAAATAGAACTTTTGAATTTAAAATTTTAAGTACTCAACAATGTTTTCTTTTTCCTTCTTTCCTTCCTTTTTCTCCAACACATATTTTACTGATCTTTACTGTTCTTTTCTGCACTTTTTCCAGAGCCTCAGCATTTATTTTTTTGGTATCATATTGATCAAAACTGAATGCAATATTCCAAGTGCGGTCTTAAGGTAAAGGTTTCCCTTGCACATATGTGCTAGTTGTTCCCGAGTCTAGGGAGCCACTCTGTTTCAAAGCTGAAGAGCCAGTGCTGTCCGAAGACATCTCCATAGTCATGTGGCTGGCATGACTAAACACTGAAGGCACACGGAATGCTGTTACCTTCCCACCAAAGGTGGTTCCTATTTTTCTATTGCTACTTTCGAACTGCTAGGTAGTTGCTGGGACACATAGTGGGAGCTCAGTCGATTACGTAGCACTAGGGATTCGAACTGCCAAAATGCTGACCTTTCTCAGTGTCTTAGCCACCATGTCCCTTGAGCCAACATGTCCCTAGTGTGGTCTTACCAGTGTACTATAAAGTGGTACTAACACTTCACATGATATTGATACTATCCCTCTGTTGATCAGGACTTCAGCTATATTCCTCTTGAATACTGACTTTCAAATGTTATTTATTTTTTTGGTATTTTATTTTCCTCCCTCAATTAATCAGGTGCTTTCCTCCTCTTAAATTCTCAGACTATATTTGCTGTTGATTTTCTCCCTTGTCTTTTTATTTTCCCTTGCTGCTATGTTTTAAGGGATTTCTTTTTCCTCAAGCTTCCGTCCATCCTGCTCTGTATAATTTAAACACCAATTAAAATGGCTATCTCTTTATTTTCAAACTAAACTTGTTTCTGCCTTGTCCTTCCACTTGCCTTCCCTTAACAGTCTGAAAATAAGCAGACCTCTAATTTTTACCTTGATTAATTCCCTTGGTATGTACAGGGACAATGCTTTCTTGGAAAAAATAAAGGACAAACTGAAAAAGAGACAAATCTGAAAGAGCTCCATAAGGATGAAGACAAATTAATTGTTCATGTTTATAACTTTGCTTAACAGTGAAAAAATGAAGAGAAAAATCAAGAAAAAATATTTAAATGAAATAAACACAAAGGATTGCTTTCTGGAATGAAAGATTAAAATCAAGGATGTATGGTCAGTGTATCTATATGGTGAGAATTATGTGAGTTTATGTCCAAATTTACTACTTTTAGAGCTTTTAGGTTGTTGCTGTTGTCTTTATATTCCATTCATTTTTATTAAATAGAATTGATATGTTCATCATTCAAAGAAAGGTTCAACTGTAATAGAATCCTAAAATCAGAAGGGGGTTAATAGCTCCTTTTCCTCTTAACCTATTTTTATCTTAAAAAATCAAGCTTTGGTGAACAATGCACCAACCACAGCTCACATAATCAGATAAATAGAGTGCATAAACTATTGTGGGATTTAAATTGTGGAGGGGTGGAGATGGGGCAGGCTGGTTAATTTTACAGATGAAAATTATATGTGGTATAGATTACACGTATTTTATCTCTTAAAAACTATAGTGTTAAAACATTATATTTGTTAAGACTTTTGGCAAGAACCCAAAACTTTTTGATGTGTGTGAGTTCAGTTACTGCATCTTGCTTTTCTAAAATAGACATTTTGAGATGTGCAGTAGGGTATCATGGGAAGCTGAAGTTGATATTGTCTTTGTTCTGAATCCTGGTACAATAGAAGAACAAAGTCTTCTCTTAGAGTGTCTATAAGGAATTCTAGAAGATAATTTCTATTAACTGTTAACATTGCCATATTAGACTATGATAACTTGAAGTGCCATTTTTCACTGCATTGAATTAAAAGATCTGGAATCCACTAACAAATTCAATTTCAGCAGCTGTGCAATACTACACAAATAGAAGGTTAGAAGAAACCAACCAAACATATGGTTCCTATTTGAGAGATACAGGTCATTTTTAAAATCCTTTTCAAATAATGTTCTAAATATCAGGAAGAATAGCAGAGGTAAAAGTTCTGCCATATTATTCTCTCTTTCAGAGAATGTTAGCTCCCTGTTTATATAAAATTTGTTGCTATATAACAAGGAGCAAACCCACACACTTGCATGCACAGATGATGCTACCTAATTGAGTAATGAAACATCTACAAGCAAACAACCAAGCTCAACGAGTGCCAAGGCATGTAAGGTATTGTTTCTTTGTGAATATTCTCAGGTAATCAGTGATGGGCCGCTGCCAGTTCAGATTGATTCAGGTGAACTGGTAGTTCCAACCGTCAGTTGGCCCTGCCCATCCGCCCCTGCCTTATCCTGTCCTATATTTCCTTCTTTCTGGCTCAGCTGATTCGTGCGGCACAGCTGATTTCCACGCCTCCGCTGTTCTACTTACCACGGCTGCCTTAGAAGGTAAGCAAGTGAGCTTCAAATTGCGATATTTTGAATGCTGTGTGCAAGTGCATTAGGCATGCACAAAGTGTGAGTGCATGGACAAAGCGCGCCATCACCGAACCATTTGTTAAATTGGCTTCAGCCCACCCCTGCAGGTAATGTCTTCCTACACTTGCTTCATTTAACTGTGCTCCACAGAAGACCAAGTTCTCTGGGGAAGATTTTAAATGTTGGGAAAGGTGGAAGGAAAGAGAAGCATCAGGGTTAAGGTAGATAGAATAACTACAGTGGTATATTGCTCTAAGTTGGTTCTTCAAGTTTTCTATCACTACTAGGTGGCTAGATTCATTTATGATGATTAATGAATGTACTGATCTGTGATGGGCTCCGGATCCCATCGCAACCAGTACGCTGCAATGGGGCCAGGCATCCACCATGGGTACGCGCGCTGGGCCCGCATGTGCACCCACCCTCCTGTGATGCTCTAGCTGCTCAGTGGAGGTTGTGCAGGCGCTGTAGGCACGCATGCGCAAATGGCACTGTTAGCTCAAATAGACGGAAGGAATGAGGGCGGGCGATGGGCCCTCCAAAGCACCATTCTGGTATGGTGGCCACTGCTCCCAGCTGCCACCGGTACACCTGTACAGGGGCGTACTGCCCGGAACCCATCACTGGACTGATACTATATATACTGACAATGGGAAGATATGAAAAAAGATGGAAGGACACATTAATTCCCATAATGTAAGAATGGATGGTGAAGATGGGGGAGTTGGCAGAGATGGCAAAATTGACTGTTCTACTTAAGAGACAAAAATATTCAGTTTGGTTTCCATTTGGAAACCACTTCTGGATTTTGTACTCAAAACTGGAAAAAAAAATAAAACTCTCATTTTAGTTTTTGATAATTAAAACAGCTTTCTTGTTCTATAAATGGCATGCAACATTTAGAAATGTAAAGCAAACAGTTGAGGTAGTAACTTTTTTTTGTACTCTACTACACTGCAAAAGTTGGGAGTGTCATTATTTTTATCTCCCCTTTTGTTTTGTTCTGCACTTCACTTTTTACCTTTCTCAATTTTTGTTTCTATTGGTATTTATAATAAGCTTTTAATAAAAATCTTGAAAAAAACAATGGTTTTAGGTACAGAATAAAAGTAACCTTTAAAGGTGTTTCTGTTAAGTGTTTCTGAAGAATTCAAATGTCTCCTTGATCAGTTAATTATCTACTTAAACTGCATCAACTGAATGAAGCTCAACACAAACACTGGCTAGGAAGAAGGTCTTGTAAAATTTCTGCAAGAAAACTTCTGCAAACTTCTGCAGCAGCAACATCTCTAACCAAAGCATCCTGTTGATTATACTGCTGCGTTATCTATTTTCTTCTCAGCTAGACTGCAGCTGCTTCATTCGCTAGAGAAAAACTAATAATAAGAGAATAAGTATACAAAGAAATTGTCTTCCAGCCTGCGAGTAGGTGTAACACAGTAAGCCTTAGGAGATTTTGATGGTGAAAGGAGGGAACAACAAAGAATAAGAAGATGATGAGTTAGGAATAGCTGCCTCCACTGTTCTGAACAAAGACGCAAAATAAATCTTTGTTGGGTGACTGATTTTGTAGGGAGATTTTGCAGGGAGATTTTGCAGGCTTTGTTAGTTTGTGGTTTACCTTTGTAAAACAATCAGCAGCAGCAGCTCTCATTATGATGTTCAAACATCACAACCTCAATGAAAATTATCTGATGATATTCGTCCATCATATTTGAAGAGGACCTCAACATCTAACAGATTATGGGCTGTCCACAATGTGTCCGTTAAGGCCTATAGGGGCACCAAATGTCCTGCCACATGTTGGGCAGACAAGTGTGGGCACCACTGTTGCAGCATTTGCAGCTCTGGCTTTGTGGAGTGGTCACTTCTCTTGTGCTATGGTTGTCTGTTGTGGCCCAGCAGGAGCCGTTGGAGCTGCCGATGGACTCTGATAGCGAGGAATCCTATGAGTCGGCTATGGAGGATGCGGAGGACCCTGGGCAGAGTTCAGACTCCGAGCAGGGACCAGGGAGGCTGGTTGGCCACCAGGAGGTGCCTGAGGCATGGAGCAGTAGGGAAGATCAAAGGGAGTTTGTCCCTGACGCCCGGCAATGAAGGGCGGAGAAACGGAGGCCACAGTTACGGAGACAGACTCATAAGAGATAATCAGGCCCAGGTGGCTGTGGCTTGGCTCCTCCCAAGAGAGTATATAAGAAGAGATTTTGGGAGGAGCCCTTTTGCAGGACACAACCGTTCATATCAAGCTGGAGAAGCTCTTGTTTGTATTGTATCTCTTGTCTGTGGGAGTCTGGGTTGCTGTCATCATCTTGCCAGTGAGTCATGTTGGGCTTTCAGCCAACAGGATTGTAGTTGCTGTAAATAAAGAGTGGCAAACTACTATGCCTGTGTCGGCATTAATCACCGGACGGAGGTGGGTCAGAACAGTTGTCCTTCTGTCCTCAGATGTCTGGCAGCCTTGGTGGATCAGTGTGCACCATGTCGATCGAGCTTGTGCCCGGCTTTCCCAGGAGATGGTGTCACCTTGTGACTTTAAGGGTTATATCTGACAAACAGTAGGCTGAGGTATGTTCTCATAATTTCCTCTTACCTCAAGATACCTCAGTTCATTTTGTTTAACCCTATTTCAGAATTCCATCCAGGCTCGAAATTTTGAGCTTGGACCACCTAGAACTACACTGCGTATGGTCTGATCTAACGTTGTACACTAAATTGTCTGCTACAATGTCCTACCTGTTAACAACTACTTCAGCTTCAACCTCAATAATTCACAGGCAAACAATAGATACAAACTCAAGGTAAACCGCTCCAAATTCGATTGCCGAAAATACGATTTTAGCAACAGAGTGGTAAACATGAACGCTCTACATGACTTCATTGTTACATCCACAAAACTCCACAGCTTCAACCTTAAACTGTCTACTGTGGACCTCATCCCATTCCTAGGAGATCCGTCAAGGGGGCGTGCATAAGCGCAGCAGCATGCCCACCATCCCTGTCCTACTGTCCCCATTTACTTGTATTCATTTCCTTTGTTCATGTCCGCATTTATACGTATACCTGTTATCTTGTGCATATTTGACAAACTAAATTTTAAAAAAAATCAATCAAGAAGAACCAAGATCTGCCTTCCATAATAAGAGAGAAGGGATAGAGACAGGAGACAGATATTTGAAGAAGACTCACGATTCCAATTTTGGTCTTTTGTTGGGTTTTGTGGTAGATTTAAAAGTTTATTTTATTATGTTAAATTACATTATGCCCATTGAGGGTTTAAACTACAATGTTTCCAGGCTCAAAATGATGGAAAATGGGAATGTCAAGTTCTATCAATCACTGTCAAAAAAAGATAGTTCAGGCCCCAGTGAGGAGGTGGTAGAGGAATTACATGTTTTCAGTTCTATTTTAGAATCTTTTCTA
Organism: Thamnophis sirtalis; assembly: GCF_051295495.1. NCBI lineage: Eukaryota > Metazoa > Chordata > Lepidosauria > Squamata > Natricidae > Thamnophis > Thamnophis sirtalis. Next base: position 81,571,909 of record NW_028261382.1, read on the forward strand.
GTTTCATTCTCAATTATTCATTGTGCATGCATATTAAATTAGAAAACCAAATAAAAGCAGGCAGCAAACAAAATAATTGGTAGCAGAAAAGAATGGGGCAAACTCATGTCACCTCAAGGTTTGTATGCCTACACAATCACACATATATTTTTTTTTACTTTTAAAGTGAAACTTCTTAGGTTAGGGGCAACCAATCTTCCAAATGACCAAAACCAAGCTGCTGGGGAATAAAGTAAATTAATCCATATATTGAATCATAGATTCCACCCAGAATTAATATCTGCTGCCACATTTTGAGACAGCGCTCTCTCCCTCTCTCTCGCTTTCAATCTCTCTTTCTCACACACTTTTTTTTCCCCTGTCTGATGGGAGAAAAAGGAGATACTTGACTTTTAGTTCCTTTTCCATCTAAATGCTAAGATTAATATTTCCCACCAAGAGAAGCTTCTTCTCATATTATGAACATATTTACACACATCCATCATTTTTTACTTAACTATTCAGCAAACTATAGCTTGCCTGAATAAAATATACATTACTTTTTTAAGCCTCTTCAATTTTTATTTGCTCTTCTGCTTTCCATACACCATATTATAGTCTATTTCATCTTCAACTCTTCTCCTCTCCCTCTCTCCTCCTCCCTGCCTTCTTTCCTCCCTCTGCCCTCTCTCTACTTCCCCTTGCTCTCTCCCTCTCCTCTCCTCTTTTTCCACACCTTCCCCCTCTCCTACTGTTTCCCTTCCTTCTACTTCCCTCTCTCCTGTATCCTTTCTCTCTCTTTCCCTCTCTTTATCTCCCTTCCATTCTCTATTTTACGTGGTGTATTTCTGCCTTTTAGCAAACCCCGTTTAATATCGCTGGCATTAATAATTATATTCCCAAAGGAAAAAAAATATTTTCCATATTGCTAGTTTTTCTTTTAAAAGTATATCTTTATATGAATTACATTTGTGTCCCCCCCCCATAACACCCGCTTTTTTGGACACAGTGCAAGATGGATTCAAATTTTCCGCTATCCTCATAATACTGTTACATACTTATACATCATCAAGGGCCCATATTTTTGTCTCATCTTATAATTCTAACTCTATATTATTAGGAATATTTCCAAATTTTCCCTCCATTTTTCCCACTCCTCTAGTAACTTTCCCACCTAATATTTTTTTCTTAATTGTAACCCAGCATAATCGTTTCACCTTCCATTATTAATACATATCAGCTAGCCTACTCTCTTTATTCACCTTAGTTAATTTACCTTTAATTCCTTTTACCTGCAATCCTTTCTATTCCATACACACATATTCATTTCAATGTTACAGTTAAAGTTCACAATAGAATATGCTTTACAAATGTCCACCACCTTCCCCACCCTGATTTTTATTATCTATTTCCCTTCTTCCTCTCATCTACCAATTTTTATTTTCCCTTCCATTTATTTTTAAAGAATCTTACATCCCAATCTCTGAACTTTTCCTTTCTCTTTCTGCTGTTTATATATCTTTTCTTCCCAATGTTTTTTGTAACTTTTTGCTGTACCATTCATCATAACCTCTTCAGGATTTCCTCTTGTCTCCTCAACCTATTTTCCCTTTTCCCTTTTGTTATTATATTTTTCCCTTGTAATGAACTCTTTTCTTTCTTTCATCCTGCTGCCTGTTTGCTCCATTTGTTTCTCTTCGAGGAACCAATTTCTTCCCTTTTGGCCGTTCAAGATGCAGCTCTTTTTTCACCTTTCCAAGAGACTCTGGTCTAAAAGACACCCCCCTCCCAGGCAATGGTTTGTCAGCCCTGGATTTCACGGGATCCCTCAGGAGCCCGCTTCTCCAGTCTGTCTCGTTGCGGTGCTAACCAGAAGTGTCAAAATATACATTACTTTAAAAGCCTTTTTAGTGCCACTTGTTATGTTCTTCCAAGTAATTCCCAACTCTTAACAAAGTGAGCTGATACTAAAACACTTGGAGGAAATTATTTTCATCTCTTTTGTGGATACAATTGTGACTTTGTCAAATCTTTTTTTCATGAAGACAATGAAATCAGTCAGCTATGTAAGCCCAGTATATTACCGTTTACCTATTTTAGGGACCATTTAAGATGAAATGTTTGTTCAGAACAAGAGAAAAAAAGTGGGGAAAACAATCCTTATTCATATCACATAGATATGAATCAGAAATTCAAAGGCAGATTACTATAAATTCTTGTTGGATGGAAAATGTTGTTGAGATTTTTTGAAAACTGGGTTTTTGGACATTCATTTTTCAAATTGTCCTCCAGCCAGCAAACTACATAAAGTATTGCAGGGAATAAAGATGATTTATGACTTAAAAGATAATTAAGAAAGAGGGAAACAGAACAATATATGTATATACAGTGTATGTTTGTGTGTGTGCATATGCATGCATATGCGCCCACACACCCACTCCCAATTTGTTTTGGTCCCCCTCCCTCATAATTTGTTAAATCATTACCAAAGGACGAATCAAATGAAAGTCAGTTATCCTTAAATATTTTCTTCTTCAAATCACCTACAATTTAGTCTCTTTTCACCTACTTCATTCCTTGCAAATCCTTCAATTCTTCCCTCTGTTCCCCATCCCAGGGCCATAATGCCAAACTCACAGTATGAAAATTAAACATCCCACAACTGTTTCAGCCTGGGGTTCTATTGAACATATTGAAGACAGCAGGAATAAGCCATAGAACAGTTCAGTCTTTTGAGTGAAAGTGAAAAGATGTTTTTGAGCATGATAGGTACAGATGCTGCAATGCAATCCAAGGGAAAGATACAGTCGCTCAAAATCATCGAATAAGACATTCTTTTGAAATTTTACTGATATTTGCTGGAAAGGAAATGGAATTCCTCTACCTCCTTTTGCTCCCTTTCTTTCCCTTCCCTTCTAGCATGCTTTGGAGAAAGGAAATTGGCCCTCTGCTATTATGTTGAACTTTTTCTCTTTCCTTCCATCCACCAAACACAGTTTCTCTGCTTATCTTGAAACCTCTTTTTAAAACCATTTAGCTTTGGCGCTAGTAGCTTCCAAGACGACAATTTCAGTAATTATCACTATTCAACAGATATATTGATTAGCAACGCCCAACAAGTCAGAGTTTTCCACCTTTTGTTCTGCTACAAGGAACAGAATGAAGGGCTTTCTCACTCAAATCAAGAAAGATAAGACAGCCTAATTAAGCCACAATCTAGAATCTAAGAACATTAAACTAAAGGTGCAACTAGCACCAATCTCTGAGTTTAATTAATTAAAAAGGTTAGAAGTTACACTATTGATTTTTAAGAAAATCATTGATATTATGATAAAGATTAAATATATTTTATATTACTTCCTCTGCATACATTCTTTAAAGAGTTAAAAAAAACAGGACCTATAAAAATAAGTTCATTTATGAGCAAGATAAATGCGCATAAAGCAAGAAAAAAACAACCGAAGGCAGACTAAGAGGAAAAAAAATTGTAGTGTTCATATAAAAAGAGACTAGATGGAACAGGAGTTATTTACAAAGTCAGAAAAAGATGTAAAGGCATCTTAGGCATTTCAGGGGAAGAGTGCATTCTATGGCATAGGCACCATCAGAGAAGAAGTACTTGCAAGTCAATGCAGCATGGCAATCTGGAGTTCTAGGGAATACAGAAGGACCTTCCCATACAATCTCAGCAATTAAACAGGCCTGTGACAATGGAGGCAGTTTATTGAACACCTGGATTCCACATTATTTGTGTAGCATAAAAAGCTGTTGGGTGAAGTAATTTATTAGTGTAGTGGAATGACAGAATGGCCTTGAGGGACAGGAGAAAGAATCACTATGAAGACTACAAAGACAACAGTGAGATAAAGAGTCTGGGGCAAAATTTTAACCTAAGAGAACATCTCAAAGTGCTCCACAGTTACTGTATCATGAAGATAAAGGGAGGGAGGAAGAAGTGCATTCTGACTTCCAAGATGCTATATCTTTATCATAAAGTTAGTATTATTGCCTTGTGTGACTTTGGTTGCTGAATCCAGTCGAGCGGGGAGTGGGGTTTGCTCTTGGATTATATACAGTCGCTTGCCCTGCCAGTGTTGGTGAGGATGTTTATATTCCAGTAGAGGTAATCCTTGACTTATAAGAGTTCATTTAGCGACTGTTCAAAGTTACAAGGGCACTGACAAAAGTGACTTATTGCCATTTTTCACACGTACAACAGTTGCAGCATCCCCATGGTTATGTGATCAAAATTCAGATGCATGGCAACTGACTGACAATAATGTTATTTGCAGTGTCCTAGGGTCATGTGATCTTTTTTTCTAACCTACTGGCAAGGAAGGTCAATGGGGATGCCAGATACAACTGACCATGTCACTCATTTAATAATGGCAGTGATTCACTTAATAACTGTGGCAAAAAAGGGTCATAAAATGGGCAAATCTTACTTAGCAACACAAACTTTGGACTCAACTGTGGTCATGACTCGAAAACTACCAGTCTTGTAGTTCCTGTTGTTTCTTTTGAAAAGAAAAGCTAAACCTTTTTCTCCACCTTAAATATTTTCAGAGTGAGCTGTAATGAGCTGTGCATTTGATTAAATAAAGACTCAATTTTACTCCATCATGTGCAGGATTATCATAGAGGAGAAAGCCCCATAAAAGTCTCAACTGTAAATGAATACAGTTAATGAAAAAAGAGTCATACGAGGCTTGTAAAACATCACTGTGCTTCAAAACTTGCTACAGTCTATAGTTCCTAGACCACTCTTGCTTTACAAAAATGAATCTCTTCCTCATTTAAACAGATATCTCAATTTTAAGAGGTAATAAAAGTAATTGAGAACAACTGGGACAGAGAAGCTGACAACTTTGTGGAAATTATACTTACCAGCAAGAAAAGGGAGGAGGAAGGAGATGAGTGCAGTCAACTCTTCTGTGAGTCTGTAAATAACTTTCAATCACTCAGAGACCAAGCTTGTCCATTAGGCCATGCATAACTAACATTAAAGGTAAACTAAAGGTAAAGTAAAAGAGGGATGCGGTGGCTCAGTGGCTAAGATGCTGAGCTTGTTGATCAGAAAAGTCAGCAGTTCGGCGGTTTGAATCCCTAGCGCTGTGTATAATTAAATTAGTATTTAATGAAAACTAATAAAAATGGAGTGAGTAATGGAGTGGGCTCCCGTTACTTGTCCCAGCTTCTGCCAACCTAGCAGTTCGAAAGCATGTAAAAATGCAAGTAGAAAAATAGGGACCACCTTTGGTAGGAAGGCATTCCGTGCGCCTTTGGCATTTAGTCATGCCAGTCACATGACCACAGAGACGTCTTCCAAAGAGCACTGGCTCTTTGGCTTTGAAATGAAGATGAACATCGTCCCCTAGAGTTAGGAATGACTAACACATATGTACAAGGGGAACCTTTACTTTTTAATTAACATTAACATTTTGATTCTTTAAAATGTTAATGTGTTTTGTGAGTCCAGCTCAATTTAATTGAATTAATACCGGTAGTTTTTGACTTGCAACAGTTCATTTAGTGACCGTTCAAAGTTACAACAGCTGTGGGGAAAAAAACTTATTATCATTTTTCATACTTATGACCGTTGCAGCACACCAATGGTCACATAATCAACCTTTGGAAGTTTGGCAAGTCATAAAGTCATAAAATGGGGCTAAACTCACTTAACAAATGTCTCACTTAGCAGCATAAATTTTGGGTTTAATTGTGATCATAAGTTGAGGACTACCTGCATGTGAATTCTGACAATTCAGAAGAGAAGTAAAAACAGTGATCCCAGCCATATTGTCAATCATAAATACACAGAGGTGGAGAATTATCGCTCCCCAACCCTGAAGATGAATGATCAAGATTTCTGAGTGTTTTTAACTATGCATAAATTAACATCTAGGCTGATTGGGCTGCTGGCACTCAAAACATTATTTTGTCACTAACAAGAAGGTAGGGATGATTGATAACTAAAACTGGAGGTTGGGTTTGATTGAAGTGGAGCTGGTATACAGAAAGGCAGAAATTATCCTATCTTGGCAGTAGCTTTTTGTCATCATTGTCCAGAAAACACTCCTTTGCTATTTTATTTTTACAAATGATCAAATGATTATGCAACCATCAGTTGCCTGTGAAAAACTGTGTTGTCATCTTGGCATTTCAGAAGACAGTCAAAGTGACAGAAACTATAAAAGGGCAAGATGGTAAGATAGACTTCCCACTCCAACAACTTGAATTGAAGTTGTAATTACTCCTCAAGATTTGAAGATTGCTGAAGTTCACTTTGACCACATTACATGGCAATTGTATGCAAAATTGAATCAGGACATTTTTTTCACCATAGAGCAAAGAGTAATAGGTAGTTCAGCAACAACATTGTCTTTCTATTTTAGAACAATGCACATGAATATTCTGATGCCATCCCATGGATTCATTCCATACAATAATTTTTGCCCCCCCCCCAAAAAAGGGTTCTTGGCCTCCCAAAAATCCCAAGAAAGATATACTGAGCAGTTTCCTCAGTCTCTCACCTATAGACAGAAATCTAGCTAAGCTAAAGTAGACATAAGCATAATGCATATACTCTTGTAATTATTAGAGAAGAGCCATCTTCATCTTCTTTGTCATAATTGAGCTGTCGCTTGCTCCTCTGGAGTTCACTTCTTCCCTCTTGGGAATCTGGACAACATTCCATCACTGGAGGTAGAATGGGATGGAGGGAACCCAGGGAAATATTATGCATCACAGCCTCATCCACTTTGCATCATAATCCAATTGACCTGTTCAAGCACATTGCAGTATTCATCCACTGAATAACTGCCTTCAACCAACCTTTACATTTCTGAAGCCATTGTGACAATTTCTACCTGTTGCTCTCAACTTGTGGTCTGTTGACCCCTGGGGGGCTGTGATGTCACAGGGGATCATGAAGATTTGAAGATCTTATGATTTAAATCTTGAGTTCAGTCTTGTGGGATCCGTGGCCATGGCCTGTGGCCACAAAATATATTTAAATGGTGAAAAAAAAAAGGTTGAGAATCACTGGTCTAAACATCAGCCATTACACCTCTTTGCCATGGACGCTTACTAGACAAACATTGAAGAAGCTTTCAAATGTATCCAAGATGACACAGTACATTTCCCTTTGGATGGTTGGGAGGAAGCAGGTAGCTTCATTCATCAGTGTGTACATAAAATTTAGCAGTAACACACATTCATTATACTGCATTTCCAATTCATGGTCCCAAGCTGATGAATATATTGAATCACAGCCTCTAGCCCATTATCCATCAATATTGATTCTAGGGGTGCTTATGAGGAAGTTATGGGCAGACTACAAGATGATATGCAAACAATCACAACACATACCTGAATAAGCCACAAACTGAGTGAGTTAATATGTTCCATTTTTAGTTTCTGACTGCAAATCTCTGTATAGGGAAAAACAATTTTTCAGTGCAAAGCTTTCCTTCCCAAAGAGATATAAATGGATATTTCAGAATAATTCCCAACAAAACTGATGGCTTGGACACTTGGAGTGATATTTGAAACCATTGTGTTTTCCTTCCTTGTGCATTTTTCCACAAACACTTCTGATTTTTTAAATGACAACAATGCAGTAGCTGTGTCCTAATGACAAATATCCCTTGGAGTTAATTTGAGGGCTTGGCACATAATGCAACACATCAGCAATCCCTGATTTATGGGTGCATTTCTGCATCATAACAACTGAAAACTAGCACTGTGTTGCCAGAAGCAATTACGTTACTATAAAGGATGTGACCATGGAATGCATTAATTTAATTTCATGACCAGGTAAGACTGAAGGGAAATATACATTTCAAAGAAGAAAAATAAAATAAAAGGAGAAGTTATTTTGGAATCTCACTTTTTTTGCAAAAAAAATAACTTTTTTAAAATTTTGTCAGCATAAAGTGAGAAATAACTTGAATTACTTACCTGGTTTTATTTGTGAGAAGCTTCTTTTTAAAAAATATGACACTCTTGGCTATAAAATAATCTGAAAACTTTTTTAAAAATAGTTTTATGATAGTGTGTGTCTGGGTGCATGGAGAGAGAAGGTATCAGAATAAAACAATTCAACAAAATGCAAATACTTGATTGTATGATAATTTAAAACCAGATGGTTTACAAAGACCTCATCAACTTGCATAGAGTATAAACGAGAAGTCTGGAGGGTACCTGAGCTTTGATTTTTGTATTGGTTCTCCTCTTATCTTTAGTTACCAGATTCGCCTAGATTCTGACATACAATGAACCTAGTTAAACCAATTCTAAAATGAATGTTGTGAAGTTTTTAATACTTTAAATACACAATCAAACATTTGTTTATGTTTCTACCAATGGATGCACCATGATGAAATGTTTCAGTTGTGGAGGTGCATTGTTTTTCTTTGTAAGATAAATATTAACCAGAGACAAGCAGACAATCTCCACAAAGCACTGAAACAATGTTAAGCTTATATAAAACCCATTTGTTGACCTTGCTAATCTCAGGTGGTTAATTTACCACCATTAAAAGCAATCACTTATGAAGAGTGAAGCAAAGCACTTCAGCTATCCATTCCATTAGGAGGAAACAGGATCCATAGAACTTCATAGAGTTATCACATTTTCCCTCCCTGTGGTCAAGGCAGCATATTTCTTTCTCCAAATTATTCCCACAACGCTAAATGGTAAACAACCTTGAGCTGAGAAATTAGTTCAAACTCCCCTTTGAGCTTTCATGGCCGAAGATAGACAGGAACACCTTAACTACTCTGTCACATTGGTTCTCATTCCATACTGAGCTATACCCCCCTTGCTGGGGATATTATACATCCTTTGAGATTCTTGCACAAGATTTACAAATAAGAGATGCAAGAAAAAGGAACAGAGTGAGATTCTCTTCCTTTCTACAGAAAGGGAGGCAAACAATCTGTCAAGATGCTGTTCTGAAAAAGAGCTGTTTAAAAATAGCAGCAGTCAATGTCCAAACTCAGACCTCAGGGCAACATTCTATGGTTGTGACTGACCCTTCATCTGAATAAGTGAAAGCAAGGTGTGGGTGTATGTGTGGGTGTACTGTGTTTTCCCAAAAATAAGACAGGGTCTTATTTTCGTTTGACCCCCGAAATAAGCACTTGGCCTTATTTTCGGGGAGGTCTTATTATTTTTGAGGTACAGGAGATGGCAAGTGTGATCATCCCATGGCTGCTGCTGTGTTGCAATATTTTTTGGGATGACTTATTTTTGGGGTAGGGCTTATTTTAGCGCATGCACTCAAAAGCCCAGTTGGGCTTATTATCTGGGGAGGGCTTATTTTCAGGGAAACAGGGTACTATGCAAAGAGGCCTTGGAGACATGCAGTGAAGAGTGTAAAATGCAGGTAGAAATAGTATTCCATGAATGGTATAATCCAGTTGCTGGCATTGTGTACAGGAACATCTGCACGGTATATGAACTAGACTCTCCAGAGTTCAGATGATAATTCCCACAGAAGGTCATGCAGAATAAAGTCCTGTGGGTCTTCTGGACCCAACCAAGACAGGCAGACACTAGCCAATCAACTGGATATTCCATTAGTAGACAAAGCCCAGAAGACAGCAATAGTGGTGTAAATCAGTGTCATTCCCCAACCTTTCCAACTTGGTAGAGTGGCAAAGATGGCAGTAGCAGCATGGCAGGGAGAGGGGATGATTTCATGTACATGCACATGTGTTGTGTTCACAAATGCAGCTGTGCATGAGCACACACTCCCCCAACACTTCCAAATGGCTCTCAATGGACTGCAGCCTGGCACTGCAGACTGGGAGTTGGGGATCCCAGATATATTTTGACAGCAAAATCATGAATAAAGAATTTGAGAATCTGGTCTTGAAGGAGGAACTAGAATGGATGTGGAAATAAAGGTAAACATGGCACCAATGGTGAGGAAAGCATTCAGGGCTGTGACTTCTAAACTGGCAGAAGGGCTCCAGCCAGGGGTGAAATCTAGCAGGTTCTGACAGCTTCTGGAGAACCGGTAGCGGAAATTTTGAGTAGTTCAGAGAACTGGCAAATGCCACCACTGGCTGGCCCCAGAGTGGGGTGGGAATGGAGATTTTGCAGTATCCTTCCCCTGCCATGCCCACCAAGCCACACCCTCCAAGCCACACCCACCAAGCCACACCCACAAAACAGATAGTTAAAAAGTTTGAATTTCACCACTGGCTCCAGCAAATCCCAGGAATGACATCAGAGCTTTCTGTCCAGAAGGTGACATGCTAAGAACAGCTAAGGTACTCTGCAGAACTATCAAACTCCCAGGCTTCGCAGAGAGGACCCAACATTGAGGAAGACACAGACTACCCATAGGATAAGAAGGGAATTGTTTATAGTAATGGACCTCTTTGTCAATTCATCTCACTCATTTTAAACAATCTAGTTGCTCCAATGAGTGAATTATATGGCTCTTCAATCTATAAGAAGTGCATTAAGAATGAACAATGAGACAAATCAGATGAAACACTGGCCTTCCGGTTGGATTTCCAAAGAGAAATGTCAATTATCTGCCAGTCCCTATTGTTCCTTGTCTGAGTAGCAAGTCATCCCAAAGCTGTTGCATGGCAATTAATCTCTCCTCCTCTCTATGCTTCATTGTTGGAGTACTTATGATGAACAATGTCCTGCAAAATGCCTCCACTTGCAGCTTCTTTTAACAGATGTTATTTCTCTGTCATACTTCTGTAAGAGGTGTCATGTAAAAACCCTTTAAGTTGTATCTTTGATTTCTATACTTGTATCTTGTGATGGGACCACAAAACAGAACAAGCACTGAATGCAGTTTGTTTTTTTTTGTTGCATTTGGGGTACAATCCCCCCCCCCTCATCTGAAGTTTGCATACAAAGCATATTAGGCTTTGTAAACCACATTTCAAACATTTGCTGGGAACAATCAGAAAAGCTGTATAGCTTAAGGAATACAATTTACAATCATGAAAAAGTATACTTCACAGGGCACAGACTTTGTCAGGTATTTTTGCCACATATTTTGAAACTGCATCATGACTAGAAGTCTGCTTTTTCTTTGTAGTGAACTGTTTGGTTTCTTTTTAAATGAGAATTTGACTGTATCAAATTCTGTAAACACCTCCATGCTCATCGGCAAGCTAAACTAAGCAATATAAAAATGCTTTGCTCTTTCCTCTGATGGTGTGGCTAATTGCAAACAATAGTTTGATATAAATTAGGATTATCATACACTAGATGGGAGAAGCTCATTCTTTTCTTCAGCTTGTTATTTCTTTGTACAAATGCATTTTTTAAAAAGTTGCCACTGATGGAGTTGTATATATGTATATATTTACAATCCGGTTTATATACCCATTCCTACATATTATATTCTTTATAGTATATATTATATTAATTTATAGAAAGAACCTTGGTGGCACAGTGGTCAAAGTGCAGAATTGCAGGCAAACTCTGCCCACAGCCTGGATCCTGACCAGCTCAAGGTTGACTCAGCCTTCCATCCTTCTGAAGTCAGTAAAATGAGGACCCATATTGTTGGGAGCAATATGCTGACTCTGTAAACTGCTTAGAAATGGCTGTAAAGCAATATAAAATGGTATGTAAGTCTAAGTGCTATTGCTATATTATATGTTATGTTATAATTATATTATATTAATTTATATTATTATATTATATGAGCCACAGTGGCACAGTGATACAGCAGGCTGCTTCTGCTGACTTCTGGCTGGCTCAGGGTTGACTCTGCCTTCCATCCTTCTGAGGTGGATAAAATGAGGACCCAAATGGTTGGGGGTAATATGCTGACTCTGTAAACCACTTAGAGAGGGGCTGTAAAGCACTCTAAAGCGGTATATAAGTCTAAGTGCTATTGCTTTTTTGCTTCCTCCCTCCCTCTCCCTCCCTCCCTCTCTTTTCTGTCTGTCTGTCTGTCTATCTATCTATCTATCTATCTATCTATCTATCATCCATCCATCCATCCATCCATCCATCCATCCATCCATCCATCCATCCATCCATCTATCTATCTATCTATCTATCTATCTATCTATGTGTCTGTCTGCATAAATATCTATCTCAGGTTGACTCAGCCTTCTATCCTTCCAAGATCAGTAAAATAAGGACCTAGATTGTTGAGGGAAATATGCTGACTGTGTAAACCACTTAGAGAGGGCTGTAAATCACTCTAAAGCAGTATATAAATCTAAGTGCTATGGTTTTATTATTATATTTTATTATGTTATCATCATATCATGTCATGGAATTATCCACATCCATCAATAGCAATCAATACAGATGTGGGTGCTATCATGCTACCACAGTCACACTCATTAATAAAAGCACATTTTCAGGATCTTGCAAAAGTCCAGCATTGTTGGGGCCAATTTAATCTCCAGGGATGGGTGGATAAAATTCCATGCAAGGAGAATATTTCATTAATAAAACCAGACCACAAAGAAGCATCATAGAAAATAAAACTTGCCATAACTTTTTTAAAGAAGAATATAATATGCAGGTTGAAGTCTTTAGAAAGAGAGGCCATGTTCAAACTTGATAAAGGAAATAGAAGAGAATCAACGATGAAGCGAAGGAAAGAAGGAGAGCAACCCAGGTTAATGTGGTGGGAAATTAGGATTTTTAAAGTCTTTGAATGAACCAAATCTGTTATTCTGAAATAGTACGCCAATGACTTTAACATACTGTATTAGCAGATGAATCTAATTGCTGGAGAGGGTGGGGATACTTAGTCTGAACCCTTTATGCTTTAATTTGTTAATTTGATTGTTGCTAGCCATCTTCCGATATTTAATTGGATGTATAAATTAAGCAGTTAATTCAGATTACACTATTCAGGTCCATTTCTACGGTTTAGGGCATTCCTGCAATTTAGGAACCATCATCTTCTCTATGTTGTTATCAGACCATTTCTGCTTCATATGACCTATGTGGCATGTTTTGGAAATTGAATACAATAAAATCAATACTGATGTGCAGATCTCATTAAAAATAGCACATTGAAAAAGAAAACTTGTCATAGAACTATTCATTAGAGCAAGTTATTTCCTACTATCTTACTAGTTAGTATACTACTCCTATGTTGCATATATTAGAATGAGAATTCCAATTAGAGAACAAAATGTTGAAAATTTGTTAAAATTTGTATTCCCTGTCTACACCTCACTCTCCAAAACTATTGCTATGTTATTACCTGGAATTGTGATTATACCTTTGTTTGTTTAATGTGACAGCATATATACTGCATGTACACATATATAGTATATTGAAAAAGGGAAGGAAAACCAACACAATTAAACACTGAAACAAGCAATGAGAGCTATTGCACCTACAGGTTCCCTCTGGCTTTATTAGTGAGCATCATTAAAACTTCAAATTTGAAGTACCAGCCCAAGCAAACAGTGGATGGAAAATTAATGATGTTACTCAACAACACGTTACTAAGACTTCTTTATTTTTCTCTGGAGGGTTAGATTTTTTTTCTTTGACTCATCCTTTAGCAAAGTCATACAAGCAGCAAGGTTACCATAGTTATAGCAGAAATCTGAAATGAATGTGGCCATTCTTTGCATTATAATTGGGGCATTGTCATTCAGGCAACTGAAACTTACCTTTTATTTGGCTCACACAAATGTGGGTGAAAATTACAAGAATATGGGTGAACTTTAAAAAGGATTTCTCTGGTAGAATCGGCATGGATGATAGCTATTCTGTAGGCTTCAAAGCAAATATTTAACATAAATACTTTGACACTGGATTGCATATTTCTATGGAAACAATAGCATTGAACTCAGTGATATTCAAATCTGAAGAAATAATATGTTTACATTGTTCACTACTGTTTCTTGACATAGACATGCTCCAAAGGGAAACATTTGGATTCCCAGAACTGTGCAGTAGAGTCCTTTAAGTTTTTTTTTTTTTGGGGGGGGGGAGTTCTATAATTTCCCAGAATTTGAAATGGACACCTGACATTTGAACCATCATCAAAAAGGGAACGATGAAGTATGTTCTTCCTGTGCCATCTCAGAAAGCTCAGGCTGACCAAAGAGCCACTGATACAGTTCTACAGACAAAATTTTGAGCCTGTAATTCTATAACTGTCTAGCAACTAAACAGGACAGGTACAGACTCCAACGAAGAGTTACATCTGCAGAAAAAGCAATTGCAACCATAGAAGACGTGTATATTGTATATACAAGAAGGCTGTGAAAATATCTACAGACTTCTCACATCTGGGGCACAAACTGTTTCAACTCCTGCCCTCAGGATGCTGCTATAGCGCATTGCATGCCAAAACAATTAGACACAAGGGCACATTTTTCCTTTGTGCCATCACTCTGCTGAACTCCAAATCCTCATAGTACTGTGTTATGTCTAAATATATTTCTGTTGCTTGGCTATAGTATTATATTATTATCCTTCTCATCTTCTTTACTAACCACTCTTATTGGTATCATTAATATGATTATTATTACTGTGGTTTTTTTCATGTACACAGAAAGCTTCTGCACCCGGAGAAAACTTCTTAGTGTGTCTAGTTACATTTGGGAAAATAAATTATGCTATGCTATGCTATGCTATGCTATACTATGCTGTGCTGTGCTGTACTATTCTTGCCATGCCATGCCAGTATTTGAATGTCTTTTAAATTATTTTAATTGTTTTAAACTTTTATGATTGTTCACTGCCTAAAGTCACTTGGTTGAATTGGGCAGTTCTAGAAACAGAATGAATGAATGAATGAATGAATGAATGCATGCATGCATGCATGCATGCATGCATGCATGAATGAATGCATGAATGAATCCATGCATGCATGCATGCATGAATCCATGAATGCAATTTCAGTCATCTGAGCACTACTAAGAATTCTAGGACTTCAGGCATACACATGTTGAAGATATCAAGATGTGTACCCCTTGTGGAAGATTATTAATCCTGGAACTATAGAATACCTAGGCATTGTGTGAAGGAGAATACCCAGTTCTGGATTCTTCCTTCTACTGCATGGCTTTTTGCAATGCCAGAATCTTCCTATACATTTTCTGAAAATGTAAGACAGAAGATTTGTCTTGACAAGGCTGTGAGATGTTGGCTCATACATCACTGATCTTCATCCTACATACCCAAACACCAGCTCAAATGCTTCCCCCCTCCCTTAAATGCAATGCAGTGGGATTTCTTAAACAAATAGGAAGAATGGCAGATGTTGTTTTTTTTCCTTATTTCCATCCTGTTGATTTGCTGTTGTCAAATTACTGGAATATTAAGAGGAGCAGCCAATTCTCACATGAATCAAAGGTATGCACAGGATTGCCATATGCATACTTGTGCATAAAAAAAGGAAAGCATATTTTATTTTGAGCTTGAATCAAAAGAATCCAAGCAAAACATTCCCTTACAGTGTTCTGAGTTGGTTGTATACCAAGGGAACAAACTCAGAGCAATTTGAGTGTTCAATGGTTCGTTGAAATGGAGTTCAAGGTGTTTAAAAATTCCACAATAGAAATTCAGAGCAATATAGGTAGTCTTAGACTTATAGCAATTTATTTAGTGACTGCCTGTAGGGATTCTCAATCATCCAGGTCATAGTCTGGATCACTGAGAATCTCTACAGACTTTTAGCTATACAATTTGGGATGAACACCCTTTGAATGGTGTGGAAGTAGGAATGGATTTCCAGAGAGGGAGGAGATTGCTACAGGAAACATTACTACAAGAACCATTAGCACTACTCAGGTGACCTGAGAACCAGTGGTGGGTTTCAAAAATTTTTAGAACCTCTTCTGTAGGTGTGACCTGTTTTGTGGGAGAGGTTTGCTGGCCATGTAGGGTAGGAGTGGCTTGCCAGCCATGTAGGGTAGGAGTGGCTTGCCAGCCATGTGACTGAGTGGGAGTGGCTTGGCAGTCATGTGACTGAGTGGGTGTGGCCAACTTGTAAAATGTGGTGAAACTCACTTAACAGTGCTCTTGCTTAGCAACCAAAAGGTTGGCTCAGAAACTCTGGCATTTGAAGCATGCAAGTCTTAAAGCTGTCAAGTTACAAGACCCTTGCACCCCTAACCCTTTAGAAAAAAAAACCCAGGGGTGTTCAAACTTGACAGCTTTAAGACTTTAAGGTTTAGATATGACTCTTAGAGGTGGGCAGGGTGATTGGTGAGCCAGCCAATCAGTAAGCGGCAGGTGGGGCAAGCGTGGTGTGGAAGGGCGGATGGAGGGAGCTGGAACTGGTTCTAATCAGTAGATTTGTGGAACCTCTTTTATAGAAGAGGTTAGAACCTACAGGAACTCACCCCTGCTGAGAACACAGATAAACCTCCAAGTGCTTCCATGACCCTCTAAAAGAATGCAGATTACCAGCTGTCTACAAGGAATATAAATCCTTCCATTCCCCACTATCCTGTCAGAGCTGAAGAAGCTTCTTGGATGTGAAGCAAAACATCTTCAAAGAAAAACCAGAAAATCCAGTTGCCTCCTGAAAAAGCACCTTTGGGTCATTTAGTGACTATTTGAAGTTACAATGCCACTAAAAAAAGTGACTTGACCATTTTCTGCACCATCCCCTTGGTCATGGGATCAACATTCAGACTCTTGGCAACTGACTCATATTTATGACGGTTGCGGTGTCCTGTGATCCCCTTTTGCAACCTTCCGAGAAGCAAAGTCAACGGGGAAGCCAGGTTCACTTAACAACCAGGTTACTAACTTATCAACTGTAGTGATTCACTTAACAATTGTGGCAAGAAAGGTCATAAAGTGGGGCAAAATTCATTTAACAAATGTCTCGCTTAGCAACATAAATTTTGGGCTCCATTGAGGTTGTAATCTGTGGACTACCTGTACTCTTCCTTGCTTTTAAATGACAGTGTTGCAACAATAGGAATCTTTCCTAACCGGCAATGGAACTTATTTTTGATACATATAAAAATGGGATTAGAAAGTATTTGGAAAAAAAAGGGGAGGGGAGGGAAGCAGCTGCATCAAAAAAAGAGGTTTAATATGTAACAAAAGAGTATGCCATGCTGTGGGTTTTTTGTTTTTTGTTTTGTGTGTGTGTGTGTGTGTGTGTGTGTGTGTGTGTGTGTGTGTGTGTGTGTAATATTTTACAAAAATCAGCCCTATCATTGATGGTTTCAAGTAAAGATTGGATCCTTTGTCCTTGGGGCAAGGGGCTGGACTAAATGCCCTCTGAGGGCCCTTCTAGCCTCATGATTCTATGAACCAGCTAACTTCAGGGAGAAAAGTGTGGTAGCAAACTAAATCTTTTATTATTATTTATTTCAATTGAGCCACCCAAGTCTGAGAAACTCTGGAGATAAAACACTTTAGTTGAAAAATATTTTCTAAGAGTCCTATTAATAAAACTAGAGAATACAATGTTTTCCATGTAGATATTATTTTTGCCCAGAAGAAATATAATTGAAAGAAGTTTGGGGAGACAGTGGAGTACTATTTTTTTTTTTAAATAAGCAGAGTCTTTCTTCCTTTGGAATATTTCTAGGCCAAGCTGTCAGGCAGTGAAACTAAGCCTTGTTAGATCACGTAAATAGAGTTCCTTTCAAAAATATTTTAAACCCCATTTCCCCTGTTTTAATGTAGATTCGTAAGCTTTGCAGATTGACAAAAATGGGAACTTTCTCCACCATCCCTCATCTACTGAGTATTTATTTTGCAAGTTCAACCAGAAGATTTAGGGGAAATTATAGGTGCATGTTTGGCAGCCTGGCCTAGGCTGGCTGCCAGTAACCCAATAAATTGAAGAAGTTGCCATTTCTGCTTCCTAGAAAGAGAATACAATCAAAAGAAAGAAAGAAAAATACAGTAAGTGCTGTTTGTTAAACCAACGCAGGAAGTTGGAGGCGATTCAGACATCTGAGTCTAGCAAGAATTTCACTACCTAACATAATAATATTAATAACACTGTAGATACAGATATACAGATAAATGGAAGAAGCTCTAGAATTTGTACCTAAAACGATATAGTTCAGAGGACACATGTAAAGGTACAATGTATGTATGTATGTATGTATGTATGTATGTATGTATGTATGTATGTATGTATGTTATAATGCTATTCTTGGGTGCATTCTGGTCAGAGAATTTGCATTTTGCAAATGTATTTATTGTGAGACAAATAGTTTTGCATTTATCATTAATGTAGCTGAATTGTATGCATTTGCTTATTTCTTCCATTACCTCCATGTCAATATATTCAGATTTAGCAAAGAGATTAATATTTTTTACAATTTTAAAAGATAAACACAGAATCTACTTGGGTTTGCAAAGATGAGAAATTTGGTGGTATTTTTATAAAAATCATTGTAGATATTTTAAAAAAATTTGGGAGTAATAGAATAAAACATATATCAGCTATGTATGTATGTATGTATGTATGTATGTATGTAGGTAGGTAGGTAGGTAGGTAGGTAGGTAGGTAGGTAGGTAGGTAGGTAGATAGATAGATAGATAGGTATGTATGAATACATATACATACATACATAAAGACATGCATATACATACATCCTTTCTTTTCACTATGTCCTCAGTCAACTGCATTGAAGATGTTTGGCTATAGAAGCATCATGAATAAATGAACATGATTTTGAAAATGACAGCTGCTATAGCAGTTCTGGTGGGTGTGGATTTGGATCTAAGTGTAAAAAATGTTTGTTTGTGCTATGTTTCTTCTGGATCTAGTATTAGAGTCATTGCTCTAATCAATATTTTATTAACTTGGTAAGTCACAAAGTTCTCTATATGGATGAGCTGTCATGATTCATTGAAGAACAATAGACTTATTTTCATGGCACTGCTTATCAGAAGGAGTGTTGGTAAAAACCCTAATCCATTGCAGAAATGGCACCCATTCACAGTACTTTTCTAACAAGTACAGATATATACCCCGTGATAAACTTCCACTCATTATGCAAAATCTCTGCCTCCTCCTCTCCCTTTCTTTCTTCTTTCCCTCCCATTCACAAGCACATAAAACACACACACACACACACACACACACACACACACTGTGCAGTGGCCTAACAATTAAGATGCTGGGCTTGTCAACTGGAAAGGTCGGCAGTTTGAGATACAGCACAATGTGATGGGGTGAGCTCCCATTCCTTATCATGGTTCCTGCCCACCTAGCAGTTTGAAAGCATGCAAGTGCAAGTGGATAAATAGATTACCTCTACAGTGGGAAGGTAACTGTGTTCTGCGCACCTCAGCATATAGTCATGCCGGCCACTTGACCA
This sequence comes from Thamnophis sirtalis, assembly GCF_051295495.1. NCBI lineage: Eukaryota > Metazoa > Chordata > Lepidosauria > Squamata > Natricidae > Thamnophis > Thamnophis sirtalis. The sequence goes on from NW_028261382.1 coordinate 81,591,171, forward strand.
CGGAAGCATCCTTGGATAACACTGATTCCCTCAGCTAAGAAACAAAAATGAGCATTGCCACCTAGAATCAGACACAACGGGGCAGAGGCAACCTTTACAATATATATTCATATCCATATTCCTAGATATAGAGTCAGCCTTAAAAAATAATCTTTGGGGTGTTTAAGTAGACATGTCAGGAAATAACTCACAAAGTTCCATGAACAAAATGCTTAACAATTTTAAACATGCTTACGAATGCTGTAGCCAAAGGTGCTGTTTTGGAATCTCTACCTTTAACAGAGGTAAGTGTATTAGAACAGACAGGTTTATGATGTTCAAAATGTTATTGATAATGATATCGGATGATTTCAAGCTAGATAGGATAATAGATTATAGGTCAACAGCTTTATTGGACCACCAATATACAGCTAAGCTTATAAATTTATAAGATTCGCTAAGTTCCCACCAAGTGTAAACCTACATTTTCTATTAGTATACTATAGTCCTTAAAGACTAAAATGAGATGAGATGATTTTTTGGTTAGGAAAGTGAATACCATAGTTGTTTCATCCAGCCTTAGCTATGTGTCCATGGATTTTAAATAGTGTTCCTTCTTTTAATCTCCCCCACAGCACCCCATTATCCACTTATACATTATAAGTAGGGCTACTTTTCAATTGTATAAATACTTTTATACAATGCTATTTGTTCTTTACTATTATACTATTTATTATTTGCATAATAAACATACATTTATTATACAAGAAATAAATACACTTTTTATTCTTGATCAGCACATGTGCATGTTTCTCTGTGTATAAGTATTGCAGATATATCCTAGACTTATAGCTAAACCATCATACTACAGACTATTTATGCTATATAGCTAACTATATAGTTAGACAGAACACCAAAACATTGGATCCTATAATGTTACCTGGTTCACAGTTACTACTAGAGAGTTCCTATCTCACAAAATTAATGGCAGGGATTTGCGATATTTCTAAAATGAAAAAAATTAATTTTTTAGGGGACAATTGGTAATAAACAAATGATACATTCCAATTCCTTATCTGAAGTATATTCTTCAAATAGTCAAAGAAAACTATTTTGGGTAAGATACATTTTGAAGAATTTCCCCAATTATTCTTCTAATCTGATTCCAGGAAGATTTTAATAGAAGAACAAGAGCACATTACAATAGCAGTGATTTTAAATTCAAACAATAGCCCACTAAGTTATTGGCAGCTTGTTCTGTTAAAGACCATTCACTGGGTAGATGGATGTTTTTCTAATCCTAGTGAACAGATACAGTGATTATTCTCAGTTTCCAATTGCTCCTGTCCCCCTGGAGAGATAGAACTTAAATTCTGGAAGAAAACAACAGATTACACATCTGTCTGGAACTACTTCTTTGATTTCATACTGAGATAGTTGTCCTTTATGCAGCAGTAACACTGATGTTTGAAAACAGTATAATGACTGTCATCCCATTTCAATGACTCTCTAAAACAGAATGTGGTTATTCTGGATGAACAACTGGTCTAAAATTTTTAAATCAGACAATGAAAAAGAATGAACTGACCTTTGTAAAGTTTCTCTTTTTTTGCCTCTGCCTGACCTATCCTCCCATTTCTTTGCAGCAAATCAAGCAGAATTATTTTTAAAACATTCTTTCTCCCTTGGCAACTTTTGGAAAGATGGTTAATATAAATTTAACACAAAAAATAGTTTGTTGTGAAAGTAACTACCTGCGAAGGCTCCTGGATCAGGGCTGAAAGGCAAAAGTGGAAGCAGTATACTCGTCCCATATTTGAGTAGGTTGCCCTGATAAAAGACACTTTCTGAAGGACTATCATACATCCCAAGACAATATAGTCTGGCTCAAGAATAGCCATGTAATAGCCGAGGTGGCGCAGTGGTTAGGGTGCAGTACTGCAGGCCACTTCAGCTGACTGTTATCTGCAGTTCAGCGGTACTAATCTCACCGGCTCAAGGTTGACTCAGCCTTCCATCCTTCTGAGGTGGGTGAAATGAGGACCCAGACTGTGGGGGCGATATGCTGACTCTGTAAACCACTTAGAGAGGGCTGAAAGCCCTATGAAGCGGTATATAAGTCTAACTGCTATTGCTATTGCTATGTAACTTGTTTCCAGAGATCAAGAATCAGCCTTTATGCAGGTCATAATATATGCAAGTTCCTGAATATCCCAAATATTTCCTAAATCCCAGGATACTTACAATATATGAAAGTATCCTAAAATCCCAAAGCTTCTCATAGTTGCATTTTATTTATTTAGAAAATTTAGATTGCTTCCTACTTGCACTTGTCAATTCAAGGCGGTTTACAAGGATATAAAAACACCATATAAAAATAAAATAAAATAAAATAACAAACCCCCACCCCGGTGACAATATACATTAATACTAGCCATCTAATGTGCTCCATCCCGCTCTGGGCTCCCCAGGCCCACTGACAGAAACACATCTTCAGGGCCTTCCAAAAGAGTGTTAAAGCAGGGGCTAGCCTAATCTCTGGGAGGAATGATGTTCCAGAGAGAGGGATTTATTCTACAAGTGAATATATATGAAAACATATTGTAATAACAAATGTGTATCCATGTTTAAACTGCCTGTCATTTCAATCAAATCAAAGAGCTTTTTTTTTTCATCACAGTTGATTTAAAAAAAGCATGTCTAACTGTCAGGTTTTGGAATTATTTGTCCATACATCTATGGAGATTCTCAGTCATTCAGGTCATGGTTGTCCCAAAGGGGCTTTTTCAAAAGGCAACTGGACTTTCTTGGTTTTTCCATGAACACATTTTGCTTCTCATGCATGAATCTTCTTCAGTTCTTCTGAAGAAGCTTCTTGGATGAGAAGTGAAATGACTTCAAGGAATAACAAAGAAAGTCCAGTTGCCTTTTAAAAAAGCACTTTTGGGACATTTGTCCATTCATTCCTACAGTATAATTCCAAAGCACGTAGGCCTAAAAGGACTTTGAATTATTTGGAAACAACATTCCTTAGAATTAGTATATACAGTAACATAAAGCCCATTTTGTTGTTTCTTCTTAAAAATGCAGGCTTCAGATACATTTCCTTTTTTCTACAAAACATACAAACATCTTAAGGCTTGTGTTGTTATGTCCAAGTTGAATATCTAGTCTGTTCCTTTTCTTTATTTATTTTAAATGGTCATTCATTTAAGCATCAAATTGTTTCCTAATCCTTGGCCAAAGGCTCAAATAGATGCTTAAAAATGATTAAAAAACAATTCTGCAATGCAGATGAAGCTCAAGCATTCATCAGATCAAGTCCCAAATGTCCCTTCTATGCCTTGAAAGGCATAGAAACAGACCTGCTATTTTTACCCTGCTGACAGTAGAAGAAAATCACCAAGTTCTCTAGTCAAGTAATTTTGTAAACCATAATACATATCTTTGAGGGAAAGAAAAAGGGAAGCAAAATGTATAAATCCTGTACCCTACAACTAAGCAAAATTCACAGTGGTTCATAATATATTACAGCTATGCATCTAGAAACAGATCTCCAAATACCCTCCCAGCTTTCATGAATATAAATATTTTTCAAGGAGAAAATTGAGGTTCACACATTACTTTCCAGGAGATGCAAACTTATTAGAATAACTAGCTCACAGCTTGTCTTTCCACTGTTAGCCAATTCCCCGACACTGTGAGAAGCAATTATCTATGTGGCAATTGGTCCAAATAACATTCTGACACATCAAAATAGCAACAAGGCAAACTTATATATAAATGAAGAAAATCAAATTTTCTCTAAAATTAGATAAGAAGACATGATCCTAGAAAATTGCATGGACATCAAACATTCATAAAATAGGCTAGACCAACAGCACTATTATGGGGTGTCTCCTTTGAATGAAGAAGGAAAACCTGCATGTCCATGTTTCTATAATGGCACATGGGAAACACCTTAGGAGATGCTACAAAGGGAACAGTCAGATACCTACATACCTGCAGCTGGATAGTAGGTGGTGCAAAAGGCTTAGATCAACCCCCCCCCAAAAAAATCCTGGGCTGCAGCCCATTACTGGGCCATGACCTATTAGCAACCAGGCCATGTGAGCAGAAGGCCAGTCTACACACACACACACACACACACACACAACTCAACTTACACAAGTTGAGCTGTATACATATGAATGTGTGCATTGGTCCGCTGTTCACACAAATTGAGTTGCACACACTCATGCACACATTGTCTGGGCCCCCACTTCTGTGGCCTAGTTCTCCTCTTCCCCGCTCCATCAGGCCACCAAGCCACAAAGGCTGGGGACCACTGTCTTAAATGATACCCTCTATAAAGAAAATGTGGGGAGTCGAGAATTGGTTTCAGATTTGCAAAATTCTGTCAGTATCAATACGACAACAAAGTAGAATTAGAATTAGAAAAGTAGAATTAGAACTTCTGGTTAACCCAAAGGTGCTTTTTTCAAGAGGCAACTGGACTTTCAGGTTTTTCTTTGAAGATGTTTCACTTCTCATCCCAGAAGCTTCTTTAGAGGTGAATAAGTTTCTTGGATGAGAAGCGAAATGTCTTCAAAGAAAAACCTGAAAATCCAGTCCACTCTTGAAAAAAGCCCCTTTGGGACAACAATGACCTGGGTGACTGAGAATCTCCATAAACACATCTAGTTAAATTTCCTGTCTGCACTACCTGGTAAAGCTGGCATCAATCTTGCAAGTCTGAAAATACAAATTTGCCCCATCTCTTTTCCAGGCTGAGAAGCTAGCCCAGCCCTTTGGAACGAGCTCCCCGTGGAGATTCGGACCCTCTCCACCCTTCAGGACTTCCGGACGGCCGTGAAGACCTGGCTGTCCCACCAAGCCTGGGGTTGAGTCCCCCCCCCTACTTGAATTTGCTGTGTCTGTTGTATTTTTAAACTGTTTGTATTGTCTGATTATCTTTGTCTTACTTTTTGTAATTTCCCCTCCCTTGGCTTTGTTCAGCCGCCCTGAGTCCCTTCGGGGAATAGGGCGGCCTACAAATTGAATAAAATCCAAAATCCAAATCCAGGCTGAGAAGCTAGGGAAGGTGTCTCCTGAGCCTTCCAGCATTCAGCTATTTTTCAATGAAACTTGAGTTACAGCCATACATTGTTGGATTATTTTTGGTTTGATATATAGGTAATAAGCAGAAGACATTTCAGTGATTATAGGAAGGATTAGGGTTAGGGTTAGGGATAGCTATTGGAGACAAAGTGGAAGGGAAGGCAATCTGAAGTCCAAGAGCAATTGATTTTTCCCTTCAGTGGACTTGGGGCAAAGTATCCAATTCATCAAACTTTAGCAGATTTAGATGTCTCCACATGCCAGTGCAGATAATTATACAACTTCCTGATAGTACCTGCTTAGTGCACAAGTAACCTTAATTTCATGCAACATATTTGGAATTAGAGTGGGCATAATCTACATAAATATTAATCAATACATATCTTTGATTTATTTCCTGCTTTTATTAAGTTTAGAAATAACTCAAAATTGTGAACACATCTACTAGTGCTTGAGAGAGGGTGATTGGCCTAAGATTACCCAGCTGGTTTTTATGCCTAAGGCAAAACTGGAACTCACAGTCTTCTGGTTTCTAGCCTGGTGCCTTAGGTAAGCTAGTTTGTTACTATCTCCTATCTCTCTCTCACACCCCTCCCCCTGCACATTGTATACATACCTGATTAATCTAGGAAGTTAATATATTGGACTATTTTGGAATACATTGAATTTAATTGCTTAAAGGGTGGCAATCATAAAAATATGTTTTCAATAAATTAGAAAATAAGAAAAAGGTGACACTAAAAAATAGAATCATGTGCCGAGGCTGTAGAATCATTATTGTGAAGACCTTATTCTCCTTGCCTGGGAGATATATATTCATTCATTCATTCATTCATTCATTCATTAAATTTATATAACTACCCATCTTCCCCAAAGGGATTCTAGGGAGGAAGCAACAATAAATAAAAAAGACAATTTAAAACAGATAAAATTCTAAAAGCCATTGTAATAAATAACATAAAACATATTATATATACATACATATAAATTTCGTTTACGTTTACGTTTACGTTTACGTTTACGTACACACACACACACACACACACACACACACACACACACACACACACACACACACACACACACACACACACACACACATATATATATATATATATATATATATATATATATATATATATATATATATATATATATATATATATTCAGTCATAGCAAGGATGGAAAATATATCTGGAGAAGGTCAACTTTAAATATTTAAGATAAAAGTCATGCACACAGTCAAATTGTTGTTCCGCGTTCAGTCTGATCTTTCTTTGCCTTTGAAATATATAGAGAAATAGTAGTCATGATTAATTTTTAAAAGTTATACTAAAGATTTTTTTTCTGACAAGATTCCTGACAAGAACCAATTTCGTTGTATTTAAATACAATGACAATAAAGATTATACTTATACTTATACTTTGACTTTAGTGCTTTGAATCTTTGTTATGGGAGAAAGAAAAGAAACAACTTTCTAGAAGCTTATTTGTCTGAAAATAATTATATAAGACAAAGATATAAGCTTTCTCAAATTAAGCTATCAACAATGTGTAGGTTTATGAAATTTTTCTTATTAGCTTTAAAGAATAAAAGAGAGAGAGAGAGATTCTTTTTGCTATAGAAAAAAACACCAATTGACACTGTGCCCATTTATTCATTTTCAGCAAATATTAACATGGAAGACAATTTTCTTGCCACAATTACTTCAATTTTTACCAAGATGAATGTTTTGAGCAGCAGGCAATAATTAAATCACATTCTCTTTCAAGAAAAGAAAAAGAAGAGGCCTCATTTTTTTCCAGCATGTGTTTTCAGCATTTTGTAAATCATCTAATGATTTTCTGCTCGTTTAAATATTGCTTCCCCAAAAAACTGATTGGCTTATGTTTAAAGCACAGGACAGTCTTTAATTTCAGGAGGGGGAAAAACGCCCCAACTTACTAAATCAGCTAAAGATTTCCTGCTACTATGTATGTTATGACTCTTACAAAATTGATCAGGATAATACAGAAGTACAAGGACAATGCTTTTTCCTCCCTCGGGGTTAACCTCCAATATATTAAAAATGAATTATATTAAAAAAAATCTGTAAAAAAAGGAAAGAGATGGGAGGCATTGTTTGAATCATGGACAGCATACTGTAAACAAGTTTCTCCCTCTGGCAAAATGACTAAAACAGCTGATCAATTTTTCTGGGGAACTGGGATAATCTTTACTTTAGGCAATAGCAATAGCACTTAGACCTATATACTGCTTTACAGTGCTTTACAGATCTCTCTAAGTGGTTTATAGAGTCAGCATATTGCCCCCAACAATCTGGGTCAACATTTTACCCACCTCAGAAGGATGGAAGGTAAATCAACCTTGAACCTGGTGAGATTTGAATGGCCTGCAGTGGGCAATCAGCAGAAGTAGCCTGCAGTACTGCAGTCTAACCACTGTGCCATCCCGGTTCTATCAGCCTTCCATCCTTCCGAGATGGGTAAAATGAAGACCAGATTGTTGGGGAAAATATGCAGACTCTTTAAACTGCTTAGAGAGGGTTGTAATGTACTGTGACACAGTATATAAGTTTAAGTACTATTGCTCTCTCCCTCTCTCTCCCGCCCCACTCTCTCTGTGTTCATATAGTATATATAGTATTTTCTTGTAAAACAAGACCTTATCACACTAAACATTCTTCCAGGAGGATATGTTGACACTAATAACCTCAGCAGGTTAAGTGATAGGGCTAACATATTCTTTCCTCTCAGATTCATGCAGGAAATATAATTAGATATTATCCATTGCTAAAACCATAGAATGACTCTCAATATTTCCATGGTGTTCAGGAAGCTTGTATTTTGCTTATTGTCCCTACTAGTTAGATTATGTAGGGGACACAAATAGATTTAAGTTCTGGCAGAGAATGGCATTATCAGTACCTTGGAGAGCTCCCTGCAGGTGCTTTTCTGATTCAGTTAACTCTCAACTGTTCTCATATTGTTTTTCTAACAACTACCAGGGGTTAAATTCAATTTCAAGAAGATTGGAAGTCAATGGTTGACAGAGTCTGTTGTCTAGGGACCCTGTTAATCTATAAAGGTACTGTAGATTACACTTGGGGCAGGACCAGAGAGAGAAGCGAGAGAGAGAGAAGAGAGGGAGATATAGAACATAGACACCCATTTAAGACTAGTGTTTAAAGTGCTGGTCTAGAAACTAGGCTTGTGAGTTCTAGTCCCTCCTTAGAACTTTTTCCATGCATGAATCTTTACACCAATATCCACATCTGCCTATCCCAGGTCCTTGGAAAGGACCCAGTAGGTAGACAAAAATGCCAAATCCACTCAAAAGCTCTGGCTGAGTCTGCGAGGAACCATAATCAGGTAAGAAGACTGGGTCTTGTTACCATATTTTATTTTGCAAGGATAGAGGAAAAATTACTCAGAGGTGGCATGTCCCAAATCATCTTCTTCTGCTTCCAGCACAAAACAGAAGATGACCAAGTGCAACAGGCATACTTTTGCAATAGGCTGTCTGTCTGTCTGTCTGTCTGTGTGCGTGTGTGTTTTGAAACACATTATAATCACATTTGCTCACTGTCTATGAAATTATAAACATGTGTACAGAATCAACCCACATCATTTAAGCCTTGTTTGTTCTTAATTGAGTTTCCATCTTATTAATTGAGCTGTACTTGAGTTTTTCTTTGCCGCTGTCATTGTCATTTGTCATGTGGGGGTAAAGATATATTTTTTCAGGTTTAGTCTAGTAAATGTATGAATCTTCAGAACAGTTTGTAATCAACCCTGTTAGGAAAAGTTGACTTTGCTACAGAATTAATGATGTACAGATATAAAGGACGGGTAGGGGCAGTTTATGTTAAATAATGCTGCAAATTTGAAGAATTAAAATCAGACTAAGCTCAGGTCCCTTCAAGAGCTGATCAACTCAGGGAGTAAGAGTATTTACTCAGGGAGTAAATCAGATGTTAAGTTAGTTTGTTATACACTGCTTTTATTGTTTTTTTTAATAAATAACTGAACATATCCAATAGACCTCCCTTCCTCTATTTTTCCAATAACAGCCCTCTGAGGTGAGTTGGGCAGAGAGTGATTGGCCCAAAGTCACCCAGCTGGCTTTCATGGCTAAGATGAAACTAGAACTCACAGACTCCCACTTTCCAGCCAGGTGCTTTAACCACTAGACCAAACTGGCTCTCTTCTCATTTGAGCTATGCATTTCACTCTTCAAGAGGGAGAAAAGAAAGGGTGAAGCACCAGACCAAATAAATCACTCATGGAGGCTGAATTAGCTCCCCATCAGGGACGAGCAGTCAGAGGAGGCAGGGGAGGCAGAACAACGTGCCTCATCTAGTCTGGCATTTTATGATCACTCGAGCAGAGTTAAGCAAGGGTTAAAAGCCAAAAACTTCCTGACGTAGATGAGGTACGTCATTCTCCTGCTTCCTCCTGTAGAGGGCGTTTTTTTAGAGGCTTTTTTAAACATTTAAGCAGAGTCATCCACGGTGACTCTGGCAGCAACTAGCTCAGCCTGACCTCAGCTCTTGCCTTTTTCCTTTCACATTTTTTTTTTCTTTTCATGATGGCAGGCAAGAGAAGAGTTGAAATCCTCTCTAAAACAGCTGGAAAAGGTACATGTGGGTCGGAGGGAGGGGGAGGAATTCAAACTTCATCCTCCTGGTGCGGGGCTTTGGGCAAAGGCTGGAGGGAAGTTCTCTCCCTCCCCAAGTGATTGCCTCTGCCTCTGATTGCAGGCAGAGCCACGTTGTCTTTTCAAACCTGTAATCAGTGAAGCTGGGCTGGATCCTTCTGGGGCTGGGGGAAAGACGTGTATGTGCTCCAGTATGGCTCTTTGACTGGCTTCCTGCCTCCTCTGTGGTCTCCCTGACTCCCTCCAATCCAACTTTGTGTGTGTGTATGTGTGTGTGCTTGTTTGAGAGTGAGTTTGTTTGAATGAGAGAGTGAAGGGGGTAGGAGAGATAGTCCAATCCAACGTGTGTGTGTGTGTGTGTTTGAGAGGGGGGAGGGAGGGAGGGAGGGAGGAAGGAGGGGAAGGGCGAAGAAAAAGAATGAAGGAAACTTATTTAGCAAAGGAGAAAAACAAATGCTGTCGCTTTAAATCGGAACTGAGCATGCCTGGCCGTGGAATTCTGGGAGTTGAAGTCCACAAGTCTAAAAAAATTGCTGCCTCACCAGCCTTATACCTCACTGCACGTCACTGATCCCCATCAATGCCCTAAGGAGATCAAATTGAAAATCTGTTCCTGCTTCCCTTCTCAAAGAATTGGATACTTGTATCCTTCTCTTCTTGGGAGCTGATTGTTCTTTTCCATGACCCCAAAATGCCTTCCCTACTCCAAGTCACGCTTGAATATTACAATTCCTGAGTTGCGGGTGTCCACCTATAACATAGTACAACAACTTTTATTTGCTCTTCCTTTTTCCTCCTTCTCTTTTTTAGCAGTGCAATATCTTCCTGCTATTCCGATACATGGATGAAGAGAATGTGTGAAATATTTTAATATGCATAGACTTTAGCAAGTTTTGAGGGGAGAGGAGGGTTTGCCACATGTCAGCATTCTTATATATAAACTGTTTTGTATGCTTATTTGCATCAAAGCACAGAAAAACTGTAGAAAGCTCAGTTCATTTTTTATTGTTGTTGACCTATGGGAACAAACAATTCTCTTTTGCCTTCCAATCCCTGCTTTCCTTTCCCCTTCCATGTTTCATTACTCATAATATAAAACCTGCAATTTTTTGTAAGTCAACATAATAATGCGGTGATACTTGCAGCTTTGTTTGCACAAAGAAAAGTTTTCCTTTTATTCATTATCGGCCAAGAAACAGATCAAAAGGAGAAAAAGAGGTGAGAATGAATCGTGTACAGGTAGTCAGTCCTAATCTTACAACCATTCAGGGACTGTTCAAAGTTATAACTGCAGGGAAAAAAATTGACTTATGTCCAATCATCACACTTACAATTGTTATAGCATTCCCACAGTTACTGGAACAAAATTTGGGTGCTTGGCAATTGGCATGTATTTACAATAGTTGCAGCATCCTGTGATTTCCATTTGTGATTTTCCCAGCTGGCTCCTGACAAACATGTATAATGGGAGATATGGGATTCACTTAATGACTGCATGATTTGCTACACCTGCAATGCAGTGGTGGGATTCAAATAATTTAACAACCGGTTCTCTGCCTTAATGACCATCTGGGTAGGTGGGGCTCGGTGGTCATGTGACTGGGTGCGCGTGGCCAACTCAAGGTCACTCAAGTCAATGGACGCTTTGCCTTAGCTGTTGCAATGTAATAAGGGTTAACCGGAAAGGCAGTTTCTGTAAGCAGGTCAATAAAGATTAGGCTAGAAACAACACCAGAATGTTTCCTTTCTACCTTCCCTACAGGATTAGCCCTGTAAAGTGGAAAAAAACCGAAAGGAGATTTCTTCCAACAATCGGTTCTCTGAACTACTTAGAAAGTTACCAACCGGTTCTCCCGACTAGGTGCGAACTGGCTGAATCCCACCACTGCTGCAATGATTTGCTTAACAACCATGCCGAAAAGTTGTAAAATTGGGGATACTCACTTGCTGTCAGGGTTCCGATGGATGTCTTAATTAAATCATGAGCATCAAGCTAAGCTTCAAAAGAAATCCAGTTATTTATTAGGAGCAACATGTTGGCATGTACCCAAGTGAAGCCAACTCTGACCCCATGTAATTTATGGTCTAATTATGACCTGGTTTCCCCCCCTTCCCCAAGGGTGTGTCATAAATCATATTTGTCAATGGAGCAGTTTCAGCAGCTGTAGAGATCATGCCCCTCCAGCTCTTGCAGTAAACCTGGGGTACAGCCTTGAGAAAGGTATGTGTGGATACCTTGTGGCTGCCATGCTGCTCTGTCAGTGGTGCCCCCAACCCCAATTTTAGTTAGCAATAGAAATTCTGGTCTCAGTTCTGGTTGTAAAACAAGGATCACCTGTACTTCCAATATATCAAAAGTCTTCATTCAATATATAATATTATTAATATACCTATCTAAATAGTATTTTCCCAGGCCATGCCCAAATCTATGCTGAGGTCATGAGAAATATGGTAGTATACTATCTAATACTCCATGGTTATGAACATATGTGTGTTATATTTCAGGTAAACTACTCATAGATGACCCTATTTCATTGTGATCTATCTTTTTTCCATTCATATTAGAATGTGTACTTGCAACTTAGAGTGACAAGAGAGATATTATGTATCTAATATCATGGGCATTTCATATATGATTGAAGATGTAATTCAGCAGAAATTGCTTCATGCATTCTATGAAAAAAATATTGTATTTAAAGAGACACATCATCACTGTTACAGGTAACTACTTTATTGGAAACACACCAGAATATCCCCCCTCCCATAGCGACAATCCTAAATATTGCCATCTGACTCAGAATGGATTTACTTGGCTTTTTCACCTGGTGAACAAGATTTTTAATTACATTGTGCTGTTACCCTTGCAGTCTTTTATCTCAAACACATTAGCCAGGTGTTCATGAACTCATCCCTTGGCATCTACAAGGTTCCTTGCCCCACCTGATCCTTTAGATTAAAAAGGGACAGTAGCATGCTTCAAAACAAATGCCAGCCAACATAATCATCTTGATATCCAAGAATTCCTGTATGAGCCGAGGTGGCGCAGTGGTTAGAGTGCAGTACCGCAGGCCACTTCAGCTGACTGCTATCTGCAGTTCGGCAGTTCAAATCTCACTGGCTCAAGGTTGACTCAGCCTTCCATCCTTCCGAGGTGGGTGAAATGAGGACCCAGACTGTGGGGGCAATATGCTGACTCTGTAAACCGCTTAGAGAGGGCTGAAAGCCCTATGAAGGGGTATATAATTCTAACTGCTATTGCTATTGCTAAGATCCATATGGTTCCTTGGATTGATCAATTGATGATAGCTGGTCTTAGTTCTGTGCTTTGTTTAGAAATGTGTCTACCTGCTCAGAATAAGAGCAAAAGTTATCAGGGATAGGAGAAAATAGCCTGTTGGAAAAAGAGCAGCAGGCACACTTGTGGAATATCTATGTTTCATAATTGATTATTCCTCCCCCTCAACAATAATTTTGCAAGAAAACTCAGAGCACACTCTTTATTATAAAAATCCCTGCTATGCACATCCATCTATGGGTAAGTTCCGCTGAACTTTCTGAGTGAGACTTTACTTCCATTTGGTTGTGTCTATGGCAACAGTGTTTCTCTTTCCTAAGAGATGAATGCTAATTACAGCTCAGCTAAGTAAACACACCTTATTTGAAAGACTTAACAGAAAAGCACAAGAACTCTACAAAGTCTTTGAAGAGGAGAAAGGAGTTTCTGTAGTTAAATACTTTCTGATAATGCTCGTGGTTGCCTTCCCAATTTTGACAGTAGAAGAGGATGTCATACTAACTCTTCTAGTAAGTATACAGAAATGTGCCAATCTAAGCACATATGAAATGCTGTGCTGAGATGCCCCACTTTCAAGTTTGTCAATTAAAACAAAAATCTTCTGAATATACTATAGAAAATCATTTCAGGAAAAGTAAGGCGGCTGGCTGAATTAAGTTGCCATCTTTGATTCAAGCCAGAAAAGTGAAGGAATTCAATTTCCCAACTAAAGCATTACTTTAAAATTGGTCATCCCAACTATTAACACTTGGCCAACTCCTTGAGGTACTGCTGAGGTGCTTCCAATAATCCAATAGGCTGATTACATTATTATAAATGTATTTAAATAACACACACAAACACACTAGTAATTTTCCTTTTTTCTTAATTTATTTTGTCTCCAGGTTGAACTTTGTTGAACTTTCGCATCTGCTTCTCCTTCTGTATCTCCCCGGTTCATCAGAGTAGCCTCTAGCTCATCAGGCACTGAGACTGAACTCATTCTCAGATGCTTTGGCTTAGTCCTAGAGATTGGCATTATCCCTCCACCATATTCTTCTTTCTGAGTTACCACCTGGCTATTCAAGTAGTGGAGATAGCAATATTAAACATGTATTTACTAATGTATTGTGACATCTCACAGGCAGAGCATCAACAATACCGATTGTAGAATAAATCATATAAACATTATTTTGGGAGGAGAAAAGGCTAATCATCTAGGATTCATTTGTGATGCAAAAGAGTTATTATTAGTTATTCTTAAGGCAACTGAGAAAACCCATTTATCACCCAAATGAACATGCTGACCAATGCTGGTTTTATGTTGAAAATTGAATTTTTAAAATTTTACAGTGACCTGGTAGAAAATGGATTTAAAAAAAAAATTCATAACTTGCTTAAAAATAAAATATACATTACATTATACATGGTACGTACATATTCTGGGTTCTGAAGAAAAGAAATGCTCAGATGAAGTGAGAGGTCAACACAGTATCACAATTCTATCTTAACATCTTCCTTAACTTTAAGTTTTATTCAAAAAGTAAAATGTTGCATAGTGTACATGGCAGAGGTGGGTTCCTACCAGTTCGCACCTATTTGGTAGAACCGGTTCGTCAAATCTACCGAACCGGTTAGAAGAGGTTCCACCAGTGGACCCGGAAAGCAGGCCACACCTACAGAAGAGGTTCCAAAATTTTTTGAAACCCCCCACTGCCCCCCCACAGAGACAGACAGACTGACACAGAGAGAGAGAGAGAAAGAGAAAGAAAGGAAGAAATAAATAAATAAAAAAGAAAGAGAGTGAGAGAGAGATGAAAGAAAAAAAGAAAAAAAGGAAGAGAGAGACAAAAGGAAGGAATGAGAGAGAGAGAGAGAGAGAGAGGAAGGAAGGAAGGAAGGAAGAAAGAAAGAAAGAAAGAAAGAAAGAAAGAAAGAAAGAAAGAAGAAAGAAAGAAAGAAAGAAAGAAAGAAAGAAAGAAAACACATGGCTGGCAAGCCACTCCCACCAGGTCATATGGCTGGCAAGCCACTCCCACAAAGGAGGCCACACCCACAGAGTAGGTTCCAAAATGTTTTGAGACCCACCACTGGTACATGGACATTATGAACAAACAAGACTGAAATTGGTAAACTGAAAAGAAGAGTGTCTATTTGTGAACTTTGTAATGGAATTTTTAGTGCACCTGATTAAACTTTTACAATCTAAAGGTCCCATCTTTTCAAGTTCTGTCTGGATACAAAATTAAACAAGGAGTGAGTTAAATGGGTTTAACTCATTCCTTGTAATGTGTGAATAAGGGAACCAGATTAATTTGAAGGATTACCAGATATGACATCTAAATGTTTGTCTATCCATCAAAAAAAAAAAAAAACTAAAATAAAACCTCTATTAATTTAAAACACTGTGGTTTTTTAAAATTTAAAATGTATTTGTGAATTCTTCCTGTTTTCTTTACTGCAATAGAACCTCCCTATTGCACAGAAACATACAGTCTTTATTATAGTTGATCAAAGGGCTTGACAAATGATCATAGATTAAGAACCAGAGTTCTAATTCCTGAGTCCTCACTTTCAGTTTGTGAATAAAAGGAAGGATATCTATTTAATATTCAAACATTTAAACAATATTATCAAGGCTGTGGTATAAGAATTGTCAAAACAACTTGCTACATTCACAAATCTCAATTTTGTACAAGTCAACCCTTTTTGACCCAGTCAAGATTAATGAGACACAATAAAGTGAGAAATATAACATTTTGAATAAATGAAACTTTGTTCATTCATATATATATATATACATATATATGTATGTATGTGTGTGTGTGTACATATATATGTGTATGTATACATACATACATACATACATACATACACACACACACTTAATATTCAATTTTTCCTTGCTTTTCCAGCTGTCAGTTATACTCACAACTTCACTGAAGAAATCGTTTTACAATGAGAAAGCTACAACTCAAGAAAATCACATTAAGCAGAACTTTTAAAATTCATCTTTGATCTACATTTTAACTGGAGCCATTTTTTCCACTGATACCCAACATGCTATGAATTAATATAAAGATATCTTAGTTACATATGGATATAAGCCTTTTATCAGATATAAGATATATTTTCTTGACCTGTAAATCCACTATTTATGCACAATTATCCAGTTAATTAAAACACAAAGCATACTATCCAGCACTGGGTTATAAGGGCAAGGCTGCAGAATAGGCTTCTCTGAAATTCTTGTATCAAGGCAAATTATATATTCTACAGTCTGAGAAGGGAGATCACCTCTTTACTTCATTTAACAATAAGCAAACCAACTCTATATAACTTCTATTCATTTCCCAAGGATCTTTCGTTTAGTATATTTCGTTGGGATTCAGGGCTATGTTTTTGATGTATGAGATTTTTCCAGGCAATAAGTCATGTTTAACATTTAACCGTCTGAGTAAAATAATAAAACTATAATATTGTCTACAGTCACAGCACTTCAGAAACAAAAATGAGTACCAGCTTTAAAACCAGACTGTAAAAGGTAGACCAGGCATGATGAGAAGCAAAGGACTGCTCTATTAAAAAGCTAGTTCATAGGTATCGGCTACTCCTGCCTATAATGTACGATGCTAAGACCATTAAAATTCATAGACAGAAGGATTCCTCACTGTAAAAAAAGATGTTGAGATTTTAGAAAAGTGCAGGGAAGAGCAACCAGGAAGATTAGAGGACTGGAGACTAAAACATATGAAGAACGGTTACAGAAACTCGGCATGGCTAGTCTAGAGAAAAGAAGGACCAGGGGAGACATGATAGCAGTCTTCCAATATTTGAGGGGCTGCCACAGAGAGGAGGGGGCCAAGCTATTTTCCAAAGCACATGAAGGCCAGACAAGGAATAATGGATGGAAACTGAGTAAGGGGAGATTCAACCTAGAAATAAGGGAAGGACCAGGGAAGACATGATAGCAGTCTTCCAATATTTGAAAGGTTGCCACAGAGAGAAAGGGGTCAAGATATTTTCTAAAGCACCTGAAGGCCAGATAAGGAATAATGGATGGAAATTGACCAAGGAGAGATTCAACTTAGAAATAATGAGAATTTTTCTGAAGTGAGAGCAATCAACCCATGGAACAGAAGTTGCCTTCAGAAGTTGTGGGAGTTTCATCACTGGAGGCTTTCAAGAAGAGATTGGACTGCCATTTGTCAGAAATTGTCTTCTGCTTGGGCAGGGGATTGGACTAGATAACCTACAAGGTCCCTTCCAACTCTGTTAATCTGTTAAAAGGGGAAAACTCTCAAAATTATTGAAATTGCTGGTTTCCTTCCCACTAACAGCTTTTTAAACATATTCCATAAAAATAATTTATCAGGAACGGAGACCTTGAATAAGTACCAATAAGCTCTCCAATTCTAATATTGGATGATGTCTGATACAGAGTCTGGCTACGCCAGTTTGCAGCTAAGAGGAACGTTCTCCAAGGGGAAAATTTGGGGTTGAAGTTAGGAATACGAATCAAGATTTTTATGTGTTGTTTTTACCGCAACCATCCATGCCTGAATATTTTCAGAAAGAAGCAGCAGCATAACAATGAAGAGAAGCAATACTTTTCATTTTACTTTGAAAAGTTGTTAAGAAAATGAAAGCTCTATTTGAAATATTACAAGTCATCCTGGAAGAGAGCTTTGCGGCTACTCATTGTTATTATAATTTTTGCAGAAATGGAAGGGTCGCCTTCCTTACTGAAAAGAAACATTCCTCAAGTGGTTCATTTGACGCTCCTTAAAATACCGCCTCCTTAATAAAATAATGGTTACAGCAATTCTAGCCCTGAGGAATATGTAAGTATTAGACTGTAAGTGCTTATTTAATTATAGTCCAAGACCAGTCATAAAATAGAAACACTGCAGGTACTGTAAATAAAATAAAAATAAAACTATCTGAACATTCTGAAAAAAATAATAATAAGGAGGAACCAAATGACTTCTAAAGGCTGAAACTATTGTCAGAAATTTTGCAAACTTCTCAGAGGTTTCTGATGATGAGCAATGACCTCATCATCACAAGAAAAATTAAAAATTACTAACAATTCAAATGACACGTTTCAATTGCTATATAACAATAGCATACAGGATACAGATGTCATCTGCGTACCTGAGGCCATGGAAGGATGGTTTTCATATAGGAAATCTGTCTGTCTATTGTCATCAGAGCACATAATGTCTCACTTCATGCCAAGGTAAATCATATCTTTGAGAAGCATCCAAGATATTAAAGAAATATTTAGGGATCTTGAGACGCTTTCCATGCAACTATGTAAATTTGTTGGAATTTCTCATTTGAAATTCATAACAATTCCCGAGGAACATTATAAAACTGCCTTAGACAGTTACTTATAATGCCTTTTATCCATTATCCCTTATATTACATATTTTGCCCTTTTTATTTTATTATAGCTAGAGCATAAACTTGATATTCCATAGAGTAGTGAAAATTTATTTTGCCTAATCAAGTGGAAAATCTGAGTTGATAAATCTATGCAGAAAGGAGCAAGAGATAAATAAACGGTTACATTATCTTTATCATGTGAAAAGCATACACCAGAGCTCAGTCTTATTTGGAATTATTTGGATTTATTTACTTTGGGTGATTGCGCTACCGTTCAGCAATTCTCAAAATTATCAAAGTGGACAATTAAGTACATAAATAATATTTAGGACATTTATGTAGTGGAGTAAATCAAGAGATTGTACGATTTTCTCAAATCTCTTAATTTAATATATATCATGGTTAGGCTTTATGTAGCTGATTTTTTTTCACAGCATGCAATATTCATTCATTCATTCATTTATTTATTAGATTTATTTGATGGACATCTTGCTTCAAGATCTTCATGACATCTTGCTTCAAAAAGGCTCTATCTATTCCCTTTCATTGCTATGAAAGCAGAAGAAACAGCAACAAGAAAATGTCTGAGTTTAATGAATTCCTACCATACTGCACAATTATCCATGAAATTTCTGTTTTGAAACATATTTTTCTAAAGAGAAGGGCAAGTAAACAATGTTTCCCTTAGTGTGTGATGTACATATAAAGCTAATTACAGGTGTGATATACATATAAAGCTAATTACAGTGGGAGGCAGGTGGATGGGCCTATCGCACACACAATGGCCAAATTGATTAATAGTGTATAAAGGCAGATATCTCTTTAATGGTTTTTTTACATTCTGACAATGTTAGCAGTGGCTAACGAAAGCTAAGTAAATGACCATCTTGTTTTTTTAGCTTTGCTGTTTGGCTTCTGATTCATACAAGTTTAAAAACTGAGTTGAACTGCCAGGTTTTCTGCAATGGATTTTTAAACATGAAAAAGGGGACAAAGAGAAGTTTGAGTTTACGCTGCTCATGGACGTCTGGTGGCATGTTCATAAGGTACAGGGCGGGGCATAACCTTTTCCTAGGGGGTCACAGCAACACTTGTAATAACAACACAAATAATTCATAAACCATTCGAAAGCCCATCAAAAACTGAGTTTATTGACATGATTTAATAGTCAGTATGACCACCATTAGCCCTTCGAACAGCATTCAAACGAGGTGGATAAGAACACAACAAATCTTCAAACAGTTCCGTTCGATTTTCCAGATTTTTCAACACAGTTTCCAAATTCATTCTCAAAGTTTCAACCGAATATCGATTTTGACCTTGCTCCTGAATCATCAGAGCTTCCACTTCATCCTTAATTATGGCCCCAATGTTCTCTGCCGGATTGAGATCTGGCGAATTTCCCGGCCAGACGTTATTGCCCCAAAATTCGACATTGTTTTCCTTTAACAATTGCTGAGTCGCATTTGCACGCATGCAAGGAGCTTTGTCATGAAGAAAGACAGCCTCACCAACCACCAAGACATTGTCTGGATCACTGAGAAATGGAATGACATTCTCCAATAAAATTTTCTCACGGAAATAACTGCCATCCCAGGATTCCCCTTTATCCTTCAAAACCCAATGCAGTTTCTTGGCTGTGAAAATGACGAAAATCCCGATGCAAGTCGGATTGCGAACGATTTGTCGATATCGTTCATGTTTGGCGATGTCGTCGACGTCTTTAGCCCAAATTCGATCGTTCTGGAAATTCGGTTTTCGAATGGCATAAACGAAGAATTCGTCAGATGGCGCCAAATGAAGAAAATCTTCCTCGGTCCATTCAGACAACCAATCGCACAACCAAAGCCAATCTTGAACGTGTGTTTGAGTTTTCAATGGTTTGCAAATGACGTGGAATGGCTTCAAACCTTCTCGTTCTCGATATCGGCCGATTGTCCTTTGATCAACTCGTTTTCCACGAATTTGAAGGATTTCTTGGGCCACTTTTCGGTTTCCTTTTCGTTGTTTGCGACTGCCAGTTGCAATGATGGCTTTGCTTTCTTGGGACAGTTGCAGAGGACGCCCTTCTCCAAATTTTGTGAAACATTCTTGGGCTGTTTTGTTCCAATTATCAGTAACCCAATCCGGATGACGTTTCAATTTGTTTGCAATCCATTTTCGATTGATAAACGTCGCTCCAGCATCGCGAGCCTCTCGAAAGGCAATGCATTTTATTCTGTCAATGATCCTTTGTTCTTCCGAATCGAATTTTCCAGCCATTCTTAAAGCAAATTTAACATTTAATAGCTCATTCAATTCAGTTTTTTATGGGCTTTAAAATGAGGTGTCGCGGAAGTTGTAAACTGCTGTCGATCTTGCTGTGACCCCCTAGGAAAAGGTTATGCCCCGCCCTGTAGTGTATATGGTGGTCTCACTGACAAACATACATATTAGACTTCAGTGTAGTTAATATTAATTTCAGTCAGAACTGCCTTTCTTGGTGTAAGGAAGATTACAAGGATTACAAGGAAGTTTAAGAGAGACAGTTTGTTTTAGTGGTTAAGGTATCAGGCTGGAAAACAGGAGACTGTGAGATCTAGTCCTACCTTAGGCATAAAAGCTGGCTGACTGAGGAAAGAGTATGAATTATGTGGCATATAAATAAATAAAATTGGCACATTCTCCTTTTATCAGAAGATGGCTTCTGTTCAATTACAGCTTGTTTGGTTCCTTAAGTAGAAGGGCTGTGAAACCAAGAGACAAAACATTGAGGAATTTAATGAGAATCTGAAGTTTGGATGGCCATTCTGGTATTTTTGAAAACTATGATGGATTTCTTTTATATTCCCTTTGATAGATCATAGTGTCTCTGTGGTCACACACACCAGCAACTACTTAAAGAAAATTGGCTAATAAAAGTACATGTTACAAGTATAATGATCTTCAGTTGAACAGCTTAACCACATTGGTGCTTAATGTAGACTGACAAAGTTTCAAGAACAGAATTGATGTCTACCTTTATCAGAATTAGATTGTTAAATTAATGAAAAACCAAGTATAAAACTAATTAGAAAGAATTTGATTTTTTTTCTCAATGCACATATTTGTGTCACAGAAAACTCTCCTCTTTTAAGTAGATCTGCTCTTGTGATGAGCTTTTTTTCATCCTGAATTCCCCTCCCCCTTAAAAAAATCTGGGGTACAGAATTGTTGTAATCTGCTTAATGAATAATATAGAACATTAAAAATAAGAGAAAGGCATCACTTCCTTTAAAAAAGTAAATTATATAGCCTAATTACTCCCTGCTCTAATTAAGCAAGTCACTTTTATTAGGCCATTCACGCAACATGGGAAGTAGCAACTTGGTTCCATAATATAACTGTCACAAATTAATTCTCTGTATGTACATTAAAGCATTAAAGTGGTACTTTGATATGTCCTCATCTGAATGAATTGCTTAAAAGTGTTAGAAAATGCAAATAGTTTTAAAAGAAGATCAGCACTATTTAGGCTAGGCAATGCTACAAAGAGGTATTGGCTTTGAGGAAAGACTGTGTAAAGCTTACCTATGAAGTTGCTTCATAAAATCATATGCTTTCTACTTCTAGAAGTAGCTGAGTTTATTTGCTTCAGAACTGTCGGATTCTCCCAGGCAACCTGGCTGGAAACAGATCCAGTGGGATAAAAGAACTTCAGAGAAGTGGATGTGTTGTAGAAAAGCTAAAACCATTACTAAAGACTCCAGCAACTGATGTGCTTGAAACAAGAGTCAAATTTATAGTTCAATGAAAAGATCCTATTCTCCCCCTTACCTTCATGAAAAGGATAGACTAGACTAGACTAGACTAGACTAGAATAGAATAGAATAGAACAACAGAGTTGGAAGGGACCTCCATGATTGTTGGGTTTCATTTCATGAAGAAAAGTTAAAAAAAATGTTATAGAGCAAAAAAAGAGTAATTAATAGATTCCTGATATAAAGTGCCCTGATTGCATGATTGATTGTTACTTTGTGAGCGTTGTGGTTATTGGTTGCTTTTAGAGAGATTTTATTTTCCCTGGAAATCATTTTGTATAGAGTGAGAAAGGTTTACCCAATGAAACACTAACCTCAAAAGGGTTTTAAGTGGAGACTTTTAATTGTCAGCTTTACACAGGGAATTTGTGGATGGGTTTGTGTATTCATTGGTTTAACACAGGGAAAAATGTAATTAGGCTTTGCATTCATGAATCTGGAATGGAAACTATGTTAATGGTGAAGTATTTTTTTGCAGGTTGCTTATATTTCTCAGTCTGGTGGCTGTCAATAAGTGAGTTTTTTTTCCAGGTCCGCACATACAATTAATGAAGGAGTGAGTGGGGAATGGTTTATGGTTATGTGACTTTTGGATATTCGTGGGGAAACTTTATTATCTTTGCAGATGAAAAAAAAAAAGAATTTTGACCTCACATTTAGTTTACAAATATGCACACATATAAAGAACTTTGCTTGAAACTACATCATCATATTGATATTTGGACAATTCTTGGGCTTTAATTGAATTTGATAAGAATTTTTCAGATTTTGTTAACAATCTGTTATAGGCAGTATATTTATGTGTTTGTGTGAGTTACAGAGCGAGAGAGAGAGGGAAGGACGGAGGGAGGGAGGGAGGGAAGGAGGGAGACACACCGGGAGGGAGGGAGGGAGGGGGAGAGAAAGAAAGAGAGAGAGAGAGAGAGAGAGAGAGAGAGAGAGAGAGAGAGAGAATCAATCAACCATCAATCCCTTAACTTTGATTATTATTTTTGAAGCTTGGCTGCTAGTGTGTATTTGTTTTCTATTATTTATTTTCTTGTAAGCCACCTGAAGTCACCTATGGTATCTACTTAAATAAGTAAATATAGAAACATAATTAACAACTTTACTGTATATACACATACCCATTGAAAAGTCATAAACAGGTACTCATGAAACACAGCATATCTTTTTTTAAATAAATACACTCTGCGTATGTAATGAATATATATGTCTATTTTTTTTTTTGTGTGTGTGTACATAGCTAAATATGCTCATTCATCCGATCACTCATGGCAATTTATACATGTCAATCATGCCATTTAGGAATGTTTTTGGTTTTTCTGTTATTTTGCAGTTCGAAAGAAAGAAAGAAAGAAAGAAAGAAAGAAAAGAAAAGAAAAGAAAAGAAAAGAAAAGAAAAGAAAAGAAAAGAATACAATCTTCACCTCCAGGGAAGAAAGGTCAGAGGTAGAGGGGGAGTAACCAAAGCAAATGCAAATTGTCAAGTCCTATATATGATACTTAATAAAATCTCAATTAAGTACTTTGAAAGCTTGCCCAGAAAATTAATTACCTTTTTGATTCAGAGTACATTTTTGTCCCCACTGATAAAAGTAACATTTAGCAATTTAGCAATTTAATAAATTTGTATGCCACCCAATCCCGTAGGACTCTGGGTGGCTTACAGAAGCAAGATTTAACTACTGGAAATGTATATTGGTTGCCATTAGATAGTTCCGTGAATATGTAGGCTTTCAGTGATATTAACATGAGAATTAGAACATGAGATGCTTGATGCATCCAAAAGAATCCCTTTCTTAAGCTGGTTTGCTCATGAAATAAACTGAAATGGCTGCCTTTTAGTGGTCTACTTCATGGACCTTTCCAGTTTCCTAAACAGAATCATGTCACCGCTATTTTCCAGGCATACAACTCATTTAATTTTTATTCCTGGTCATTGACAGCGATTCAATAATTTTGAAATATTGTATTATTGTCGAAGAAGGGAACTTGCACATGCCAACTTCGGATGAGTTGGCTCAGGCTGGCTGGGAATTCATGAAGCTATCATCCAAGCAAAACTGGAGGGCACAAGAATAGAAGGAATAATTTATGGGAAGAACACTTATATGAAAATGTTGTACTAGTCTAATAAACGTAACTTCAAACCATTCTTAAATGAATGGTGATATGTCAAAGACTACCTGTAAAAAAGAATCAGATGTATCTAAAGAAAATTAATGATTGTAGAAGAGGGAAATGGCTACAGAGTGAAGCTATCTCAACCTATCAGTCTTTAATTCTTTTTCTCTCCTGTGATTCATTTAACTGAACTATGGAAGGTGAGCTTCAGACATCTTTCTATGATCTCACTGACATGTATTACAGCTGATAAGTAATTACTTGTCATTCAGAAGCATTTCACAATGCCCATATGGGTTAAAGCCTGAGCAAGTTATTCAGCATTAAGGAGGACTTTTTTATACTGATTTTTAAAAAAAAATATTCCTGCATGTTATGCCAGTTTATACTATAAAAAATTAGGTCATAAAACTTAGATAACATAAGGTTCAGTTATGAAAAATGAGGGTAGGGATCAGACTAATTTTATTACAGAAAGGAGATTGATTTCTTCTTAGTACATAACTTTAAACATGAATATTAACTCTACTTTATTTAACCTATGATTTTGAACCTGACCATTTAAAAATTGGCTGATTCTTCATACATTATCTTATTGTTTAATGAAAGAACTGAACATTTAGTTCAGGAATACACGTTTGTCCTTCAGCTGGAGCCCAAGTTTACAGCACACAAGATATATACATATACATCAATGGTGGGATTCAACCAGTTCACACCTATTCGGGAGAACCGGTTGTTGGAAGAAATCTCATTTTGTTTTGTTCCATTTTACAGGGCTAATCCTGTAAGGAAGGCAGGAAGGAAACATTCTGGTGTTGTTTCTAGCCTAATCTTTATTGCCCTGCTTACAGAAACTGCCTCTCCGGTTACATTGTAATAGCTAAGGAGAAGCACCCATCGATGTGAGTGATGTTGAGTTGGCCACACCCACCCGGTCACATGACCACCGAGTCACACCTACCCATCTGGTCATTAGGGCAGAGAACCGGTTGTTAAATTATTTGAATCCCACCACTGATACACATATATACATGCCTATACATACACACTAGAGGTGGGTTTCAGCCAGTTCTGACCAGTACGCCTGTACTGGTTGAAAGAATTTGGCATGCCTTCCCATACCAGGGCTTCCGGGGGCCCAAAACTGGAATGGTCCCTCCCCTGGCCGGCCCCTTCCCCCTGCTCACCCACCAGCAGAAGTCTTCTGGGAGGTTTTGGCTACTGCATGCACGGATAGAGGGCCGCGGAATCCATGGAGAGGTAGGAAATAGCATGGATTCCCCACCCCCTTCATTGGAAATGAGATGGCTGTCAGAGGAGAGAGCAGTGCGTGCCTATTGGCTTGTCCGTTGGCTTGTCCAACAAATCCTCCCCTCTTGTTAATTCTTCTGTTTGAACAAGCTGTCTTGTTTTGACAGCTGCCTCGTTTCCAATGGGGGGGGGGAAGAAGAAATCCATCTTTTCCATCCCTCTCCATGGATCCTCCCCAATTGGAAACAAGGGGGCTGTAAAAGCAAGGGAGCGCACCCTGCATGGCTGTTCAAGCAGCAAAAGAAGGAACAGGAGAGGAGTTCCATGCGGGGCTTTTTAAACAGCTGAACTCCCCTCCTGTTCCTCAGGCAGGTTGTATCGGGAGTGCACACCAGGCTGTTGCTCCTCCTGACACCGCTGCTGTCAGTGCGGTTCTCATGAGGGGAAGAGGAAAAAACAATAAAAGGCTCCAGCCATGGAGCGATCTACCCCACTCCTCCGCGCGGCTGAGCTTTTTTTCCCCTCTCAGTTTGGCTCTTCTTTGCCCTCCAAAGCACTGCCCCCACTCGGCTGCCCTCGCTGTCACCACGCATGCCCCCTCTGCATGCCCAGCTGACGGCCTGAGGGGGAACGAGTGATGGCGGTATGGGGCATCGACTACTGCTCCTGGCTTTACTGTGGGTAGCAGGCAACACCCTGACTCCCCCGCCGCCACTACCACTGCCCCACCACCCTCCCACAGAATCGAGGTGGGGAAGAAGATCGCAAGACGTGGACCAACAGACTCCCCCCTTTCCCCTGCCCCACAGCTTGCCTCCTTGGGTGGGACCAGAGTTTGCAATCAACTTTAAAGTGAATGGGGCTATTTGTGATTAAATGGGCCAGAGAACATAGAGGAATGCAAGGAAACATGGAGGTAATCTAGTCCAACTCCTTCCCAAGGTAGGAGTCCTTCCTTCTCTTTGAAAGTTGTTAGTGGCAGACATGAGGGAAATGGTGTGTGTGTGAATGAGAGAGAGAGAGAAAGAAAGAATGAGAAAGAGAAAGAAAGTTAGAGAGAGAGAAGGAAAAAAGGAAGGAAGGGAAAGAAAGAAAATAAGTGGGGGAGAGAAGGAAAGGAGGGAGAAAGAGGGGGGAGAGAGAGGGAGAGAGGGAGAGAGAGGGAGATCACAACTGAGCCCAAAATTTTGGTTGCTCAGCAAGAGCGTTGTTAAGTGAGTTTCACCACATTTTTCAACTGGGCCATGGTCACCCACTTACATGACTGCCAAGCCACGCCCACCCGGTCACATGACTGCCAGGCGACTCCCACCCAGTCACATGACTGGCAAGCCACTCCCACAAAACAGGCCACACCTACAGAATAGGTTCTAAAAATTTTGAAATCTACCACTGATACACACACACAGACACACACACACACACACACACACACACACACACGTTCTTCATTAAGATAAATGAACAAAGCAAAGGAGCAATGTCAGAATCTGTGTCCTTAATTCCATGGACCATGGCCCAATTAATATCTATTTGATGGAGTCTATGACATTATTAAGAAGTTTAGATCCTGGAATTGTAAATATTGTAAATATCAAACAATCTATCATTACAGTTACAAAGAGTAAGAGTTAAAAAAAAATGAGAGAAAACATTCTAGGCTCATTATCCAATTCTGTTCATCTTGATTTCTTTAGATTTGGACCTTGAGTTTACCTGCTATTTATTCAATAGCAGCATAAGAAATCAATATGCTTAATATCCAACTTTGCTTGAATATGTGCAGTTTTCAATTCACATTACAATGCCGATTACTGACATATTGCTTCAAGCACATTTGCAAATTGAATTACAGTGCAAACAGGAATCTAAATGCAATCACAATGCAATTGCATCAAAATGTCTTTTTCATTTTCTGACTCTGCCGGTGTGCATATGGGTTGCAGCCTATCATTATGCCTGGAGGGAAGGCATATACTTAAAACCATACCATTGGAAGTTCCTTTTTAAACAAAAAACAAAAAACAACAACACTTATTATGCAAGTAGAAAAGAAATTACAAGATGACTAGCTTGCAGAACAATATAAGAGGAAATCCATTTTTATAGATCCATCTTCATTTTTAATATATCCATCATTGTTTGCTCAATGCTTCTAAGATATGCTTCAATATTACATGAAAATAACAAGCTGTTTCAACATTAGGAGCCAAGGGTATATTCTAGATGATGTTATTGTAGCCATGCAAGCAGAAAGAGGCCAATTAATTGGGAGGTTATTACAAAATGAATTGGGAAAGGCTATATGGCAAATCAAGGTCAAATAATGATAATAAATCAGCATGATGAAGCTTTTTAGTAATTTGGGTTGAATTTCTTGCTCAATTTTTAAGGTCAGAATTTATGTCTACATGTTTGCATATGGGGTGTGTGTGTTCTTGATTTGTCTGCTTCTCAATTCCCTGGAATCAAGCAATGCTACTGTAAGTCAGGATATCATTTTCTTTCTTTATATGACTTTTCCCCCTGCTTCTAATTCAAGATAATTACTAAGTGTTTTTGAAGCTGATTGACTTGAAAAATGTTTTTTTTTGTTCCTGTAGGTTTTTTTGGGGGTGGAGTGAGGTGGAGAGGGGAGGCTATTCAAAGACCAGCAAAAGGAGATAGTGCCAATTTGACAATTATATGCTGCAAATGTTCCTTTTAGTGAACTAATAATTCTCAGACAAATAGGAATGGATCAATCATCTCTGTAATTCTAGAAAATAGAGACATATTCAGAACATAGTCTTCCAAACCATGTGAAATCTAGCAATTCTGCTCCAAGCCCACTGGTTTTGGAAGGCTATGCTTCTGAATATATCTCTATTTTCTAACATTACAGAAATGGCATATAATTTTAATGAGTTGCATCATCAACCATAACAAGTATCAAGGTCACATGCAAAGTGTAGTAGAACCTAGCAAAACCCATGCATGATTTTCAACTCTTCACATGTCATTTAGAATCCAATTAACATACTTGAGATTGTTTCTCTTAATAGACTTTGCTATCACAAAGAAATGTACCTTGTCTATGCATATTAAAATTTAAATATAACTGTAACTTCAAATAATATAGTTTTACAGTTTTTTTCCGATGAAGTTTTACTTAAGAGAAAACAGAGCTAAAACTCTCCTTAATTAGACCCCATTTTAATTGTTAAATCAAATCTCTTGTTTTACTTCATCTCTCCTGGAGAACTCAAGATGATTATAAATTTATAGTAGGTGTATATAAAAATATTTTTTTAAATATTTTCATTCTATATCCTTATAGCTCTAATTTCCTTAATTCATAGCTGTTCCTTTTTTCCAGCCTATTCTGAATGGAACTGAGTCTCCTCTAATTGCAGAGTAGTCTAATTAATATTTACTGTCTTTCTCCTTCCCAATTTTTATTATCTATTATTTTATTAAACTTAAATAATATTATTGATGAAAAAAAAGTAAAACTTCAGTTGTCTCTCTGTCATAGCTTTTTTCATGCATATCTGTGCACTTGGTAAGAGATGAATTAGATTTGAACAAAACTTTAAATTGAAAATTACATGTAGTAACAAACTTTGTAGATGTGCTGAAGACTGCATCTATTTTTTTTGTGGCTCGTTTACAATTTTTTGTAAAACTCGTGTTTTACATTTCTGCCATACAGTAATATACAAAAGAAATGAATCCCCACGGATAAATGTCATTAGCATACTTTATATAAGTTTGCTAGCTCCATTAAACTCAGCCAAAAACATTGTTATTCCCTGTAGTCTTGAACTCTCTACTATAGACACAGATAATGTTTCATAATATCTAATAAAATAATTGCCTTATCTTTTTCAATACAATCTGTGTCATGGGTAGGAATTATTATTCTTTTCTCACCTCTACCCATAAATGCCAAGGACAATACCAGGAGATAGATGATAGATAGATAGATAGATAGATAGATAGATAGATAGATAGATAGATAGATAGATAGATAGATAGATAGATAGATAGACAGACAGACAGACAGACAGACAGACAGACAGACAGACAGACAGATGATAGAGAGATAGGACAGATATATATGTCTGTATCTATCTATCTATCTATCTATCTATCTATCTATCTATCTATCTATCTATCCATCCATCCATCCATCCATCCATCCATCCATCCATCCAGATGGATAGATAGATAGATATTGTAGCTAGCTACAATATCTATCTATAGTATCTATCTGCAGATTACTCACAAATTGTTGATGCTAAGAAAATGTTCTACCTGTTTCTTGAGCAAAGGAACTGCTACTCCAGTGAGCTATGTGATAGCTCACGGTTTTCTTAAACATGCTACATGTAATTTTGTGAACCGGAAGGGGGTGATTTCAGGGTTGAAGTGACCCTTTTTCTTGATATTCAATACAAAGATTGGATGTATCATTGGCTCAAGTAGAGATCTTCTAAATCCAAAGATTTAGCATTTCTTCAGCACTGAGCAATAATCTTTCCCAGAATTGTGCCGATGAAGAAGCAGGTGTTTGCTTCAGTAGCATCAGTGATTCATCACATTAGCAGTCCTGCCTTCGAGTAGTATGCTGTAAGTCTTTAGGTGACTCATGACTCTTAGTCCACTGAGAGCCAACCTTACTGCTGCATTACTTGATTGATAGCAAGAGGAGAGGTATATATTGCCTTGTTTATTTCAACAGGCCTTCAAATTGCTTTTCAAGCATTAAATTATCGAGCAGCATTCATTCCACTGCTCACTTCCTAGAGTAAGATATTTATTCCCTGCTTCCCATTTGCAGGCAATGTCAGAGAATGAGAATGTACACAGATTGATAGTTTTACCAAAGGTCACAGAGGAAGTTGTCCTAAGGTCCCAAAGGAAGCTGATAGCTAGACCAAGGATTATGGAAAATAAAGTGGATATTGGAATTTAATTTTGATTTTTGCTAGTAAAAAGGCAGCAAAAACAAAAAATGGACAAAACTTGCTTACATTTCACACTTTTAACACTTATAAAAGGTAATTGACTTAATAGGTTGTTTAGTTAAAATAAATTTGTTTTGAAGGGTGAATGGTAAGCACAAAAGTATGGAGTAGAATTCAAGATATAATAGGCCAAATGGGAAAGAAAGAGTTCAATTGTTTCCTTAACAAAAGAATTTGGTTAACAGGAGAAAGTTGGATGAGCAAAAATCACACAATATGAACATGTAGAAATATTTTAGCAGCCCCTTTTTTTTATAACAGTTGCCTTGTCCATACATAATGAGTGAATTAGCACATCTTGATAAGCCAAAAACAAAGAAACCTTTCAGAAGTTTCCAGTTTATAAAATTCCATGTAGCAGAGCTAAGGAAAGATTTGGAGAATCAAGTATTTTACTTCTAGGGTCACCCAACTTGAGTAAGTAGGATCTAGAACCACCTTCAGATAGAACTGAAGAAATTTATTGGATGAGAAACATTTTCAAATGTGGGTGGGGGGAACAAGACAATCTAGTTGCCTTTTGGAAAAAGCACCTTTCAGACAACCATGACCTAGATGGTTAACAATCTCCATAGGCGCTTCCATTGATCTTGGCAACATTAATGAGGAACCAGATGTGTTTTATAAAGTAATCCAGAATCATGCATGATGTTAACAATTTTGCTTTTGGGAGCTTTTTCAGCTGCATAGATACGTACTAGAAACACAAAAAAACCAGAACTGAATTGAGTAGTCTCCTCTGGATAACTTTCCCCTGAAGATCTGACCAGCAGATTACAAACCAGTCCAAAGAGAGCATTCAGGAGATGACCTCATCTGCAAAACTGGGACACACTAAAGCATGTTTTCTTCTCTATTTTCAAATTGGAGTTCTTTTGAAATTGAAGTTGATCCCAACTGCCTTTGCTTTAAGGTAGGGTATTCAGATCTTTGGAATTATTTTAATAGTCACAATATGGCATAGTAGTTAAGATTCTGGCCTGGGATCAGGGAAACAAGAAATTACTAAGAGTTAAAATTGATCCAGTGGAATCATTATCATTATTCTTCTTTCTTCTTTCTTTCTTTATCCTCCTCCTCCTCCTCCTCCTCCTCCTCCTCCTCCTCCTCCTCCTCCTCCTCCTCCTCCTCCTTCATCTACAGTATTTTTCACACTACTGATATTTGTTTCTTGTGTAGTTTTATTTGTGTAGTTCTATCAATACAACTTGTGTAGTTCTATTACTACAAAGACAGATTATTGGGCACAAATCATTTTGTTATACATTCCTCTACAGCAATATTCAAAGCCTGGCCATCTATAAAATTAAATAAGGAGAAGCTGCACCTAGCAACCATAATTTAGATTATATTATCTGCTGGAGCTATTCCCATGCTTTTTTGGGGATGGAAGTAAGACTCTGTAAAAAGAAAGCTGATATCAATCTACTTATAAGCTCAAAACTGCAAATAACTGTCTCTAAATTTTCTTATTTACACATCTTTTTTTTTTTTGCAAACACCACATTTTTTGGAGTATAAGATGCACCCCCTCCCTAAAAGAGATTGAAAGGTTGAGTGTGTCTTATACTCCAAATGCAGCCCTGCCCACCCATTGGCCCCAACCCTTCAGCCTCCATGCTTCCTCCTCCTGGCTGCAGAGTTTGCCACACACAATGGTTTGCATTTTGGGCTGCACGCTTCGCATTTTCAGCCTCCAAACGCTCCATTTGAGACCCGTTCAAGACAATTGTGAGGCACAGAGACCAAAATGGCAACCCAGAACAGCTGCTACCTTCTCTTACATCTTCTGCACTTTGCCTGCTTTATTAATTGCAGCTCCCTGCGACAATCAGCTGTGCTTTAGAAGCTGCTTTTCAGCCCCAACAAGGCGCATGTGAGCATGCGCTCACAACCAGTGAACTAACGTGCTGAAGCTGTGCTGAAGGACTCTAGCCAGATGAATCCCTGGTAGGCAGATTCCCCCCCCTTATTTTCCTCCCCCAAAATTAAGGTGCGTCTTATAGTCCGTACTTTTGGTACTTTTGTTTCATTTCAATGCCAAATTTTTGAATATCCATGTATTCTCTTCTAATTCACAATGACCTCCCAAAATATTAACACTCCTTGAACACATCCTAGAACATTTCTTCAGTTGTCATGCCAACCATGTGGAGTCCTCACCGCATTCATGGAGCAGATCCACAGCTGAAGTATTTCACTGTCACTTCAAAACCCATCAGTTTGCTGAGACATTTTTTCATTGCTTGTGTTTGCAAAAGATCTCTAATAATTGTCTTGGTTTTGTTATTTTTATATGGTTTTATATGTTTGTGTCTTGTTATATTGATTCCAAAGTTGGGCAGCCCTTTTTCTTTTATAAACAACTTTTTAAAAAATTTTCTATATTATTTCATATTACAAGAATTATGATGGTACTATCACACTGTCCTAGAGGAACTGACCATGAAAGTTACTACTACATCCTCTTATTTATTTCTTATTTTTAAATGAGACTTAAGTTACATAATAAAGTAAAATGTGTAGTAAGTCTGTGGATCAAAAATGGTTTACTTTTGGTTTATTGCACAATGTGATTATTTTTAACATGAACATATTGAGTTGTTTTATTTTAAAAAAATGATTTACATTAAATTAAATTAATGTAAAGTACATTAATTTTAGTAACAAATAAATTTGTAGTCCATTTGTTTTTCTTGTATACAGTGTACATATATATTTTGCATGCATTTTATAAGGAATAATGGAATTGGTAGAGTCTCTACAAAATAAATGAGATGGTGAAATGAAATGAAATAAATAATTATTTAAAAAATCACAATAATTAACTGCTTCTCTTGCAGTATGATTATATTAAGTGATAAAGTTCACATTAAGTTGGCTCTTGAGCTGAAGGTGATTATTTTCTGACTCCACTTAGAACAGGTATAAATATAAATTTTAGAATTTAATGTATTGATGGCAAAGATGAGGATTGTAGCTGTTCATCTGTGCCTAAACTTTTTTTTTCAGTTCTAAGTTCATCTGTTTCATCTGTTTTCACACTTTACTAGCAAGAAGGAGAATTCTTCCAGTTTGTAAACCAGAACAACACAACATGATAAGTGGTGCTTGTCATACGAGGTGAAAGAAAGCAGAAAGTGATCTACAATAACTCTACTGCTGTATCTGCAGAACATATAATGATACCTGCTCATTTTCTATTGTTCTCTGTTTAGCTTAAAGGTCTTGACAAATTATAAGCATTGTCTTGCATTGGCCACTAACATTTTGCATACTAAATCCTCACCTCTAAGAATGGTCAATGAAGAATATTAACTTTGGAAATGTGCATAATTCCAGGGGACCTAAGTTGGGAGGAGAAAAAAGTATTTTTCTTCTTTTCTGTCTGAGAACTAATGGACCCGACATATTAACCATTTCCAATTTTCACCTGGCAAAACTCTATTGTGTTATAAATGGTTGTCTGAAAGGACCAAGTTTTTTTTTTCCATTTGTAAATTACTGAACAAATTTTCAAATATGATTTTTCATTATGCTTTCTTTTCTTATCCCCGTGGTTTCTTTCTCTCCTACTGATATGATTGTCAGGGAATGTCATCAACACCACTTCAGATCTGTCAGATATAATCTTTTAATCTGCCAACTTCTTACAAGGCAAAGATGAGCTAATGCAGAGACTGACAAGAGATTCAGAGAAGTCTGGGATGTCGCAAAGCCGGTTAAAAGTTTTAAGTTTCCCCATTGTGTGCATACTGTCAAATGTGGCCCCTGAAATTTTTATAATGACAGCTGCTGTCAGTTTAAAAGGGTAAATTATTCAGTTCAGCCAAGAATGTTGACAGTAACTATAAAATGGTCTTGGCAATTAAGAGAGAAAAAGAAAAAAGAAATGCAGGGGGAATTCAGGTATTTTGGGGGAGGGGATGCTGTTGAATCCAAGTTCTCTATTAATAGTCTTAATTCCCAATAACAGTTATTTGGAAAGATTGACAGAGGCAGCAGAAGGAGTCAAGCAGGGAATTAGTTTAGGATCTTTACATAGTCACAAGTGAACAAATCCAACCCCTCCTTTAATGCCATTAAACCAGTGATGGGATTCAAAAAAAATTACTACTGGTTCTGTGGGCATGGCTTGGTGGGCTTGGCAGGAGAAGGATACTGTAAAATCTCCATTACCTCCCCACTCCAGGGGAAGGATACTGCAAAATCCCCATTTCCTCCTGATCAGCTGGGACTCGGGAGGCAGAGAATAAATGGGGGGGGGGGGCAGTCAGAGGTGATATTTACCAGTTCTCTGCACTACTCAAAATTTCTGCTACAGAACTGATCAGAACCCGCTGAATACCACCTCTGCATTAAACCCTCATTTAGTTTGAACTAGGAGCAAATTGTTACTCTGTGTGTGGGCTTCAGCAATGAAACAATAAACTGAACCCTTCACATGTGAACCTAGTTTTTTGTGCTTGACACAGCTGCCACTATTCTTTTTCTAAAAGAGTCATCTGAAAGGAAATAAATGGGATTCTGATGAGCATGCTGCAGCATGGATTTCTATTCTTCACTATTTTAGAAGAGAATGTTGGTCACTCACCCAATTTTATTAAGCAGGGCAGATATTGGTGACATCCAAATTAGTAGAGAAATACCACCTACACTCCACACATATTAAGCTTGCCTCAAGATATTTCAAGCTGTATGTTTGGCAAGATTTAGGATTGAAGAAACACATTGTTATGCACCTAGCAAAACATGCAAAAGTAACCTTTTTACATGTATCAGACTCAGTACGAATCAACATTACATTAAACTCATCCCAATTACTGTGAAGTGCTCAGATTTAATACAGTGTAGTTAATGCACATCAAGTATACTGACAGCAACTAACTACCCTATATTAAATCTGAGTAATACACTCAACTCCAAAGTTAATTGAATATGTACTTTTTATTTTTATTTGTAAAATATAGCAAACTCAAGAAAAAGTTATACAAAAAGTAATAGTAATTCATAAAAAATATATACGGGGGATTTAGTAGCGAAATGGTAAAGAAATGCTATTAATATAAAATACTTCAACCTTTGCCGGGCCAACAATAATCTCCTTGCATATTTTTATTTTTAAAATATGTAATGGATCAAATATGTATGTAGAATATCTATCTGACCAATTCTGCTCGATTTATAAAATCAAACTTCTTTGAGTATCCCACTCCGGTGAATTATTTGGAATCTGTTATATGCTGGATATAAATTGGGCAGTGCAGTAGCTCAGTGGTCTCCAACCTTGGCAAGTTTAAGACCTGTGGACTTCAACTTCCAGAGTTTGCAAAGCTGGCTGAGGAATTCTGGGAGTTGAAGTCCACAAGTCTTAAAGTTGCCAAGGTTGGAGGCCACTGCAGTAGCTCAGTGATTAAGACACTCGGCTTCTCAGCTAGAAAGCCCACAGCCCAGGTTCAAGACCAAAGTCCACATGACGGGGTGAGTTTCGATCCTCACCCCTGATCCTGCCAGCCTAGTAGCTCAAAGTATAAAAATGCAGGTAGATAAATAGGTACCACTTACCTCACCTGGAAAATCAACATGACCAGGTGGCCAGAAAGGCCAACAGAGACTCTACTTCCTCAGGGTCTTTCTTGCAAAAAAATAAAGTGGAGCAACAACTGGTGACCTCCTTTTGCCAGTCCCCCAATAGAAACTATCCTCACTCATTGCATTATGGTGTGGTATGCTGGCTTGACAGCCGCAGATAGGAAAACACTATAGAGGGGGATGAGCACAGCATAAAACATTGTGGGTTGTTCCCTGACACCACTAGATGATATTGCTAGGGCTCACTGTTTTAGGAGAGTGAGGAAAATCCTCAGGGACGACTCACAGCCCTTCTTTATTCTCCTACCATTTGGAAGGAAATATAGAAGCACAGGCAGCTATACAAACAGGCTGAAGGACAGTTTTTATCCCTAGGTTGTCAGACTCCTGAATGAAAAATAACCCTATAACAACATAGTACGATTGACTTGTGGGGCCGGCGCAACATGCAATAAGTTAACATAGTGCAATAGGACTGGGTGTTTGTTAGTAGGATTCACTGGGCTAGGGATTTTTTTTTGTCTTTCACTGTGAGTTGTATTGTGTTGGAGGGGTGCACGAAGAGAGGCTCACCCAATATTATTGTAAGCATGCTGTACTCATACAATAAAGGTTTGAAATTGAAAAAAAAAACCACTTCACTGTCAAAGTAACAGTGCTCCATGACTTCATACTGGCCACTTGACCATGGAAATGTCTCTGGATAGTGCTGGCTCAATGGCCTTGAAACAGAGATGAGAACACACATACACACACACACACACAAACACAAACATCTTATACTCAGCAATGACTAGTGGAGTAAAATCGGAAAGGTTCCTTTTTTATATCACAGATTTTAATTATGTTCAGTTATTATTTATTTACCACACACAAGCCAGCATGTGGGGTTTTTTTTAAAATTAATCAGAAGAAAGAAAATCACAGTGATCAATACGAACAGTTTTGTATTGCTACCAAGGAAGATATATTGTCATATTCACCAAACAACTTGGGATCAACGTGAGAAAGTGTTTTGCCTTGTTTTAAGTGGATAGCTTAAAATAGCCACCAGTAGGAACAGAATTGTGAATGAAATGCTTTGCTCTGCAGAACCCTTCTTGTATTTTTAGGAGAATAAATTATTTGAATCCATGTTCAAATTAGTTTAGAGAACTCATATGTAGATACTGTGGTATTTCATTGCCTGCATTAATCTGGTGTAGGAAACAGAATCTGGAGAATGACCTTCTCCATTCTCCACTCCCCATATATCTCCAATCTTTTCCCATAATATCTATGTTCTACTGGCTGATTGTCAAAACGCTGGTAGGCTTTTTAAAGGGCAAAAAAAAAGTTTGTTAAGAAATTGAAGATTATTTTGGCACACAAATGCATGAAGCATCACAACCATTTGCCAGCCTACTAGGCAAATTGTCACTGTCTAAATGACTCACATTTTCTCTTTTCCCTCTAATAAATTAATAATAATTGAAAAAAAAAAGATTTGCTGCAAAGATTTGAGCATCGTGATTCATTCCTATGAGTGTCATATCTAGGCTATTTTATGGGTTTTCTGCCCTTCAAGACGGTCCAGAGGTTTCAACTCAGAATGGCCGGTATGGCATGTTAGAGTGACATCACACAATTTTTGTTCATGTGCAGCATTGGTTACTATTCACTTTTACACCAACTAGTGAATCACTGCAGTTGTTAAGTTAGTAACATGGTTGTTAGGTGAGCCTGGCTTCTCCATTGACTTTGTTTGTCAGAAGGTCACAAAAGATGATCACATAAGCCCAGGACACTGCAACAGTCATAAATATGAGCCAGTTGCCAATCATCCAGATTTTGATCACATGACCACAGGGATGCTGCAGTGCTCATAAGTGTGAAAAACAGTCATCTCACTTTTTTTCCAGTGCCAATGTAACTTTGAATGAACTGTTTTAAGTCAAGGACTACCTGTATACCCAAATACGCAGACATCATTTGAACTAAATTCCAGCAAGCTACTTAGAGTAGGATTCCTGTGTGAAATTTATTTATTTAAAGTATTATACTTTAAAAGGGCAAAATGTAGCAAACATTCCAAGATGACCTTTGTTGATGTGTTTGTTTTAAAAGAATTAAATCAGCTTTCTAATCCTTTTAACTTTCCTCCCTCCTCTGCCTTATCCAAGTACAGAAATCTATACTAGTGTAAAGATGTGATGCAGACTTTTTGATTACAGTAGTATCTAAAGGAGTTTGCAGTTTTTCCAGAGCTTAATCATTATAAAGGAGTGAAAAAGGGCATAATCACCAGATACTGTTACATCAATATGAATCCTATAATTTTATGGCAGTAATCCCCAAATAATATGCCACTTGATCATTCTTAACTTTTTTAAAAAGAAGTTTCTGCATTGTTGTACTGACTTGAAAATATACATAGCACTGGGATATTTTAAAATATTATAGGTAGGTGTTGTGACTCAGCAGAAACCTCCTGTGAGTTGTTTCGGGATGCTCACAGGAGATGTTAACGAGCAGCTGTGGCTTGTTAGGATCTCTCCTCCTGCGGATAAAAATGACTGATGGTGCCACGCCCGAGTTGCAGAAGTTAACGTTCCAGTCCGTTCCGTTTCTGTTCTAGTCAAGCTCTCTGTTCGTGTTCACCATTGAGAAAAAGCACTTGGATAAGTGACTTGATTTATGTACTCCTGTTTTGTATTAGTTTGAGTGAGGATTTTTGCCAGAGCATTTTATCTGTGTTTATTTTGGGCTCGCAGCCAGCAAGAGCCGGGACTGATAAAAGTATTCCTTTGAACTTTCTGTCTGGCTGTAGTTTCTGAACGAACAAGGTGAGGGTCAGAACAGGTAGGCTTATCCAGATATTCATAGGGACGTATGTATGTTCATATATGTCTATGTGTAATCCAGTTCAATACCCTAACCCTAACCCAATCCAGCATTGCAAATTCTAATTCACAATTTAATAATCCATCCACCCATTCATTCATTCCTTCATATTAGGTAAAGGTAAAGGTTAAACATATGTGCTAGTCATTCCCGACTGTAGAGGGCCGTGCTCATCTCTGTTTCTAAGCAAAAGAGCCAGCACTGTCCAAAGACATCTCTGTGGTCATGTGCCAGCATGACTAAATGCCGAAGACATACGGAATGCTGTTACCTTCCCACCAAAGGTGTTTCCTATTTTTCCACTTGTTGTTTTTTTTTAACACGCTTTTGAACTGCTAGGTTGGCAGAAGCTGGGACAAATAATGGGAGCATGGAACACTCTTACCTTCCCACCAAAGGGGGTCACTATTTTGCTACTTGCATTTTTACATGCTTTCGAACTGCTAGGTTGGCAGAAGCTGGGACAAGTAACGGCAACTCACTCCGTTACTCCATTCATATTAGTTTTCATTAAATTCTAATTTAATTATTTATTAATTCAACTTTGCTTTATGTTAAAGAGTTAGAATTTGCATTTATGCAGCTTTCCCTAATACAGATAGTTTTGGATGCAACATTTTCTAATAGAATTGAGGATGCAATTTATAACCAGGCATCCATCCATGCAACTTTCATTCTAGTCTTTTATGCAACATCTGCATAGCTTCTGCATTTTGAAAATATACAGTATACACCAGTGGTAGGTTCCTTACCAGTTCAGCTGAACCAGTAGTTGTTTGGTAGCCTGGGTCGCTGGAACTGGCAGCGACACCCAGGCCTGCCACGCCCCTGAACCGGTTCTCTTGTTTTTTGCTTGTTTTTTTGTTGTTGTTTTTTTGCTTCTGTGCATGTGCAGAACAATTTTTTATTGTACTGCATGTATGCGCACAGCAAACCGGCAGTAGTGACTGCTGGAACCCACCCCTGATATATACTGTATGCAATTCTTGCACAACACATTTTTCCAAAACATACTTTTCTTTATGTGTTGATTTTGAATAAAGAATGATAAATACTTGCAGGCGCTGTTCAAGGATGCCCATCAGAGCCATTGCCAGAGTTAATTTTGGAAGATCATGTCATTTCATTCTTACAGAAATTTGTTGCAAATTACTTCCAAATTGCTATTCAGATGAGCTAATTCTTTGATATGAAAATAACTTTATTATTTTTTCTTTATTTATCATCTGAATATAAAAAAACCCTTTAACCATGATTCATAAGCTGCTACGTTATTAACAAAGGGTGAAATCACTTCTGTTGGAGCTCTGAATTTCCTTTCCAGTTTTTCCTAAATTCTTCTCTCTTCCACCCTCACCCAGCCCTTATTTTCACTGGAATGAGAGAAAAAATCACCAACTTTCAAGACTGGGAAAATAATATTATCATTTGCTATTTAAGAGGATGTCTTAATTTTCTTCCCCTATTTCTTCTCTTTAAAAGCCCCATTTCATCTTCTTGAAGGACAGCTCCTGTACAACCTGGAAATGAAGGTATAATGTTTCATATTTCATTGTTACCAAAATTTTATACAAGGAACTGTATACAATTTAATGGAAATTTACCAGAGACAATCATTATTTAAAGGGGATTCAATGGGGAAGAGATACTATTTGCTTGTGCCTGGAAGTCTGTTTGCTTCTACGTGCACCTTGGTTGTATATTTGAATATATAAATATAAATATATATTTATTTATCAGCACAAATACAACACAAATGTAACAAAGGCAACAGTAAAAATATTGGGTTTCTGTCTGGATGGTCTCTTATGACGAGCTGATAGACAGAGAATGAAAGCAGTAAGCTTCCTCCCATATTTGGGCATACCAGGGGTTGTGACACTAATTACATACCTATTTCCCTGGCTGATAACAGGAGGAGAACCTTGTGGCTTAGTGGTTAACACATCTGCCTAATATGTAATACAGCCCAGGTTCGAATCCCAGTAAGGGTATGGCTAGCTGATGAGAGCTAAACAGCTTGAAATAGATCTATACTAGTCTCCCTTTATTTATTTATCAGCACAAATACAACATATATATATATATATATATATATATATATATATATATATATATATATATATATATATATATATATATATATATATATATATATATATATATATATATATATATATATATATATATATATATATATATATATATACTTAAAGTCACAACCCCTGGTATGCCCAAGTGTGGGAGGAAGGTCACACTTCCACTCTCTGTCATTAGGCTCGTCACAAGAGTCCATCCAGACAGAAACCCAATATTTTTACTGTTGCCTTTTGTTATATTTGTGTTTTTTTTATTTTATTTGTGCTGATAAATAAATAAAGGAAGACTAGTATAGATCTATTTCAAGCTATTTAGCTCTCATCAGCTAGCCATATCCTTACTGGGAATCGAACCTGTGCTCTATTGCTTCCCAGGCAGGGAGTTAACCATTTGAGCTACAGAGAAAACACAAATATAACAAAAGGCAACAGTAAAAATATTGGGTTTCTGTCTGGATGGACTCTTGTGACGAGCCTAATGACAGAGAGTGGAAGTGTGACCTTCCTCCCACACTTGGGCATACCAGGGGTTGTGACTTTAAGTATATACCTCCCACCCTGGCTGGCTGATAAAGGAGTCGTT
The DNA here is from genome assembly GCF_051295495.1 of Thamnophis sirtalis. NCBI lineage: Eukaryota > Metazoa > Chordata > Lepidosauria > Squamata > Natricidae > Thamnophis > Thamnophis sirtalis. Next base: position 81,632,904 of record NW_028261382.1, read on the forward strand.
CTCTGTAGCTCAAATGGTTAACTCCCTGCCTGGGAAGCAATAGAGCACAGGTTCGATTCCCAGTAAGGATATGGCTAGCTGATGAGAGCTAAATAGCTTGAAATAGATCTATACTAGTCTTCCTTTATTTATTTATCAGCACAAATAAAAAAAACACAAATATAACAAAAGGCAACAGTAAAAATATTGGGTTTCTGTCTGGATGGACTCTTGTGACGAGCCTAATGACAGAGAGTGGAAGTGTGACCTTCCTCCCACACTTGGGCATACCAGGGGTTGTGACTTTAAGTATATACCTCCCACCCTGGCTGGCTGATAAAGGAGTCGTTCTCTGTAGCTCAAATGGTTAACTCCCTGCCTGGGAAGCAATAGAGCACAGGTTCGATTCCCAGTAAGGATATGGCTAGCTGATGAGAGCTAAATAGCTTGAAATAGATCTATACTAGTCTTCCTTTATTTATTTATCAGCACAAATAAAAAAAACACAAATATAACAAAAGGCAACAGTAAAAATATTGGGTTTCTGTCTGGATGGACTCTTGTGACGAGCCTAATGACAGAGAGTGGAAGTGTGACCTTCCTCCCACACTTGGGCATACCAGGGGTTGTGACTTTAAGTATATACCTCCCACCCTGGCTGGCTGATAAAGGAGTCGTTCTCTGTAGCTCAAATGGTTAACTCCCTGCCTGGGAAGCAATAGAGCACAGGTTCGATTCCCAGTAAGGATATGGCTAGCTGATGAGAGCTAAATAGCTTGAAATAGATCTATACTAGTCTTCCTTTATTTATTTATCAGCACAAATAAAAAAAACATATATATATATATATATATATAAGTCACAACCCCTGGTATGCCCAAATATGGGAGGAAGTTCACTGCTTCCATTCTCTGTCCATCGGCTCGTCACAAGAGACCATCCAGACAGAAACCCAATATTTTTACTGTTGCCTTTGTTTCATTTGTACATTGTATTTGTGCTGATAAATAAATAAAGGGAGACTGGTATAGATCTATTTCAAGCTATTTAGCTCTCATCAGCTAGCCATACCCTTAGAACCAGCACAGGTTCTAATCCCAGTAAGGGTATGGCTAGCTGATGAGAGCTAAATAGCTTGAAATAGACCTATACTAGTCTCCATTTATTTATTTATCAGCACAAATACAACATTATATATATATATATATATATATATATATATACCAGAAATAGGTATAACTATTACAAACAGCTGGTAGATAAGAGTTTGCATTCTTCTAATCTGAGCCTCTATGATTTATTTTACTTTGAAATTATTTATTTTACTCTGAAATTATTTAGTCTGAAAACTGTTCCCATAAAGCTGAAATTTAGAACATCAGCTGGATTATCATCTGCATTGAAATTGAGAATGAGAAATCTCCTTGGTTGAAATGGCAGTTGGTCTAAGCTCTTTTTTCCTAATATCTCCTGTGTCCAACTGACAACGCTATTTTTTTTTCTTTTGATTTTCTAAATGCTAAAATGCCAATCAGATCTCAGGAATATCAGAGGGAAACTGAATCTAAACCATAGCTTCAGCAAAAGAAATTACAATAATTCGTACTTTAACTAAGAATTAAACTGGAAGCATAGAAAAAATGGTATTCAGCCAGTTCTGACAGGTTCTGGAGAACCGATAGTGGAAAGTTTGAGTAGTTTGGAGAACTGGCAAATAGGCTGGCCCCGCCCCCGCTGCCTCCCAACTTCCCACCTGATCTTCTTTGTTGCCCTGATCAGGAGAATGGAGCTGCAAAGCAGGTTAGTGGGGTGGGGAGGGAATGGGGATTTTGCAGTTTTCCTGCCACGCCCACCAAGCCACACCACACCCACGAAGCCACGCCCACATAACCAGTAGTAAAAAAAATGAATCCCACCACTGGAGCAAAGAGACAGAATCAGGGTCCTGGGCATATACATAGATTGAAATGTATTAAGTTAATTGATTATATAATTGACTGAACTTTAAAAAGTAGAAAAACACACTGAAGTGCCCTTTCAAGAATCATAGAAAGGCAGGGAGCAGGTCTGTATAAAGAAAAGGCCGGCAAAGAAAGACAATGCTCTTAATTATGGAAATAAACGTGTTCCTCAATAAAGACATTTTAAAACTCTCTAGGCTCAAAAATCTTCATTGAAAACATTTATAACCCACCTGCAAACTCTTCATATTCACTACACTGCCTTTCACTCACAGTTTGTTCAGGTTTTTTTTTAGCAGCTATGTTTTATATTGACATACTCATGGCCGTGAATAACAGGTGAGGAAATTCTTCTGTTACTTGTGACTCATTTTTGTTAAAAAAAAAAAAAAAAGTGCCAAATGAGTTTTGCTTTAAGGAGCTAAAAAAGGTGGTGTAAGCAAGAAGTAAAAGCCGGCTTCTGATTATTGTTTTAATTAAAGCTGGGACAAGGAGGAGGTAGTCAATTCTAGGGGCAGGCGAGAAAAGAAATCACTAAAGCTTAACTTGTAATCCTGAAGTGGAAACGCACTGCAGATGCATACTTTTCTCTACTTTATCCTGCAGTTCGCTAATAAAACACACCCACACATCCATATACAAACATGGCAAATTAGCAAATATTGGTTGGATCTAACTGGTAAGTGTTTGAGTTTAATCTAATTTATTTTCAGCCCAAATTGTTGGGCCACATCTGTATAATGTGGGAAAAATCAGTTCTTAAATGAAAATGAGTGAAGATTAAATCAAGTTGCTATATCGAGATATAAGGGCAGATTTTGGTATCTTGTTAGAACAATCCCATATATTTGAGTTTTTCTTTTCTTTTTGGGTTATGGCATTCCCAAACTGCCACCTCCTTTCGATTTATAGGAAACATATTTTTCTCCCTCTTTTATTGTTTTATTCTTCCCTTTGATTTCTGAAGCAAAAAAACCCCACTCCATTACTTATAGTATCTTGAGATCATTTATCTGGGACCATGTATGCTATTCTCTCTTGATTTTTTCCCCTTTTATCAGGATGAAATCAGGGCAGCTGAATGGAGATGAATGTTTTTACTGGCCGGATGCCCTTCCTGATGCCCTATGTGGAGTTTGCAGCAGATATATTCTCTTTGCGCTATGATAGACATCTGTTGCTATCTAGGATTGAACTCTCAACTTTCTGAATGGGAGGCAAGCATCTTCCATCTCTAGGCTACCATTCCCTTCATATGCTATTCTTTCTTGATATCCCTATATTTCTACTTGATTTAACCAATTCCAGTCATTTAACAACTGATTTTTCCCACAATAGCCTCCCATTCAATTGTGTTTAATTGTCAGACACAGCCTGGACAAGTCTCCACAATCTGGCTTGGCAAGATTTCAGAAGTAGTTTGGCATTGCTTCCTTCCCAGGGTTAATAGAAAGGGATTGGCCCTAGGCCATGGGTGTCAAACTCAATTTCATTGAGGGATTCATCAGGGTTGTGTTTGACCTAAGGGCCCGGGGTCGGTGTGGCCAAGGTGGGTGTGGCCAGCTTGATGTCATAGGTGCCTGTGGTTGCCTGAGCGCTCTGCCAGCAAAAACAGGTTCCCGAGCTCTGTTTGTGGCTGTGATAGCCTCCTGCAACCCTCTGCCAGCAAAAACTGAGCTTGGAAGGGCCGTGTACAGCCCTCCTGAGCTCCATATTTGCTGGTAGAGGCACCATGGGCCTCCACCGTTTCCAGGGTGGCCTTGCGGGCCAGATCTAAGAACCCCAAGGGCTGGATCTGGCCCCTGGGCCTTGAGTTTGACACCTGTGTCCAAGGTCATCCAGCTGGCTTTATGCCTAAGGCCAGACCAGAAATCATGGTCTCCCAGTTTCTAGCCTGATGCCTTAACTGCTACACAAAATTGGTTCTCATTAGATAGCTATTTAGATATACATCCAAGTAAGTTTAACTACATTTCCAGCTCAAATATTTCAACTGTGCAATAATTAATCCCCATGGGAAAAATTGTCTGTCATTTATTAGTTTTTATCCTGTTGCGTTGTCCTAGATAGGCCTACATTATTTTATTCTAATTTATTTCTTTTTATATTACATGAATGTGTATTTTATTTGGAATCATGCAACTTTATAGTTTTGTTTTTATATTTTAAGCTGTCTAAAAAAATGTGAATACTACTAATTGGGTGTCAAAAACCCCTCAGAATAAGTCACAAATCTAGCTGTGAAAGTTTCAAAACTGAGGGCATCATGTGAAATTAGCTCTCCACATCACCTATAATGCTTAGCTGAGTCAAACATGATAAAGTGGTAATTCTGAAACACCTTGAAATTCCCTATTTATACTTGTTATATTTTGCTTAAAAATAACAATGCTGTGTTAACTGATTTGGAAATGTGATCGCATAAAAGAACATTAAACTTTAAGACAGAGAATTTTTATGTGCATAAGATGACTAGTGAATGAAATATAGACTATCTGCATGAAAAAGTTGATGAAACCTAGATTTTGAAAGACTAAAAATAATTTGATGGAAAACAATTCTGACTTGATGTCACTCTGAACCAGAAAGTGTAATAATATGATGGATATTTAAATCATAAATTAGTTTTGGTCCTCAGAGAGGCAAAATAATACAGAAATGGATATCAGTACTGTAAGCAGAAAATATGCTAAAATATTCAAAATATCCAAATTTGGTTACCTAAATCTACTTTCAAAAGTAGTACTTTGAAGAAGATGTTTAACATGAGAATGGTTTATCTGATCATAAATATAATAGTAAATTTTCAGATAATAAATATTTGTCAAATATTACTTTAGGTAGCATACAAAAGGGGAATTTATGGAAGCCTCTTCATTCATTCAAAATGGATAACTCAGGTACTTCTTAATTATTGGGAGTTCAGGAAAACAACTTCACTTAAGCAACTTTCATGCTGTTCCATGCGGGATCAACCTTTTATTCTTCTGCTCCTATTTTCCTTGTTTACCACCTATTCTTCGGCAGCAAAATAAGAAGTTGAAGTTTTAGAATTAGAAGGTTACATATTTAAACCTTAGTATGCTTTTTCAAAAATGAAGGTCATATGGGATGTAACCTTGTACTAGATGGCATAAGAAGGTATTTGAATCTAGATTTTCATCCAACATAGAATAACAGAGTTGGAAGGGACCTTGGAAGTCTTCTAGTACAATCTCCTGCTTGAGTAAGAGACGTTATACCATACCAAGTGGCTGTCCAATCTCTGAAAAGCCTCCAATGATAGGTTGGTCCCCTCTCTGATTAATTTCCATCCACTGTTTCCTGTCTTGCCTTCTGGAAAATAGGTTGACTCCTCTTCCTTGTGGCAGCCCCCCAAGTATTGGAACACAGCTGTCATGTCTCCCCAGTTCTTCTTTTCACTACACTAGACCAACCCAATTCCTTAAATCATTCTTCAAGTGTTTTAGTCTCCCATAATCATCTCATGCTCTTTACCATTATATGTTAAACCAACTCTCACTGATAGCAATTCTTACAAAGGAAGTAACTACCGGAAAGAGCAAATTCTAGTAATCATAGTGTGATATAATCAAGTGAGTTTTTTTCTATTTCTATTCACTACTTCAACTTGTCCAATGATTGTCCAATAAAAAGAGCCAAGGTGGCGCAGTGGTTAAATGCAGCACTGCAGGCTACTGCTAGATCAGCAGGTCAGCGGTTCAAATCTCACCGGCTCAGGGTTGACTCAGCCTTCCATCCTTCCGAGGTGGGTAAAATGAGGACCCAGATTGTTGGGGGCAATATGCTGACTCTCTGTAAACCGCTTAGAGAGGCCTGAAAGGCCTATGAAGCGGTATATAAGTCTACTGCTATTGCTATTGCTATTGCTATTGCTATTAGTGAGACATTTAGAGGGTCAAACTAAATCAAAGCTCAGAGGAAGGCTTTCGTTTTAAATGCATCCTCTTTGCAAATAATCACAGAATAAAATTTCCTAAAACTTGTGAGAAGGTAAGTGAAATCTTATGGCAATATTAACTCAGCTTCCCTATAAGCTTAGTATAGTATAGAATAGTTTCCTTGGTGTAGATCCCATGTTCTTACAGATGAAAGAAAATAAAATGAAAATAAATGTTTGCTAGCATCAGTGGCATTTTCTACAACTCCCTAAAGAGACAGGAGTAAAAAAAAGGTAACATTTCAAATTATTCGCCATAAAAACAAAATTATGACTTCAATCAAGTAAGCTTGAGTAATACCACTCTGTTTGATGCATTATAAGCATTACTTATGAGTGTGGGGGGAGAATGAGTTCTTTATGAGATGGCCCATTAAGTTGTATTGCTCACTAGTGTAATGAAGTAGTATATAATTGCATTCATGTAAGTGTGAATGATTAAGATCAGGGAATGGGAGTATGACATGATTCTGATTGCCAAAATGAAAAAAATAAAAATGCACACATTTGCAATAATTCAACATTTATTATGAAAGTTATTTTTTTTAAAAAAAACTGGACCAGGGAAAATACACCACCAGTCACACAAAATGACCATTAGCAAACATTTAAAACAGGCAGAGGTATGCAAATAAACAAATCCTCCACATACATTCTGAGAATGGTTCACAATGAAAGAATGCTGAACATCAATCAGAACACATTATGTTTCTGAAAGCTCAGAATTCAACCAATTGGGCTTAGTTATTAAGCTACAAGGAGCTGAGTTTCTAACACATTAAGAAGATTAAAGTAGAAAATGTCAACAAGAAGAAGTAACAATTCATCATGCTTGGTGGATATATATATATAAAAAAAGTCCAGAAAGTTTTGGAATCAAATATGGTACGTATCAGTGGTGGAATTCAACATTTTTTTACTACTAGTTCTGTGGGTGTCGCTTGGTGGGTGTGGCAGGGAAAGGATACTGTAAAATCTCCATTCACTTCGAATCAGCTGGGACCCAGGAGGCACAGAATAGATGGGGGAGGGGCCAGTCAGAGGCGGTATTTACCGGTTCTTCGAACTATTCAAAATGTCCACTACCGCTTCTCCAGAACTGGTTGGAACCTGCTGAATCCCATCTCTGGTAAATACACTATTTCAGAAGATTTTAAAGATTAATATATAACGGAAACCATAGGCTTTTCCATTGGGACTGATTGATAAACTGTTGGAAAATAGTAATGAGCCTTTTTGTTTTTGTACATGATAATTGCTGAGAGTAAATGCACAAAGGTTGGGATGATTCGACATTATCCACAATGGACAAAATGTTCAGAACTTGCTGAGAGGGGCAAATTGACCTCTCTGATCAGGGAAAGGCCATTATTGCTGCTTATGGCTGACTGGACACCCCTTATAGACTTTGGGTGTAATGGTAACAAATAAACTTCTGAGTTATGGTTTGGTGATTAGAAAAAAAAATAATTATAGAAAAAAGAGATATATTATATTTTATATATCTATATCTATATCTATATCTATATCTATATCTATCTATCTATCTATCTATCTATCTATCTATCTATCTATCTATCTATCTATCTATCTATATCTATATCTATATCTATATCTATATCTATATCTATATCTATCTATCTATCTATCTATCTATCTATCTATCTATCTATCTATCTATCTATCTATCTATCTATCTATTGCAGTTTGGACTTTCTGGTTTTCTTCTTTTTCTCTATTCTCTATTAGTTGTTCTTAATTTTTAATGTTTCCTTTTTTAAAATGTTAATAAAAATTATGAAAGCAGAAGCTTAGAGTTCCAGAAAATATTGATGATGAGCTCCGCAACTGAATTAAACAAGTGTGTGTACTTTTCCTTATGCTGCTCGAATAGAAGTCAAAATAGAGTGCTGTGTATTGGCAGTGAACCAAGTAGACTTAGCTTAGTACAACAGACTGTATCATGATCTTAACATTATAACATGTAAGGGTTGGAAGGGATCTTGGAGATCATCTGGTCCAGCCCTGGCCTGCTGCAGGAATCCTCTACATGGCTATCCAACCTCTGTTTAAATATTTTCAGTAAAGGACTCAGTCCATTTCTTTGGAAATGCATTCCACTGCTAAACAGAAGTTACATTTAAAATCCCCTTTCCTGATATCCAGCCAAAATCTACCTTGTATTTTAAACTTTTTCTTGCCTTCTGGAATAACTCCAAACATTTCTGCCCTATCTTCTATATAACAAGCCCTTTGGATAGTTGGACAGTTATTATGTTTCCCTAAGGTCATCTTTTTCCAGGCTAAAATATCCAGTGCCTTCAATTTTTCCCCATAGATTTGTGAATGTCTGTTAAGGTTGCAATGAGTGTAAGAGAATACTAGTTTACAGCTTGTGATAAAAACCATAAACCATGGAATTCACCAGCCATGCACAGCAGATCATTTGGAGAAATGAGAGTTATGTGATAGATTTCCTGGTTTGTCTGCCTACTAGGACTATAAAAAAATGAGGCAGATAGTCAAGCAGTGCCAGACAACAGTTCATAGCTGGTGAATTATACTCACCTGGACATAGTATATATAATAAAAACAGGCTTGCAGAAGACTATGTTAACAGTAGTTTAATGGTTGGCAACTTCATCCATTCCAAACTTTAATCAAATGCCTACTATTACATTGGCGAACTTATGGATGTGCTGGCAAGTAAAACTACTGGGGGACAGTGCAAATTGTATCCAGTGCCACATGAAATTGTCTTCCATCATTTTCTCAGCAAAGGATAAAGCCAAGAAATTGTTGCATCTTTCTGAAATGGATATTTTTTTTCAATTTAAGTACAATAAATATCTTAGTAGGAGTTTGCTTGAGAGAGGGGAGGGAGGGAGGGAGAGAGAGAGAGAGAGAGAGAAAGAGAGAGATGCAACTTTTCTTAACGTATATTGTTTTTGTTCAACTTTTCTAAGTACATGCTAATCTTTTATAAAGTTCCTCACACACACACATATGGTGGAACACCACTTTTTATGTCCTCTGAGTTCTTTGGACATCTGCCATCTCTGCTGGGGCAAAGTGCATTTTGGCAAATGATCATATTTAGCATTAGAAAATTCAATGCAGATTTCTTTTACTTTCCTTAGTAAGCAACTGTGAAAGATGACCTCCTTCTGTCCCCTATAGCAATCCAATAATTATGACGTCACCCTGAGGACCGCTGATGTAAGGAGTGGGAAAGATCTGACATACTGGAACAGAAACGATTTCCTGACGAGGATTCAACCACAACAATCACAAACACACATTACTGACCTACTTTGGTTGCTCCCTGGTCAATGTTGAGTGATGCCGCTACAGGTCTTTCTTTTCCAGTGCCAAAGGACTTCCTTTTTACTTATTGAGATTCAGGAAACATTTCACTTCAACATTTTTCTGCGATGTTGTTATGGGAGAGAGTAGTGTAATTTTGTAAGCATTTATGTCTGGTCTCAATTGGGCAGAGGTAAGGGGATCTGCAACTGAACTTTCCATGGTCTGTATAGGACATCACCTTGACTATGTAGATGTCAGCCATGGTTGCCCACAAAACCTGAGGAAATTCGTCCCCTAGAGCACTGTCAATAAATCCTGAAGCCCCACCCTGCCCAGTGGTGTTATATTCAAAGCAATTACAGTTTGAAACCTGAAGGGAAACCAAACACCACAGTTTATTTCACTTTTAAGAAAACTAAGGCTAAGAATAAATGGTCAGCAATCATCCAGGCCACTGTCCAGCAAGGATAGGATCCATTGTTATCCTGAAAGAAGTTACACTGAGACAGCTGACCAACCCAAATATTGAAGACAACCAATAATGAACTGTTAAACACTTTTCAAGGGTAATAATTAAGTGACCTGCTGATAAAATCTGAATATGCTAACAGAGGAAATAAGACCTACAGCATTTCTTCCTCCCTCTCTCTCCCTCCCTCCATCTCCCCCTTCCTCTTCCCCTCTCTCGCCCTCCCTCTCCCTCCCTCCATCTCCCCCTTCCTCTCCCTTTCTCTCTCTCCATCATCTCTGCATCATATATCTATCATATTTATATGCAGCCCATCTGCTTAGGACCAACCATTTGTGGATGGGCCTTAGCAGCAGAAGAGAGGTAGGAACGCTTAACTGGTGTAGTGATTGAGGTGCTGCAGTAGAAATCCTCAGTCTCCCATAGAATGAAAACCAGCTGGGTGATTTTGTGTCAGTCTTTCTCAGCCATCCCACCCCACCTCATTTGAATAGTACAAAAAAAAAGAGAGATGTAAATGCAGTCGATAATTTTGAAGCCAGAGATAGAAAACTCGCTTAATATTTGCATGCAGAATAGATAAGACTTTGAAGTTGAGTAAGTAATTTAACATGGTAAGGAAAGCGTACAGAGCATGTTGTTGGAATTTTCTCCTCTACAGCAAAGTAACAGGATTATGTCTTTCTCTCTGTGCTATATCTGTGGTGTTTTACATGTATGTGTGCATTGGGAAACATGGGGTGGGTTATATGGTTTTTGCTCTGGTGGGGTTTTAGAAGGATCAGTCAACAACATTCAAAGTCTCTGCTCGGTTATCAATTCCATGAGGATATATTGGGGGTATTTTCCTCTGCAGATCCCACTCCAATCCAGACACAAACTTGATCTCCCCCCCACTAACCCATGCTAAATTTGCTCATTTTTTGTTTGGTTTTCAGAAAAATATCCTGCTCATGGACAGAGAGCCGACCTCTTTTACATAATATATTTTCCCCTTTGGGTTGGAAAGGATAAACATGGAGATACATGAATTAAACCTGGTACATTTTACCATCTGTGATTTACATCTGTAGGGCAACATTTCAGTCTTTGAGTGCGGTTATGGATTCTTTAAAATAAATTAAATATCAATGCCCTCTCTCAGAGGTAACTTTCTCTAACATATGGAGATTTGCATGCAAATTTTCCTACACTTCATAGTTTAATCTACTTCACTTGCTGAATATCATTTTAAATGCAATTTTCTTTATGTACTTTTTAATATAAATTTTGCCAATATAAATTTGCTTTACATAATTTCCCCCTTTTTAAGACATCTTCAGAACATATAAACCCAGAATTTTTGGGATTGCAACAGGATGGATGGATGGATGGATAAGATGATAGATAGATAGATAGATAGATAGATAGATAGATAGATAGATAGATAGATAGATAATCATGCAAGTGTATCTTTCACATGCAATTAATGTATGAATTTTTAACTGGCAAAAGATGGGTCCTGAATCCTTTAATCTTAACTGGGTTCACTGTATAGCCATTTTAGCAGCACTCACAAATCTATTCCCAATTAAATCTATTGTGGGTTTATTTTACTTCGCTGTTCACTGTAAGACTCCTACAAGTATTCTTACTGAGAATTTTATTACTAGACTTGAATTTCAGTGGACTCTGGATTTCTTTGGAACACAAAGGGAGAATTAACAAAAACTGCATGAAAATGTATTAGATATATAATCAATTGTATGGAATGAGCTGAAAAAATCATTGCATCTGAATTCCCTTCTGATTGTCTAAAATTTCAACTCACTGTGGTGTGAAATTGGCCTCAGTGGTTGCTCTTACCCACTAAAACAAAGTTAACTAGACATTTAAAGAGGCAATGAACACTTTCAGTAAAGATAGAGGTAATGACCTATTGAAGACATGGTCACATCTATATTATTTACTTGCAAACAACATGACAGAAATTTATCACTGATATTGTCCAAATAACTGTTTGATTTTTTCAGTTTTACTTACAGTCCTGGGATTTCATATGGTCAGCTCTCTAGACACTAACTAATTTTCATCCTGCTGAAGTTCTTTGGAGATCAAATACGTAAACTTAACTGAATGCTATAACATTAAATGTTTGTGAATATTTCATGCAAGAAATGTGAATTTGTATATCCTCTCTTCTCTTCTGTATTTCTAGAAGGAAAAAAAATCTAAATAACTTCAAAATACCCTTTGCTCATTCTGCAACTTTCCAAATGGTAAAATATTTCAAGAGTTATGCATGTTCTCGAATTACATGTTCGTCAGATGAGTGAAAGCTGGAGAATTAAGACTTCATCATTGAACTTGTTTTTGGTTGGATATTTTCCCTTAAGATATCAAGAGTTTCTGATAGGAGGCACCCACTGAAGTTGATTTGAGAGTACCTTACTTATAAAAGCTACATTTCTCTGTGAGCAATTATCTTTTTCTTAAGTCTTGAGGGGTAAGTCATGAGGCTTACTCATTGTGTTCCAGTGAGTATACTGCTAGTGATATAGCTGTGATGGCACATGTGGCACATATAGCCATATCCACTGGCATGCGAGCCATCAGCTCCAGTGCACATGGGCATGCTGGCCAGCTGATTTTTGGCCTTCCAGAGGGCCAGGGAAGGCCATTTTCGTCCTCCTCAGGCTTCAGGAAAGCCTTCGGAGCCTGGGGAGGGTGAAAACTTCCCCCCTCATGTGCATGTGGGGGGGGGTTGTGCGTGCATGAGCAGGTGTGTGGGACTCATTGCATTGTGGGTATGGGCACACATGCGCTGTCGTGTGCACACACACAATTTTGGTACACGTTTACAAAAAGGTTCTCCATCACTGTCATATAGAGTCAAATGGGATATTTTTTGCCAAACTGTTGTTCTGAATCCTATGTCTGTTCTGTATTGATTTGATGAAAATTATTAGATTGTTTGGTGAATCACAGGACCTATGGATATTTTATTCTGCCATGCAGTTACATATGGATTGCACAATCTCAGAATTTTATTTTACTTCAGTTCAGGGAAAGATACAGTTCTCTGAAAATCATATATAAATAGCCTACAGGTTATGGAAAACAGCGTACAAAAATCTGCCTATAAGAACATGATAGGAAAGGAACTGTGCTTTGCTAAAAATAAAAATCAGCATTCAATTTGGTAATAACAGAGAATGGAAATCGAAAAGAACATATGTAACACTGGCATAAATTGATCAGAACCAAATTGGTATAATCTTTATAACAAATTAGAGGGGTGTCTTTTTTAATGCCTTTCAAAATTCCTCCAGTGGAACACTGTTGGAAGAGAAACAATCGGTAGGATAAATCCTTTCTCCTGAAGACCAGAATGATCATTGATTGGGTCTAGATGTACGTCACAATCCATATAGACAGTGGGATTACTCTAGAAGCATCTCCAAAGTCAATTTTGCTTGGCTGGGTTGATTTCAGAAAACAATAGCAATAGCACTTAAACTTATATACCACTTATGCAGTTTACAGAGTCAGCATATTGCCCCCAACAATCTGGTTCCTCATTTTACTGATCTCAGAAGGATGGAAGGCTGATTCAACATTGAGCCAGTCAGAATCAAACTGCTGGCAGTTGGCAGAATTAGCCTGCAATACTACATTCTAACCACTGTCCTACCACAGCTCTTAGATTCTTCGCACAAGGCTTAAACCTCCTGTTTCATCACTTGAGTCTTCCCTAAATAGGATGATTTTGCTGATAGGATTTCAGGGGCAAATGGATGGACTGTTATCTTTTTCACTCCTTATAGTTTTGATCACCCAGACTTAACCAAGATCTAAAAAACTGGGCCCATCCACTCATGTCTCCCATGGAGAAACCAAATCAATTTTGTAATTATGGCAGCTGGACCTACAAAAAGTTTTCCATCCCATGTTTTTATGGGCAAATGAAGGGTTGACCTTCACCAATATGCTCTTAAGCTTTGGCCCCCATTCTTTGGTAAAGGGAGAGATAGTTTGACCCAGAGAAGAGAGGAAAGAAGAAATGAAGAAAATATTTGAGTGATGATTCTCTATGTTTTTCAGTCCAATACTTCCTCCGGATGCTTTGCAGGAGAAAAGGCATCACTGTTCCTTCTTCCTTGCAGCTGTCATGTGCCAACCCCCTGCCATTGCCTTCTGTTCCTAAGACTATAGGATCACTCTCCTTTCATAGCTTTGTTTTCTCTATTCAAATGGCTTAAACAGCAAGATACCACTTTGCACACAATTTCCTCTTTTGCTTTCCTTCCTACAGATGTCTATTTTTAGAGAGCAGGGCACAGCTTGCTGGAGAAAGCAATGTTTGCATAAAATACAACATCTGTATCCCCCTCTCCCCAAAAAGTTGCCAAGAGCTAAAACATAAAAAAAGAGACAATCACAGTCATTAAGCGGTGCTTTTATGTTGAACAAATATCCAGCGTCTTACTTTTTAAAGGAAAATGGTCTTTAGTGCAATTCAATACAATGTCCCTGGGTTTTAGAAATTCTAGTCAGTATGAACAATGGCCAAGCATACAACAAAGCCTTCAGAGGTATTATCCAAATGACTGAAGTAAAAGACTACTTTTCTTGCATGTGTTCTATGTCTCTCTCCCCCACTCTCTTTCTTGCTGGTACATAGAAATTTACAATTAGACAACTAAAGGCTTCTAATTCACCCAAGACAGTCCATTTTATATAGCTCCATATTCCCTCAAATCACTTCTTTCTTTTTGACAGCTTGAACACAACTGCAGGCCACAATACTGGGATAAGTGTAGGCGTCCAGGTGCTTGTTAGCATTGATGCCTGCATCTGGAAGGAATGAAGCAATTTCAAATTAAGCTATAATATTCCCTGACTGTCAAGGAATGGATGGACTGATAAGAAGTATGGTTTTGGGCCTGGAGTGTCCTAAAATAAACTCAAACCCAAAACAAAAGGGATTCACAAATGTACAGGAACACCATTCATTTCTCTTGCTCAGAAAAGTTCATAAATGTTAATATTTCCTGACATTTTGGAAAGCTGCATTTCAAAAATAAATTTGCATTTTGAGTTGATGGCATGTTATCAAGTTGGTGTTGACTCTTAACAACCATATAGCCTGAACTTCTCCAGGAGGTGCATCCTGTTGCTGTAAATTGAATCTCTCCACTTTTTGGCTGGTCATCTTTTTCTTCTCTTTCCTGACACCATTTAGATTGGATAGAGAAAATTTATGGTTTCCCAGATAATACAAAACTTTACCACCAACTGAAGTAGTAGGGACAGTGTGAGGATGCTGGGAAATGGAGCTAAATCACATTTCCAGCTCTGATTTATAATATATTAGAGGAAATTGCATAAGAAGGGGAAAGAAAAGAGGGCTAGTTGTTAGGAAAAAAATGCCATGGAGTAAAGTTACTTGCATAAAATATGTCTACAATATGTTAATTTTGGATACGTAAACTCATAGAACTTTACTTATGACAGCACTTTTAAGGAAACAGATCGAGACATTGGTTCAGTGAGTGATTCCATTGGCATATGTGAAAAAGAGCACATTTTTATTGCCATCCATTTTGAAGGGCGAGTGGATAACAGAAAAATCTGTTGTTGCTTTTAAAATAGCAGTTAAAAACAGTTAAAAATAAGCAGCAACATCCATCAGGAGGAAAAGAAAAATGGCTCCTTTCTTTAAAATTCATTGTAACTAAAGAGGCAGACATTTAATATACTCAAGAACCATTTGCACCAGCAAAAGTAAAATGGTCTTGTTCTTTTATAGCTCATGGACTTTAACAATCCTTTAAACTCTTCTACTAACAGTTGGATTGGTCCTCATTAATTGGATGCAGATTCTATGCTACCTAGCCAAAAGCATTATCACCGTCCTCTGATCATTCCGGAGCCATTGGTGATCTATGACATTGGTTATTTGTTGCTTAGTGGTTTGTTTTACTCCACTAATGGTGTTGTCTAGTTGAGCAATGAAATATATGCAAACAAAAAACCAAGGTTAGAAAGCCACAAGAACGCTATAGTTCAGCCCTGAACTGTTGATATTATACTAGCAATCCTCTATTATTTTGTGTATGCATAGCCATGCATGCATGCATGGCTAAAACTGGCAATGTTACTTAGTTGGGTGATGAAACTTCTTCAAGCAAATGCAGGGGGTCAAAAAGAGGAGGCCAACTAATTTTCTAAAGCATCAGAAGACAAGGCCAAAAGCAATGGATTGAAACTAACCAAGGAGAGGAATAGTCTAGAACCAAGGAGAAATTTCCTGACAGTGGAACTGTTCCAAAGTTGTGGATTCTCTATCACAGGAGGCTTTTAAGAAAAGACTGGACAGCCATTTGTCTATAATACATATAAAACATTTGCCAAACCAATTCTTGAATAGAGCTCATCCACCTGGAATGCACACTGTATATCAGACATTAACACAATTGAGTGGGTTCAGAGTTATTCCATGAGAAGAGTACTCCACTCCTCTACTCACAATAGAATTCCCCATGCCACCAGACTTTAAATTTTGGGCTTGGACAATCTGGAACTACACCACCTGCAGTCCAACCTAAGCATACTACACAAAATTGCCTGCTACAACGTCTTGCCTGTCAACGACTTATTCAGTTTCAACCACAATAATGCATGGGCAAACAATTGATACAAACTCAAGGTAAACCGCTTCAAACTCGATTGCAGAAAATACGACTTTAGCAACAAAGTGGTCAATGCCTGGAATGCTCTACCCGACTCCATCCACAAACCCTCACAGCTTCAGTCTCAAACTGTCTACCGTGGACTTCACCCCATTCTTAAGAGGTCCGTAAAGGGGGTATGCATAAGTGCACCAGCATGCCTACTGTCCCTGTCTTACTGTCCCCATTTATCTGTATTTACTTCCTTTGTTCATGTTTATGTTCATACCTATACTTGTTATCTTGTATATGTTTGACAAACAAATAACAAATAATAATGGCATAGGGTCTCCTGTTTGAGCAGGGGATTGGACTAGAAGACCTCCAAGGTCCCTTACAACTCTGATAATCTCTTCTGTTCAAATGATGAAGCTCAGATAGCAACCAAAATGCCACAGTTCAGCCCTCAGCTACGGACATTGTCTTCTTTTGTCATTCTATTACTGGTACTTGTTTTCCTATCTGAAGAAGTGAAAAAAATAACACAATACTTCTCCATAAACTCAAAATACTTCCTTGTTTGTTTGGAGCTTTTTCATACTTTGGTCACAACATTGGAAAAGAAAATCACATTTACATTTAGCAACTGAATTAAAAATTAGTTGTCTGATTGACGATGCAGCTCCATAAGAAAAAAGCCAGAAGTTTAATTTATGACTGATCCTCTGGGAGGATACCCCTTAGGGAACAGAACACCATTAGATTCAAAGGATTCGCTTAGAAAATTATTCACTGAAATGCAGATTCATTCTTCATCTTACTACTGGATACATTTCTCTCTCTCTCTCTCTCTCTCTAAAGATGAACCCTGACTTTTGAACCATTAAAGATAGCTGACATGTTACATACTTGGTTCTCTGGCAAAGCATTCATTCTGCTATATTCAATACAAATTTATGTATTTTCCACAATGGTTCAGTTAAAATTATATACTCAAGTAGTCCTCAATAAATGATGGCAATTGTCACTAAGCAACATGGTTATTAAGAGTGGTATCACATGACATGTATTTACAAGGTATTTTGCTTGGCTGCAACCTTACATGCCCCGTAAATGTATATTAATAAAAATAATGCTGTTTTGTTGGTTTATATTCTCAGACTCCTTCATCCTTCCCAATTTAAAAAGGGAAATAATCAATAGAAAGTATAGATATAAAACAATCGATGTACTTCCTTTCTTATACAATATAAAAAAATACAGATTTACAAAACATTATCATATTTTAAGAAAATCCACAGTTAAAGGCACTTAGATCACAGATATTTTGTGCCTGTTTTATTTTTAAAGTGGAATCTGACTGAACCTCAAAACCTAATGGTCAATAAGGTGAGACACATTTATTCCTCCACTGTTCCACTCTACCATATGTGAAAAGACTAAGTGGAGAAAGGTCAAGACTTCATTTAAGAGTGGAAATGAATAGTTCTCCAAATCATATATGACATGAAATATGAAATAGAGGCAGCTGAATAACACCATTACAGAGAATATGAATGTTGTCTGCAAAGACTGAAACTTAATTAACATTTTTAAACCATGCTTTGACATCTTTGCCTCCCCTTATCAGACCATTTGTGTAGCTTGAGGTGTTAAAATGACAACGTTCATACCTCTCATAATTCAAGACTCCTTGATAGGAAATGGTTTACCACAATCACTGCTAGCAAGGAAAACAAAATGCTATGAAGACAGATGGAGTTCATGTGAATTGAAAAGTGATTATATCACCTCATGGAGAAACTTGAGAAATTAATCCAAAGGATTATGGGAGCTAATACACTCAATAAGCCAAACAATAACCAGAAAACCTGAATCTGTTAATAAATTAAAAAAGGAGTCCCTGCAGATTTTACTCGGCTATTTGTTGCCAAGGAGAAAATGTTCAAGACCATTTCAAGGTCATTGAGCTAGTGCTGTGTGAAGACATTTCTGTGGTCAGGTGGTCAGCATGGTATCATAGAGCAATGTTACTTTCCAATTGAAGTGGTATCTATTTATCTACTCGCATTTGCATGCTTTCGAACTGCTAAGTTGGCAGGAGCTGGGGCAAGGACGGGAGCTCACCCCATCCCAGGGTGCTCAGGTTTTGAACTTGGACTGCTGGCTTTCCATCCAACAAGCCCAGCATCTTAACTATTGACTCATTATTCCACCATTAGCAGAATAAGGGTTAACAAGATGAAAACTGTCTATCCTGCATGAAAGCGAGTAGCTTAAAGCCAGCTATACTGTGTGCACAGGAATGTAAGCCTTGATTTAATTCTAAATATGATTTGCATTTCAGATACAATCATTGGTGGGATTCTTTCACAATAGCTGCACCAGTTTTTCTACAATTAATCCGCTTATCAGAAGTTCCCTTATCCATTGTGTCTTTCATACTTGTTTCTAAGAGGAGCCTGACAGGTTTCTTCCAGTGCAATGCCATAACATTAATCAACTACAAAACATTAGCCCTATATTAAAATTTATTTTGTGAATCCTCACAACAGAAGCCTCAGTTTTCATAATTAAGTAGTAGACAGTCCGAGAATGGGATGTCCTGTATGTCTGATCTGAGTCATTTTAGTTGGCATGTCACCAAAATAGACATGACTGGTACGGTGCAACAGGGCCGGGCATCCACCACATGAACGTGTGCAGCGCGTGCCCATGATGCTCCACAATGCTTCTGTGACCCTCCAGCTGCTTGGCGGAGCATCATACAGGCACTGTATGCTCCGTATGTGTGTGTGGAAGTCCCGAAAACCTCAAATATTGGTAAGGAGCGTGGGTGGGCGGGCCCTCTGGAGCACCATACTGGAACGATACCTGGTGGTTCCGGCAAGCACCAGTACGCCTGTACCGGGGCGTACTGGTCGTAACCCACCACTGATTCCATCCTATCAGAAGGATGTTTCAAAAACCAAAACTCTAACCCAGAGGTCTTCAAACTTGGCAACTTTAAGTCTTGTGAGCTTCAACTCCCAGAGTTGAACCAAGTTTGGTGACCCCTGCTCTAACCCAACCCTTTATTATGACATCTTCCTTAGAAAACCAAGATGAAGCTTGTCTTTCAGTGCAAGTTGTTGAGGTGTCAAATCTTGATTACATATAAATCTGTTCAAACCAACCCTAAAATTGAGCCACTTACATGAATATACAATGCAATTAGAAGGGAATGGTCATCTCAATATTGCTGCACTAATGAGAACTGCCTCTATGAAATGACTATATTCATTTAATTAAAAAACCCATTATGGAACCCATTCAAAAGGCTGTTCATTGAACTCTTCAAAATAAATCTAATTTGTTTTAGTGCAGAGTTTAGGAGTGTCATTTTATTTGTACAAACAGATTCAGAACAACTAGAGCTTTGGGTAATATAATAAACTGCTCACAAAAGAATGGAGGGGCATAGAATTCTATGCACATATCTGTGAAAATCTGGGGTAAGTTTCCAAGATGATTGTTAAGATTTTTTTCTCACTTTCTTTGCACTTATTTCAGTGTAAAGTTATTGTGGGCAGGTGTGTTCGTGCCTATGGAAGAGTGTGCATTGGGGTTTAATGGATTAAAAAATAGAACCATTTTATGGAAATTGTTTTTATATTTGATGACCGGAGGGAAACTTTTATATGAATAAAGGTAGAAGGACGTACCAATATCTATGGATAGTGAAGGTGATAGAATTGCTGCAGATGGTGAACTGACAGCTTTGATTAAAGGAAAGACTTTACATTTATTTCGACTTGGAAACTGCTTTATTTTTTATTTTTACAAAAAACCTAAAAGAAATGAAATGTTGATTTTGGGAATGGTTGATTAGAATTATATGGGATTTCTACAACCTTGGAATAATAGCCTAATGCACTTTTTAGATTCATATCAGTACCAAAGAAAGTTGGAAGTCATTCTTTTTCTATTTTTCTTACTTTTTTTTCTTTTTGCAGATCTATCTTTTCTCTCTTTTGATCATTTTTTTTCTTTTTTTTTTACTTTTCCGTTAAACTTTTAAGGTTATGTTTTGAAAATCAATAAAGTTATATTTAAAAAGTATGCAGGAGTAAAAATGGCATATTAAGAAGAAATTATTATCCAAAGCCGCAGTTTTCCATACTGAATGGATTTTTACCCATCATAGTCCATCTGAGTCACTTTTAGAGGTAGGGCTTTCAAGTCCCAGAATTCCCCAGCTAGATTAAGCTAGATGAATTGCTTGGAATCCTGGCAGTCTACTTCTCTGGAATATACTGAAATTTGAATAACTTAAGTTATGGAGAGATAAGCACAGGAAATTCATACAGGAGTAAAGCACATTCCTGTTTAGTCCTGTATGTCAAATTATTAAGGGAAATGATGGTGCAGAGGTTAAAATGCAGTACTGCAGGCTAACTCTGCTGACATTGCCAGGAGTATCATTCCTTCGAACCTGATAAGATCCAGGTTGACTCAGCCTTCCATCCTTCTGAGGTCAGTAAAATGAGGACCTCGATTGTTGGGGGCAATGTGCTGACTCTGTAAACTGCTTAGAGAGGGCAGCTTAGAGAGGGCTGTAAAGAACTGTGAAGCGGTATATAGATTGAGGTAGAGATTGAGGTTTATTGGATGTATATGCTGCCCTTCTCCCAAGGACTCAGGGTGGCGTACAATATAAAAGAAAACACATATTACAAAAATTAAAAGGGACATTAAATAAAGTATCCAAAAAACCCAATTGATATTTACAATAAATTTTTTAAAATTAAATTAAAATTGACAACCAAATTAATCCTGTGTTTTATTCTATTCAGACCAGGAAAAGCCAACTTTTTAGGGTTAGGGCGCATCGGAAGGACCAGAGGTCGGGGATTATGCAAAGCTCCAGAGGCAGCTCATTCCAGAGGGAAGATGCTCCCACCGTTTAAAGTTTAAATACTAATGGAAGTAGCATTAGTACTGTTAGTTCCATCATCAGCATAAGTTGCAAAAGCTGGATTCTTACCATGATTATTGAAAATATCAAGCAATAAGGAAGAAAATAAATGGCCCAGGCATGACATATGGTATATGCATACATACCTACATGAAGACCTGTTTTTTTTTCCCCAAGGCACTGAGCTCACAGCATTAATTAAGCCAGGCATGTACAGTATGTATTACAATATGCTATGGGAGAGTTTTAATTTAATTTGATTGCTTTTATATATTCTGCTTTGTATGTCGATGTATTGATAGCCACCAACAATCATTAGGTTGAAATATGCAGCCTTACAAGGGAGGGGGGACGGCGGAAGGAATCACTATCTGGTGCATTTATTCCAGTGTTATAGTATAACAATTAAAAGGGAAGAGCTATGCACATTTCCTTAAACTCTTGGAGGAAAGGTGAAGTGAAGTTCAACAAACAAGCAATTAGGATACATTACAAAACAATGGATTAATAAGGTAGGAGCTAGGCAGCAAAATGAGCAGATATAAAAGTAATATTCTAACTTAGGTAGCTCAATATTTTTATTCAAATTCTGTGAATGAACAGTCAGAGAAATAATAGATTTCACACTGTATAGCTAAGGTGAGATTTATATCTATGGAGAAACCAAGACATTGGCGGTATCAATCAGCTCCTCCTCCAGAGCTGCTTAAGAAGTGGGCTGGTAAGGTACTAGCTGGTTACATTTTGAGTAATGAGCAAGTAAAGGAACAAGCCTCTGCAAAATGTCAAGAGGGCCGGTCTGTTTCCCAGCTGCTTTGCTTTGAGGCCAGGGGCATCTGCTGATGAGCAATAGGTTGCTGAAAGGGCAAAGAAGCAGGCAAAATGAAGTAGCACGGCTCCTCTGAGCTTTCCACGCTAGGTTTTTTTGAAGTTCTGCTTTAATTTGGTGAGTCAGTTCAACACCCCTATAAAATGATACTGATTACCAAGACGAGAGCATCCCATCTCCAGATGGATTCAACCTGTAGTTTTACAACCATGACACTTATTTCACTTAAGGGCTTCCCAAGTCAAAGCCCAAAGATTTAACCATATGATTTAAATGGATATAGTGACAAAAAGAAACCTGGCCCCATGAGAGGCTGTCAGTCAGTAATAAACTTTCATTCTCCTGTATTTTCTTCAAAAAGAGCTAAATGGGACAGGAAAGCCATCCAGAGGTTTTGCTGCAGGAAAATGAATCAGATTATAAGGTGTGTGGGTGTGTGCTTGCCCAATCAGGTCGGGTGAAGAAAACGAGTGGGGGGGGGGGGAAAGAGGAGGATAAATTCTAGCACTGAACTTTTCATCCAAACGTTAATTTGCAACCAGACACTGGAAGATTTGAATTGTTTGTGTGCTTGTTAATTCTAAGACTCAGCACTGAAAATAAAAACGGTTATGTTCAGCTCAGGGAAGAGCTGCTTTGGCAGGGCACATTTGCTGCTAATGAAGGAATGTGATGCATGGTCTAAGCAGCGTTTAAAAATTTAGTGTGTTGGATGCAGAGTGTTGTCCACATGCCACAAATCCCCACAGAAACTCACAAGGCTGTATGGCAGAGCAGAAGAGCAGATGATGTGATTAGGCCATCAATATAACCCAGCAGAAATTTAGTCCTGTCTTTATGGCAGTGTATGCTTCATTTCATTAGGCTGCCAGGCATGTCGGAGAGACAGCAGGGAAAGGCCACAAAGAATGACACATCTTCAACAAAGCCTTGTAATTTGCTTTAGTGCTGTCAGGGCCTGGTCCATGCTGCAAGGAAATCACTTTCCACGGGCTCCAATGAAAGGCTTGTTAGGACAGTGATCTCTCTCCCCTGTAAAAACAAACTTATCACAGGATAAGTAGCTTTAAAGGTAAAGCTTTCCCCAGTCCAGTTATGTCCAACTGTAGGATCAGAACTGATCTCCTTTTCTTAGCTGAAGGAGTCAGCATTTTCCATGGTCATGTGGCCAGCATTACTATAGGCTGAAGCGCACAGAACACTGTTGCCTTCCCACCAAAATGGTACCTATTCATCTACTTGCATATGCATTCTTTCAAACTGCTAGACGGGCAGAAGCTGGGGCAAGGACAAGAGCTCAACCCATGATGTTGTGCTTGGGACTTGAACCCAAACACAAAGATTTGTTACAAACCATGGTTTACATACCTGATGATTGAATTTATGAAACATGCTACTTCATATCCAAACAAACCATATTATGGCCTCACATATGCATGTAATATTACCCAGGTTAACATCAAATCCATCCTTCATCCCCTTCCAGTTTTGTTTCATGACAGCCTACTTAACACCATATCTTACATTTGGGATATTTAAAGTTTAGTTTAGTTTAGTTTAGTTTAGTGATTAGCTTTTGGACCATGTCAAAGTGTAGAATTCCAGACACAATTTATTACTAAAATCTGATAAAAACAATTTAAAATGGAATAGGATAAAATACAATTTAAAATGAAATTGGAATAAAATACAATGTAATATATAGATAAATAAAATACAAAATTATATTTAGGTGTCACCCCTACAATCTACCCTAATCAGTCCCACATATGCCGATCT
This sequence comes from Thamnophis sirtalis, assembly GCF_051295495.1. NCBI lineage: Eukaryota > Metazoa > Chordata > Lepidosauria > Squamata > Natricidae > Thamnophis > Thamnophis sirtalis. The sequence goes on from NW_028261382.1 coordinate 81,656,801, forward strand.
CAACGGAACCATTTTGCTTAAGTCCTGTGCTGTGTTAAATGTTATTTTCAGATTCTGGCTGCACACAAGGTAAGTTGTTTTGATATGGGATCCAAATGGATCATTCATTTAGTATGGTACCAAGGTACCTGTCTGTCACCCTCTTATACAGGCAACAATCAAGTAGGATGTGAGCCAGGTATTTAGTATAAAAGCACATGGTGTATTTTGCCATACATTTACAGTTCTAACATACTACTTTGTGCCATATGAAGTAAAAAATTGAACATAACCTGTGTTTGGGGCACAGGATAGAACACACTAAAACATCAAAATCTGGTTTAAATCTGTTTCAACAAGATCTCACTTCCAGTTTTCACCAGCATTACAGTATTTCTTCATAGATGTCCATAAAATGTTTCCCACTCTTTTGGATGTGCTGAATTTGGTGTCAAGGTAAAGTAGGGCAAGACTGAATAAGTCCTCCAGAAGCTTTTTAGTTATTCTACACAGTAAGAAATGGTACCTTTGAATAGAATTTAAAAAGACTCTGTATCTTTATTATATAAATATGCATTACTTTGGTGAACTTATTTCTAAGAATATTGTTACAATACAATTTCACTGAGTTCCCAGTCACTTTTACTGTTGCTTTGAATAGTCATAGAGATGAATAGTAGTTTCCCAAAAGATTTAAGTGGCATAGAAAGAAAAACAACACCAGTGCTTTGAATGACAGGATGACCCCCCCAAACTCTCTCAAATGATGTACAGATGATATATAGAGGAGGCAGAAAAACTAGAAGAAGACAACGGAAGTGTCACAGGCAGTCAAGACAAATGCACAGCATGAACCAAATTGAGTGAGAAAAGTCTCCAGGGAATATTGTAAGTACTTAGCAATGTGGTCGGGACTTGTACACCACACTCTGGGGGGGGGGGTTATTATGCAAGTACAATCACTGTTTATGTGTACAACAAAGGGCAGATTTAAGTATTCTCACTGGAGAATACATTTTGACCATATTGGAGCGATTTTAGTACAGAATGCAAGAAAGGAAAATCCTGTGATTGATGGCTCGTGATAATGCCTAACAGAATGTCTTACACAGAACCCAAAGGAAGATAAGTGAGAGCATTTACATCTTCTATTTCTGAGATGTTACAAAGAAATCAGCCGATCCAGTTCTTAAGCAGTTTCAGGAAGATAGGGATTCAACGAATTTCTCCAGTTAGAGAAAGTAATCCTATCAGATCACTCAGGTTTATGCCTGTGAACACCAGTTCTCCCTGCAATAAATCTAGCCTCATAATGATTTAATTGTGGGTGAGGGAGCAGAACAAAGAAGAGAAGTCCTCCTCATGGTACATGGTACTTTGGGTCTTATTCAGTAATTTTGATGGTGGTCTTGTTGAATATCCTTCATAACCTACCCTAGGCAAGAAAGAAGTTGGGAAGATGATTAGTTGGATCTGGACTGTAGTTGAAAAAAAAAAGTTCTACATTTCTGAAATAGGTGTAAACTCAGCCACTTCTCAGGATGTCAAGTTTGTATCTTATGGAAGTGAACAACCTCCACCATGTTTAACTGTCTTGGGGAAGGTTGTAAAAGAACTACTCAAGGCGCATGACATTGTCTAGACCTTTGGCTGTTTGGATTCAAACATGGACACAGGAAAGACCAAACTTTCATTCTTGTGGATGACTTGTGCAGCGACATGGAGGAAGACCATCCTTATATTATCAATTACATGTATCATTTTATGATAGTTGTGTTCCTCCTTAAAAAGGCAGGTTCAGCCAGTGGCAGTGGGGCATGGGGATGGGGGAGAAGAGGTTGAAACTTGGATCCTTTGTTGTAGATGGAGACTTTTCCCTGTTCTGTGAAATTAATGGAAGAAATCCATTAATTTGTTGATGATGTTCAATTGGATATCTCCATAAGAACTCTAATGGGCTATGCAGATTTCTGGTGTCTGGAGTTTGTCGGGATCTTGTGGGGCATAAATAGGTTCAGATCTGACCTGATTCAACCCATATTCTAAGATGGAGTTATTTTTGTAAACTACACTATTTTATCAACAGAACAGTACTGTTATTTCTCAAAAGGAATGAAAAATAACTGAAATTAGCTCAACAGATGAATTTCTGCTGAGCACTGGTCATGATTATCATGCTTCTAATGTTGTCATATGTACATTTATAATAAATGACTTTGTTATTTAGAAACATTTAATCTTAAATAAGTTTATTATGATGGCATTAACATAATTAAGTAATTAAAAAGCCATTCAAAGTATTATAGTAATGAAACATATCCAATTGCAATCTTATATCAAAGAAGCATTGATCATTGCCTGCATTTATTATCAGCATTGATCCTTACTATACATTAAAAACAAAGGTTTCCCTTGTCCAGTCATGTCTGACTCGTGAAATGCTCCTCTGTTTCTTATCCAAGAGAGCCAGCATTGTCTGAAGACTCTTTCCATGGTTATGTGGCCAGCATAACTAAATGCCAAGGTGCACAAAATGCTATTACTTTCCCACCAAAGTGGTATCTATTTATCTACTTGCACTTGCATGCTTTCAAACTCCTAGGTGGGCGAGAGCTGGAGCAAGAGCGACAGCTCACCTCATTCAGGTATCAGCTGTCCACCTAGCAAGCTCAGCATCTTTAACCACTAAGCCATCATGTCTCCCATACTATATTAACACTTCTATTATTTTTTGAGTCTTACATTTACAAAGGAACCTGCAACAGGATTGTCCACTTCTTATTTCTACTCTGTGGCTGCTCCGGCCCTCTGGAACGATCTCCCCATGGAGATCCGGACCCTCACCACCCTTCCGGCTTTCCGCAAAGCCACTAAGACCTGGCTGTTCCCAGCCCCACTTAAACTGTTGCGACTGTTGCTCTGTTTTAACTTGCCTGTTTTTGGTTTTGTCTGTATTCCCCTTCCCCCCTGCTTGTTAGCCGCCCTGAGTCTCTAGGGAATAGGGCGGCATACAAATGGAATAAACATTTAAACTTTTAATTTAGGCTCAGGGAGTGACCATATAACATACATTCCTTTTTTTTCCTTTTTTTTTCTTTTCTTTCTTTATCTTCCCCCTTTCCCATGGAAAGTTCAATGGAACCAACTTAATATTGATCCTACTGAATTTCCAAATGTTGTTTTCAAATAAACAAAGTTGTGTCATGGCAGAAGAGTTTTATTTCCCTTGCCTTTCTTGCTTGTTTCCTGTATGACGGAGATGCTAATATCCCTGTCTCTACCACCAGTGAAAATAAGACTTAACTGTCAATATATGGCAGAGGCCAACTAACTCTAGACTACTCCCCATGTGACCAAGATTTGATGGCTGGTGAATCATCATTATAATATATGTTTCTGAAAATCTGCAAACTACCCTTCTGGGAATTTGCTTCCTAGCAGTTCTATGTGAATCTTCGAGTAGCTTAGAAAAGCAAAGCTCACTGATGCTTATAGCCGTTTTCCACTCGCTTGCCTTCCTGTTTAAAGACAAATCATAAAAGATAAAAAAAAAAATGCCTACACTATCAATTTGAAACCGGGATCCTTGAAGATGGCTTGTCAGACTCATAAAGCACAGCTGTAATGATGGCTGTATTTGTAGCAATGCAATCTTACGGGGCCGTGTCGTACGGCTGCTGCAAAGATTTGATGTCATATCAGCATATCTTCCACTTCACATGAGACAGGAAGAGATCCATTTCTCATTCAGTTGTACACTGGCTATTGCAGTGTATAATGTATTTCAGAATTGTTCAGGTAGAAAATTTGAAGGGACAACAACAAGACAATTAAATCTGGGATATAAAAATCCGGGCAATGCAGGCAGAAGCAAAATAGTGCTACCTTTACTGACATCTAAAGGTCGTATGGATTTTCACATTCTGTGTCTTGTTAGCCCTGTGTCTGATGATCTGATTATTGAGCAATAATGTATGTGTGTGTTTCTGTCTGAATGAATATGTTTATGTTTAAATAACAATTGGCAACCAGTAATTCACAAATGCCACCTATGAGTGATAATACAATATTCCTGGCATCAAAAAGATTTGTCAAGACCACAGCTTCTAAAGTTCCCAGGAAGTGGCCATGAGGAAACATTGGGAGATATGATCTCAATATATTTGGAGAGTAACATCAAGTTACAGTATCAAATAAGCCCTCATAGCTGAGGGCAGGGATCTCTTTTATCCAGCATTCTATTTTCTAAACTGATGAATCAGTGGCTCTTGAATTCCAGTTCAACTTGAATTTATTACAATCAAAGATCTACTTAAATAACTCTCATACAAAATACTAAAGAGGGCTATCCTTTAAAATAAAAATAAATGCTAAATGAATTAATAGATCATAAAACTTTGGATTTTTCATAATTTCTCAACAGAACAGGTCTCGTGCAGAAACATCAGTTGAGCAAAATTTTGTGACCACCTTTGATTGATATGGAAACAAATTCCCTAATAATGCATTCATATATTCTCTCTGATCTACCTGCGTGTATGGTAATGAGCAGCTATATTAATTCATTTTGAAGCCATGTATAGAATAGGCACAAAGTAGCACACGGCCTGTTCTTTCGTTTCTTTTTTAATCTACACTGTCAGTCTACTTTTCGAAGGTTGTCATATTTTCCATTAGTAACATACTTTATAGCAGTGGTTCTCAACCTCTGATTGGAGGGCCCCTGGGGGGTGGCATGTGTCACCACAAAGGGTTGTGAAGGGAATATTTGTTGCAATCTAGTGCTTTACCCTAGAGCGAAGTCTTGGGAGTCCGTGGTCGTGGCCACCAAAAGTAGTTAAAGGGAGGCCATGCTTGATAAGACAAAGAAAGTAAACTGAGTTATCATTTAAGCAGGGTGGGAAAAAGAACGAGTGCCCCTTTTAATAGGTATTTGACTTTCAGCCTTTGCTGTCACTGGACCAATAAAACCAATGGAAATGGAAATGAAAACCCAACAATGCCACCTTGTTGCAAAATATGGCAAAAAAATGAAAAAGTTCACTTTTCTTCCCACAGGGTGAGTCAAATGTATTCCAGACAACAAAATGACTAGAAATTGATTGTTAAGGACTAATTTAAAACAGAAATTGAAATGACTAATGATAGCCTTTGGGATGATGACATTCTAGATTTCAATTGCAGCAACAACTCTTTTAACCAATGAAGAACACATACAGTAAAGCTGTTCAATCGAATATTAAGTCATTTGTCAGCCTTATGAGGTAGATCAGACAGAAAACACAATCAGGTGCAAATCTGACTGTACCTCTCTCCAGTTGTCCTAGAAATTAGGAAACATCTCTTGTGAGACATTAGCTATGCTCCCATTCCTTCTGGGGACATGACTGCCTCTTATCTGACCAATGATGGAAATTAAAATCTAAGAGTGGATTTCCTTGGCTGCAACGTTTCTCAATGAGGCATCTTGCAAAACAAAGGGCAAGACATGAGTTATTGCAGCTAGTGACTGTAGAGAGACTTAGTGAGCTCCTGTGCTTGGCAATCCTTGTTGGAGAGAACCATTTGTCTATTTACTGCTTGAATTGTGTTCCTGTTTCTTGTTTGTGATTCTTGACCTTTGGACTACTTAGTTTGGCATCCTGTGACTTTTTAAAAGTTTTAAGATTACACTATTGCTTGTTGGCTTCTATTCGGCTCCCTTGGGGCAAACATTCTTTATTAGCCATTTGAATCATATTCTTGTCTGTGGTTATCTGCCTAAAGTCCAGTGCATATTTCTGTTTCTCAAGTATTGTGTTTATGAATATGGGTCAGAAACCTTGAAACACAACATCATGCAGAAACATCACAATTATGAGCCAAGTTCCTAAAGGATAATTTCTCTGATTTGGACAACTAGACAGTAATATGTGAAAATACCAGTCATATCTCTTGCTGACATAGTCAATTTATTCTGTAGTGAAGGAGGAACACCATAAGGCAGGGGTGTCAAACTCACGTCGTCACAGCAGCGTCATGTGACATATCACAGTTCTTTCCTTTCACTAAACTAGGTGTGGGCATGGCCAGCATGTGACACGCCCGCGGGCTGGGAGTTTTGACAGCCCTGCTCTAAGGCATTCTTCTGGATGAGTTTGCATATGGTACACCTGAAGTAATAATGTTCCTGCAAAACATCAACCTCCCTTTAATCAAAGTTTGAATCTGATATTACAGGTGAATATCTTATATTTTAAGTTATCTGCAATCCAAAGTGACATCCTCTTATTTGTAAATTACAGGTGAATTACCTGTAAATGACAGGTTTCTGCATGTACATAAACCCACATTTAGATGCATTCTACTTCTGAATATGAAGCTAAATCAATTAGAATTATGAGACAGAGATAAAACCTATAACAAATTACTTTAACATTAGCTAACAAAGTTAGATTTATCAATTTTGTGAAGTAATAGTTTCTTCTGCTTGTCTTCCATGTATTGTTTTCATTACTTGTTTGCTTCCACAAAGTGCTTTCATCGCCACACTCACATGGACTCAAAACATGTCAATATTCTTCTAATCAACTAGCAGATGTGTATGGAATGGAAACTAATGAACAGCTTCCATCCAAAATATTATTTTTGGATGATGGAAGGGGATTTGAAAACTCTGTTGGTATCATTGATCAAGATGCTCCTCTCATACAATGAATTCCATGCATTTGTAATTCTGTCAATGAACCCTAGATAGGTATCTTTTTTTTCTTGAAAGTTCAATTTTAAGAATGTATATTCAGAGGCTTCCTGCTTGCTTTAGCACTGGGAGAGAATCTCCTATTAGTTTTCACACACGAGATAAGTTGTTTTTAGAAACAGTCAAAACTGCCTAGGATTTGCTTGGGTTCAATTTGGAAGTTCAAAGAAGCTGTGCTACTAACTGTCACTAAAAATGACATATTTACTTATGTAACTAATGTATATGCTTCCTATTCCCAAAGGCCCTGGATGGCGTATTAAAAATAAAGAACTGCTACATCTGAAATGGAAAAGATTAATGGGGGGGAAATCCTTTCTTTGGAGAAATCCAGGAGGACAGCTGTAAAAATTTTCTGGTAACCAAAGGATGTGTGATTTCACAAAGTCATTTGCTCACTGTTGTAAGCACAATCTAAGTTCACAGGGCGAGCTATGGTTAACATATGTATCAATCAAGGAACAAGACATCCTTAGACCAAGTATTTACAATAAAGTATTTTATTATTTGCAATGTCTAATTTACAAGCAGGCAACAACAGGAAAATGAATTGATTAAGAGCAGCTTCAACCTACCTGGGAATGACCTGTTACCTGGATGATTAAAACTTGGTCATTCCTTCCACATCTGCCTATGCAAGAAAAACAATTTTAATTCTTCTTCTTATCACGCTTAAATGAATTATTATAATTCATACCATATCATCTCTATTGTTTCTTTAAGAAATAATAATGTGTGACTTAAGCGGAGTTTAATCATGTGAAAAAATTCTTAAGCCTAGCTCAGAGTAGGATAAAGTTGTACCTGTACATTAAAGCATTAGAAGGCAGCTTGCATAACTGCATTATCAGTTTCCTCTTGTCCCTGTGGCTCAAGAGAGGCGGAGGCTGAGGGTCACATGCTCCTTAGATGTTCCTTTTATACGAAGATTAGGAAAAAACACGTTCTGCCAATAACTGCTGGGTATCCTGGCCGTTCTGACATTACCTATCTCCAGTGGCTGCTTAAGGATAAACAGTTCATAACTACAGTGCAGGTGGGCAGATTCTGCGCAGCAGCACTTGGGATTCATCGCAAACGTGTGTTTTCTCCATCATAGCAATGGTATATAACAATTATGGCAAACCCTTTGCACTGTTTAGTCACTTCTGTTTTAGTATTGAACCTACAACGGGCCACACAGTTTAGGGATTGCAACTATCTTATATTCAGACCATGTATAATTGACACTGGATTTTATTATAGATTTTAGTTGTTATTTACTATTTTACACTAGAAGTTTTTTTTTTCAAGTTCAAAAGTTTTATTTCTTTTAAAACAAACATTTCATCATTCTTCAATCAGTAAAACATCGAAGTACAATTTTTTGTATGTCAAGATAGTTGTAGTTTCTAGCCTAATGTATACTCTAGAAGTTTTAAGTGTATATATACTGAGTACTTTTATTTGTTCTGATCACAGGTCTAAGACTGTAATAATAATAAATTGTTGTTATTGTGTCCTCTGTATCAAGAATCCTCTACACTCCATCCTTGCACAGCAGGTAGAGGAAGAGTGACAACAAGGACTGGGTGTATATTCATATATCATGGTTGGCCAGGCCACTATTATTCTGCCTGAATGTCCCTTAGGAACTGTTTTATAGCCTTCCAGTTACACTCACACCTTGTCAGTCATAGTATAGAACACAAGCTTGCCTGAAATCTCATACAGGTATCTGTCAACCTGTCCTCAGCAATGGACAAGATGTTTCTCTGAAAGACACTGATGCACTCTTGCTATTTATCTTTCCACTGTAGAGAGATGGATTGGAGACATTCTCAATGCATTAATGGTCATCTAAAAGTCAACAGGTCCAAAATTAAAGTTGCTTGAGGATTTTATTCCAGCTTCCAAATTAAAAATCTGAACTCGACCACAGCTTTCTTTCAGATTACCTCCAGATTTTACAGTGTAGTTCCGGTCTTAAAATAAAGTACTCAATCAGTGTTTAAAAATGTATTTTAAGATAAGGTATAATAAAATCTTCTATTTAATAGGAGAATTTTATTTTGCAGAAATTTTTTTTAAAAATCCCACTTAAGTCTGTCTTAACAATGTGCCATTTTAAAAAAAATGCATACAATGCATAGAAGAAGATGCCCATTGAAAACTGACATAGACAGAAATAGACAGACTGTTCTGTCACCCTTAACCAAAACATTATTTTGGATATGACATAAATCATCATTCATTATGACATAATCAGCTTCTGCCATCCTGGTTTTAATGTTTCAGAATGAATATTGTGCTAATTTATTTGAAATCAATTCATTAGAGCTAAGCCAGTTTAAATGTGTATATTCTCACTCTTAAAGAGATATTGTGCCAGATCACAAAGAGCCGAGGTGGCGCAGTGGTTAAATGAAGCACTGCAGGCTACTTCAGCTGACTGCAGTTCTGCAGTTCGGCTGTTCAAATCTCACCGTCTCAGGGTTGACTCAGCCTTCCATCCTTCCGAGGTGGGTAAAATGAGGACCCGGATTGTTGGGGGCAATATGCTGACTCTGTAAACCGCTTAGAGAGGGCTGAAAGCCCTATGAAGTGGTATATAAGTCTAACTGCTATTGCTATTGCTATCAGCAAACTATTGAACTTAAAACCATGGAATCCTAATAAAAGTGGTACCATAGCAGATAGAATGTGCATAACTAGGAGTGAAACAAATCAGTACCAACTTGTAAGAGACAGGACATGTAATTATCAGCATATGTAAATGCTAACTTTTTCCTTTTTTCCCAATTAAGAAAATAATTCTCTCCCCACTTCATTTTTTCTCTTTTTGTGTGTATTCATGCACACCCATATATGACTTGTGATTTCAGAAATTTATTTATTTTTTCTTTTTGTTCAGTGTCTAAATAAAATTATATAGCTAGCTAGATGAGAGACACCACAGAAAAACATTATACAAAATATCTATCTATCTATGACATTTATGAACTGTCCATCTCCCTCAAAGGGAAATACATATATTATATTGTGCATATTTAGAAAGAAACATGCATATACATAGATAATAGCAATAGCAACATCACTTAGACTTATATACCACTTCACAGTGCTTTACAGTGATTTTCAGCATATTTTCCCCCAACAATCTAGATCCTCATTTTGCTGAGCTCAGAAGGAAGGAAGACTGAGTCAACCTTGAGCTGGTCAGGATTGAACTCCTCTCCTATCTCTAGAAGGAGACCTATTTTTCATAACCATTCCTTTTTATTTCAGAACCTAGCCTGAAGAAGGCCAAATAATATTTATTTCAGCAGTCTGTCTGCAAATGGAAAGTCCACAAGTCTCGGTAGCGGAGACAAGCTGTGAGCTTCCACAACAATAGAGCTGATAAATGCATTGAGACAACACATATCCAGAATGAAACATAATGAAGAAGCCTTACTATGTGAGAATTTGATATGAGCGCCATGCCTTAGAGCCATATGGGTTCTGTAATGTTTTATGCAATAAGTAAGGAAAATGCTATTTTCCATTGAGAAGAGTTGGTTGATCCCAGATTTTTCTTCTGGTGAATTTTAGAGGCATTTTTTTAAACATAGAAAATCTCTATGTATGTGTATGTGTATATGTGTATATATGTGTGTGTACGTACACGTACACACACACACACACACACACACACACACACACACACACACACACACACACATATATATATATATATATATATATATATATATATATAATATTAAAAATATGAATTTCATCATTCATTGTAATAACACTGAATAGATAAATGAACATTCTGAGTTGGTATGAAACAACTTTATATGTAGCAACAGGCCTGCAGGATTATCTCTCTAATCAGCCTTCATCAGCCTGGGCTCTTCCAGTTTTATTCCAGAATTTCTAGCCAGCATCGATAACAATCCTGGAAGAGGTAAACTATTCACTTTTTGAGGATATCTAGGTTAGGAAAAAAGTTGCTTTAATACAGCACTTATTCTCAGTTAGATGCTTATGGATCTTTGAGAACTGCTATCAATCAAAGGAGAAAAGCCTAAATTATGTGGAATAAAGATTTATAGGAAACAATTTTAGCTATTGCTATGATAAACTAAGTCACTGAGCTGCAAAGATGCAAGCAAGACTATTACTTTTTCTTAAGAAAAAAATATGTTTTTTTCCATCTATCTTCGCTCTCTTTACCGTCTTAGTTTCATAGAAAGGAAACAGCTAACAATGTTGCAAAAATCTGCTCATTCAGAAAACCACATAAATCAAGCCATTTCTAATATGACTTACAAGAGGGGACAAGGTACAGCCCATTAGTAACTCCATCCCAGGAGATAACAAAGATGGCCTTTGAAAAGAGATTTTATGACACCGCAGGATATAAAGACAGACTCTCTCTCATTTGACATTACTGTACTATGCCTTCCCATTTTCAAACCAATACCCCAGATGGTAAACACCTCATTCTAATGCAGAATTCCTTATGGTTCATTAAACCTGAGGGAGGGAAAAGAAAGGAAAGCTGAGGAAATTAAGTGGCATGGATATAAATATTCTTTGAGCAAACAATGACTTGTTTTGTTTAAATAGGGCCTTCTTGCAGCTGCCAGGAAATGTGCAACTAATTCAAGGACATGAATGTAATAACAATGGTAGAGACTTCATGAGCCCAGTCTCCTGAGCATTAACTTCTTAGGTTGTGATCCACTTAGGAATCCCATTTTGTCCCACCAAAAACCCATTCCCATGTATTCATTCCATCACTCTCTTTTCTTTGCTATCACTTCATTTCATTTCATTTCATTTATTATATTTCTATGCCGCCCTTTTCCCCAAAGGGGACTCAGGGCGGCTCACAACCCAAGTCAAGGGGGGGGGGTTTACAAATAAGGAAAAGAAAAAACACAAAACAAAACAGTACACAACAACCATACCATTCGAGGGGGAACAAAAGCTCATTAGCCCCAGGCCTGTCGGAACAGCCAGGTTTTAAGGGCTTTGCGGAAGGCCTGGAGGTGGTGAGGGTTCGAATCTCCACAGGGAGCTCGTTCCAGAGGGCCGGAGCAGCCACAGAGAAGGCCCTCCTCCGGGTGGTTGCCAGTTGGCATTGGCCAGTGGATGGAATTTGGAGGAGGCCTAATCTGTGGGATCTAATCGGTCTATTGGAGGTAATTGGCAGCAAGCGGTCTCTCAAGTACTTCACATTATCATGGCCTGATGCAACTATGGAAACAGTCACAAAAGAAAATGATGCGTTTGCCATTATTCTGCCTAATTTTATCATTAATAACCAATGGTACAGTGGCACCTCAATATTCATTGTTAATTGTTGCGGGAGGAATGATGAGTACCAAAAATGATGAGTACCAAACATATTTTTCCCATAAGAAATAATGTAGTGAGTCACAAGGTAGCCAACACTGACAAGTTCCATCTTGTGCATTGAATACCAAACAAACTATGAGTACTGGGATAAAATTTTCATGTCAAAATGCATTGAGTACCAAATTCAATGAGTTTCAAAGCAGTTGAGTACCAAGCACTGCATAGAGTTTGAAATACAACATTTTTGAAAATTTACTTCCTTCTTCAGGAGGTAATCAGAGTATTCTTATTTCTCTTTCTATAAATTTCAGTTCTTAGTCCCTGACAATCTTATGTTTGTTTCCCTTATGATTTAACTGAAGGAGTTAAAGAAGTAGTTAAGGAAGGAACAAAAGGAAGTGAATACATTCCATAACTGTTGTCTAGAGGGAAATGTGGCTGCATTACAAAATATGCATACACTTGTAGAAAGGAAAGTGGCCACTGAGTAATAGCACTTCATCTTTTGATTTGTTTTCATTGTGTTCCAATTGCATCTTGGGATAATCTCCAGATAAGGTAAGAATATTGATTTATCCTTGATATTCTCAAGGTGCAATAATTTCAAGAAATGTCACACTGGAAATTTCTTGCTTGATTGCCTGGTTTCGCAGATATCTCTGCTAGTGCGTGGTAATATTGTGCATATTCGTAGTTGAATATTTTTTTTCTCTCTCTATAGAGATATAGCCTTGAGACCAAGATTAGATTGAATGAGTGGAAAATGCAAGGTACATCAGGAGAAATCTTCAAACATAGAAAATGACTATAGGAAACTATAGGCTACTTTACTGCAGTGTTTAAATCAGGGTTCCCCGCAGTGGTCAGTATCAGCCCCTGAGGGTCAATGGCACGATCCAAGAGGTATTTGTTATTACCATTATACACAATAACATTACAGTAGTATTTGTTCAATTATTTTCATATAAGAAATGTTGGGTGGGGCAGGGGGTCAGTAAACCATGAATAAGTTGATGAGCTGAAGAGTTTGGGGATCCCAGATTTAAAAAGAGGATAGGCAACATTAAGCAAGAATATAATCACTGCATCAATATGCAGATTCTATACCAATCAGGATTTAGCCTAAGTTAGATGCAAGGACTTGTATCCCACCAGTTTTGCATGGCCTGATAATACCCTTTGTGGGCTTCTTCAACTTATTTTATTAGCGGACATTTGACCTATTTTTCTATTAGAATCTGAGGTGAAAACTACAGACCTTAAGGTTGTTTTTTTTTGTTTTGTTTTTTTGCAGAAGGCTAACACTTCTTCCTTTAAAAAAAAAAACTGAAACCCTTCTTCCCCCTCTTCATATTCTAGTCCTCCTTAGTTTCATAATATTATGTTTGGGTTGTTGTGCATTGTTTTGATATTTATTCTAAACTTCAATTTAACTGGGATAACTTCCAAAACTAGAAGGAACACAGGAAACTATGAAGTTTCCTGTGTTTTATTCTCTTTTGCACATTACCAATTCTCCTTCCCCTATTACTGATGTATTCTAATTAACTGATAAAAATAGAGAAAGAGACATCTTGGTATTATTATAGGTATCACCATATTACAATGTTTGTCACATAGTCAACCCGAAGTTTAGACTGAATTTGGCATTTTTGTCCATCTATCAAGTATTTCCCAAGGATCTGGGATAGGGAGATGTGGATGTTTGATGGTATTAAAGGGATTGTCACCAGATGTAAGCTGTTCCAAGTAACACTGCCTTTTGCAATTGACAATGGTGATTTTGGTCAATTATTATGATTGTAAATGCACAACAATGTGAAATCACAGCTGCCAATTCTTTAGTTGCTCTTAGCCTTCATACACATCAAGCTCTATCCAAAAAGGTTGGAAATCATAATATGTTGGTGTAGTATGTATGAGGATCTAAGCAGTGTGGTATTTTTGTAATTGACAGATGGAAACTTTGTCAATTATTATTTGCTGTAGTACATTTACTGATGTATGTATTGACTCATGTCCATAGATAAACCATCACAAATTAAATTTGAAATAATAAATTATCTGATTCCAATATTAATATGTTTGGCTGCCATCAGTCAGATATATAATTTACTATTACACCATTATGTATAACAGGAGCTGCAAAACAAAAATATTGTCACCGTTAATAATGTACAAAATTTCAGCTGAAAAGGATGCTACTGAAACACTCCTTTGCATCAAATGGCTAAATCAATTTGACACGCTGAATCAATACGCCTGAATCAATTTGACAATTCAACTTTTGTGTATTCCCACACATATTTTATCAGATCTGATGATCTGAATCAAATTATATCTTGATTGATTGACGCACCACTAATTGCCATGAAAAGGATCTTAATTGAAATTGTCTGGCTCCCCCACCTCCAGTTTTATCAGTAGATAGATTGATATGTGTGGAGTTTTGCACAGTGGCCATTTTATATAGCCAGTCTGTGGCACACTTATTGAATGTGTGTGCATGTAAGAAAACCAGGGAAAAAAAACCCTGAATTACAAGTAAATTATAGACTCTGAAAAAAAATTGGGGGTGGGGGGGCAGGAAAAACCCCACATGTGAATATCTTCCTGAAGTTTTTCTTTCTTGAAAAGTTTAAATTAATTTATTCTAAAGCATAGTATTTTGTCCCATCAGTTATTTTTTTTCATGAAGGATAAATGAGAGAGCAGGAATAATCTTTGAGATTATTGCTAAGGATATGAGAAAACTTTTCTTCTCTATTATTATTACAGTTATTTGCACTTCACCAAAAAGTGGTATTGCATCTTTAGTGCATTTATCTACAGTGTGTTCAGATATAAATGGTAGAAAGGTAGAATTTTCTGAGTTGCCTGGCTTATCCAAATATAAGTGTGCATTGTTCCATGCTGAAAATGCTAACCACATGTTGTCTTGCAAGATGCCAGATTGTTCCTTTAATTTTTTTTAAAGATGAGACTTGCCCATTCAATTTGATAAATGTGTTTCTAAGCTATTCACAGAAATAAAAAGGTAGACAGCAGCTGTTGAATGAACTATATCCACAAATTAATTAGACTACAAATAGGGAAATCAGCAGTGAAATAAATGGGAGTTAAGCTTCTTTATCTTAGAGAAAATCTAGGAGTCCAAAACAATGTAATAAAAAATCTAGGTAAGCATGACTATCTCTTAATGACCAATACTGGTCAAAAGAAGCCATACAAATATTGGGGCCATACAAATATTGCACACTTTGACGATAAGACCCCAAAGAGTTTCCTTCATTCCAGCTGTAACTTGACATCAGATCATGCTGTCAACGCTCCAATGATGCAATATGGAATTTGTGTCACTTGCATCATGTCACCTGAGATCATGACCATGTCACCAGCATGACAACATCATGATGCATTTATTAAGGTTTGTCCTGCTTGCTGCTGGACAAAGGTGTCCATCATTCCGTTCCATTCTCTTTTAAGAAAAAAAAACAACAGTTCTTTCTGCTGCTCCATAAGAAAAGCATTAAGTGAAGTTGCTTTTCTCTAATGCATCTCTCAATCACCGAGAAACCTGTCTAACTGTTTCAGCCCCCTCTCTTACAAGCTTTTGCTTCTAATGGAAAGTCAGGAAGCCAGCATAATGTTATGTGAAAATGGGAGACTTTGGACGACTGGAGGATGGGATGCAGGCTGGACAACTGATGTAGAAAAGGTGTCCCAGGGTGGGTATAGGAAGCATTTCAGAAGTGACCCTCCCTGGTTTTCTGGAGAGTAAAAGGACAAGAGAAGAAAAATGCTTTCAGCCTTGCAAGATTCTGTTAATGTAGCCTTAAAATAAAGATAATGTTATGATTCCTGGTTGTTCTTCTTGTGTGGGTTACCTCGCAGGGCTAACAATCAGGGAGACTAAGTTGCTGGGAAGGGGGATTAAAATTGAAAAGTATGATCACCACCATTTCTATTATAATTTAATAATCTCAACCTACTGGGATTAAGAAGGGCAATAGGCAGAGAGAGAAAGACCCTTCTCTTTAGCTGCAAATACTCATGCTTCAGGAATCCCCCAAATGTTGATATTCACTGCTTTGCTCATTGGCCCCTCTTCTGCAATACAGTTAACTGTTGGAGAAGGAACACTGGGTTTTGCCTTAGGATTGCAATCCCAAACTGCTTAAATGCAAAATTCAGGAAATTAATGAGGCCAAGCTCCAAGGACAAGCTCACAATTTTAACTTGCATTATAAAGTGACTTGCAAAGTGGGAGAAAAATAAAACGTACTTTCCGTAGCACCCTACAGCACCAACTGTGCAACAAACAAAACTAAATAAAAACAAGAGAGAGAAATAATTAGGTTTTGCCCCGTGGTGCATTTCACCTGCAAATCTCAAAGCATTTGGCAATGATAATGAATAAAATCTCCATCCCCTATGGATAAGTTACTCCTGGATGTAATAGACATGGCAAGCAAAGCTTAAAGAAAGGAGAAGGAATGGGTTCTTGTGTGTGTGTGTGTGTGTGTGTGTGTGTGTGTTTGTGTGCATGCGCACGTGCACAGCATGGTGGTCTAGAGATAGAGCTCTCACAACCCGGAGTCTGTGAGTTCAATCCTAGGTGTGTGTGTGTGTGTGTTTTTGTGTGTGTGTGTGTGTGTATCAACCAGAGTTGCTCTGGGAGGAAGATGGGCAGTTCAAAACTGTGAAAAATAAAATTGAATGAAGTGTAATGCATGGATGCTAACTTAAGCCACAGTTTCCCTGTGCTTGCACTACTTACATGAAAATCATGTTGAAATCAGGGAAATTATGCTAAATTGGAGTACTCAATTTTCCCACATACAGTCAGTCTCAAATGTACTCAGAATTGTTCCCTAGTGTTTGAATTTATGTTCTGCTTGGGATACCAGATATTAGCCATCTTGTTGAAAAAAGCTGAAAAGCCTTGCATCATTGTTTATTGATCTTTTTTTTGGGGGGGGGGATGAGCGTACTCTTCTAGCTAGTTCTACTTACAGAAAAGCCAGTGTCATGCTTTGGTATACTGCATAAAGAATAATTAACCTTCCAACCCATGACCGCTGCTAGAATTAAGTTGTAATATTAGGAATTTAGCACAGGTTTCGTGTCCAAAAAAGGCTGTACAGAGTGGAATTCGGGGACTTGTTTGCAGGGTATAAGTTCTAAGAGTTCCATGAAAGAGAATACAAAAGAATTGCAAGACTGAAATTAACACTTTTCCTATTCTGTAGTTGAAAAATGTATGTGGGTGACACTGTTCTTCCTGCCATTGATGTGCTGTGATATACTAAGTATGGAAAGCATTCGTTGTTAAGTCACCATGTGGATTCTATTCTATACGTGTTTGTGTGTGTGTTGGGAGAGAGAGGGAGGGAAGGAAGGAGGGAGGGGAGGATTGCCCAGCCAGCATTTTTATATATCTTACTGCTTTGGAGTAGATCACAAACATAATGATGATCCCTCACTATCAAGTATTAGCAAGGAAACACTAGTTTTCTGATTAGGAATAGATGTGTGTTTGTTATCTAGAATCCTAAAATGCTTAAAAAAATAAAACCGTGGCCAGCATCAAGACCAATTCTTTGTTTAGTGTAAGAATCTAATGGAAGCAGGCAAGTTGGATTTATTACTGAGGACTGAAAACTAAGCAAAATATCACGCATGGGTTTGTGCATTCTCACAGAAATTTGATAGATACAACCATCCCCATGTGAAAACATCAATATCTCCTTGTGATATAGCTGTTAAAAGCAGGGAAACTGTTGGAGAGTGGAATGGGAGGGGAGTGTATCAACCTTAATTTGGAAGACTAGCATGAAAATATACAGAGTTTTAAGCCCTGACTTTTTTAAAAAAAAGGAATAAAAAGTTTCAGTTAGTAGATAACTAATGTAGGAAACACTGATTTATGAGTTAAAATGTGCCTTATGGCATTTGATAGAATACATGCACCTAGGTTTTCTTACACATTGATTTTTATTATTTTACTTTCTTAGAGGGGCTTCAGCTAAAAAAATGTAATTTGAAATCCCAGCCTGGGCTTGTTGGTTGAATTAAAGAACTGTTAGCATGATTCCTCCCAAAACAGAACATTGTGTTTCCTTTATTAAATTTCCAACATGGTACAAAATGAGAAGCCGCTGCTTTACAAGAATTGATCACTAGTATTAAAATACAATTTTACTCTAAAGGTATTGTTTGCAGCTGCCAGGTTCACCAATTCAATGGTACAATGAGATTAAATTACAAGAAAAACAGAATAAGTGGCTTCTGCAGAATTACAGCCGCTGAAATCAATTAAACCTACTGTTATCATACATCCTTTGTCATAAAGCTCAGCCCTTTATTTCAGAAAACTGCTCTTTAGACTCATTTGCAAATACAATAGCAGAGTTGGAAGGGACCTTGGAGGTCTTCTAGTCCAACCCCCTGCTTGTTTGTTTTTGTTTTTCAAAAACTCACAATTTGTTTTTCAAAAACTCACTTCGCTTTTCTTTCTTTTGGTTATGAAACTTTTACCTACCTGTTGTGGCCTGGCAGGAGCCGTTGCATCTGCCACCAGACTCCGACAGCGAGAGGCCCTATGAGTTGGTCCTGGAGGATGTGGAGGACACTGGACAGGGTTCCGACTCCAAGCAGGGCGCAGAGAGACTGGGTAGCCACCAGGTGGCGCCTGAGCCTTGGATCAGTGGGGAGGAGACAAGAAAGAGTGATCCAGAAACCAACAGTGAATTGTTCTGGGATGCATGCCGTCGAAGGGATACTCGGCATCAAGAACAACTACGTAATTACAGGAGGTAATTACGTTCATCTGATGGTCATTAAGCTCCTCTCCAGACTATAAAAGATACTGTTTGTGCCACGCCCTTTTTGCAGAAGTCAACACTTGGACTAAAAAGAAACTAACTTGGTAGGCTGGATTGCTGCCAGAATTAGTCTGAATTGCTGCCAAGGTTTGTCGGACTTGCTGCCAAGGTCCTTATCTGTTTGTTTATTTGGCTTTCAGCCACCGAGATTCTGGTCTTGTTATTAAAGGACATTCCATTTTACCCTTGTCTCGGCTTTCGTTACTGGATGGAGGAGGGGGTCAGAACACCTACCAATGATAGTGCCAAATGCCCCGCTTTTCACATTGCTCAAAAAAATCTCTTTCAAGGGTGACAGATTCTAGAATTAGAAAGAGAAATGGATGAAATGTCTCAGATTAAAAAGGTTTGGTCCAGTTGCCATGATTCAACCTTTAAGACACCTTTGGCTTGGATGATTGGAGTCTTTATCAACATATTACAATCCATTTTGGGGAGAAATCTCTGAAGTTGGTGTGGCAAGAGTTGGTACATTGTGATGACTCTCTGCCTAACTTATTTTGCTCTGACTGATGAAGTTGCTGGGTTGAGCAACAAAAGTATCTAATTAACAAAAATTGGTCCAGTTGCCCCGATTCAACCTTCCACGCCTTTGATCTGGATGACTGAGTTTTCATTGACAAATGGTCCTCTCATTTGTCTCTGACTTTTACCCAAACTGGCAGATTCTAAGCTTCCTTTTGCTTCTTTAATGTTTTCTCATCATCTGGTATATATATTTAACATGCATCCATCAACATAAGTAGATCCTCATCTATCTAGCTGTTTCTATATTAAGTGAGCATTTTTTTTTGATGAATTATAAAAAAAATTATATTCATACATAGGGTGGGAAGGATAGATATAAGCTTGAAAAAGGAAATGTGGGGAAAACCAAGACAGACTTACCAGGCAAGAAAAGAGATATTTCAGAGGTCAAAAAAGTCAAGATGGAGGCAGAAACAATGTCCTAAAAGCCCAATTTCCTTTTGTGAGTGATCCACTATCTGACAGACATAAAGTGGAGCATGTCTTCAATCTCACAATCACAGGTGCTGTTTTGACACTTTTTGCACACCTACTGTATGTATTTGGACTTAAACCTGAACTTAAATCTGTGAATCTTCCACTATATATTTTGCTGCTGTTCCTTTTTTTAAATTTCATCCCTACTGCTTCACCATGTTAAATATATAATCTGACATGCTCTGATGTAGAGAACAGTGGTATGCCTTACATTTTGGGCTGTACATATCTGCCTAATCTTAATATAAGAGTTTGTGATCTCATCTAGTTATATTTCCAATAAATTGGACTTGATACCACCAGCTCAGAATACCAATTTAGAAAACTGTAAAGATTGGGAACATGGTGACTCAGTGGCTAAGACGCTGAGCTTATCCATAAGAAAGGTCAGCAGTACAGCAGTCCGAATCCCTAGCACCACATAACGGAGTGAGCTCCCATTACTTGTTCCAGCTTCTGCCAATTTAGCAGTTCGAAAGTACGTTAAAAATGCAAGTTAAAAAATAGGAACCTTATTTGATGGGAAGGTAATAGTGTTCCATGTGCATTCCGCATTTAGTCATGCCAGCCACATGACCATGGAGACATATTCAGACAACGCTGGCTCTTTGGCTTTGAAAGGGAGATGAGCATCACTCCCTAGAGTCGGGGACGACTAGCACATATGTGCAAGGGGAACCTTTACCCTTACCATAAAGACTGGGAATTTCCAAAAATCATTCTCAAATAGTAAATGTGAAGCAATTCCTATTATGATGTAGATGAAAGAAGATTTAGATAGATGATTCAGAATTGTCCTGAGTCCTGAGTATTTAGGTAAAGAGAAACACAGTTAAGAGGAATATAACTCCAAGTCTGATTTATATTTTGAGAGGCCTTCCCATATTTATTTCATAACATTTTAAAAAGAAATTTGAATTAATTCCTTTGACAATGTTACTTCCTTTGTGAAGATATTTTTTTCTGTGCAAATTGCAACCATCTGGTAAGAAAAGTGGCTCTAACTTTCTACTTTAGCTTATTATGTTATATTTATGTTAGCTTATTCTAGCAATTATACCAGTTTAATTACATACTGGAATAACAATAATAACAAGCTCATTTTTGACCACAACTTGAGAGTTATTACCTGAACCCATTGAAATCTTGAAAGGACAGATAGATGTTAAATTTGCATTGTTTTAGTTCAGAATGTTCAGATTCTCTAATTAACAAATATCTGTTAATGGATCTGTGTTCATCAGTACCAGTCAGAGGAAATGAAATATTTGGCAAAGTCGCATAAAAATTAGATTATGTCAACAAAAGTCACAATCAGGAGAAAAAGCATATGTTACAAATATGGTACATAAATTAGAGTAGGTTAGGATACTGACAAACATAGTATAGAAACATAGAAAAATATGTTTGTGTTACAATAATTGTGGATTTTCAGGGCAGTTTTAAAAATAATTTGCTGAGAATTTAGAAGGAACTGTCAGTCTTCCCAGGTAGACCATACAAGAAGCACGACCAAATGAGCTAATTTAACTTCAATGTAAGCAGGATTCAGCCGATTCGCACAGGTTCAGGCGAACTAGGTGTTAATTTTGCACCTGGTTGCAAGGACACTGGCTGGCCCCGCCCATCCTGCCTCACCCCTCCTAGGAGTCTCCATGTTCATCATGCCAGGTAAGTGCAGGACCTGCATGGAGGCTCTGGGAGGGCAAAAAATGGGCCTCCCAGAAGTCTGGAAATTGACCCATTTCCATCCTCTGGAGGGCCTCCAGAGCCAGGGGAGGCCATTTTTGCCCTCCCAGAGGCTCCAGAAAAGCCTCCACAGCCTGGGGAAGGTGGAAACCCCCCCCGCCTTGCTTCAAGAGGCCAAGTAGGCCATGCCCACCATGGCCACACCACCCAGCAACTGGGCAGAGAACCGGTTGCTAACATTTTTCAATTCCACCCCTGATGGTAAGGCTACATTAAAAAAATATTGCAAGTTTGAAAGTACAAACCTCCCATATCCTAAGAACTTAAAGGCTCTTTCTCTATCCATTATGCAGCTTCTAGTTATGCCTTCTCTTATTTGACTGTTCCCTGGCAGCATCTGATGTCCCTGTCATACCATTACAGGAACTGAATTATCTTAGGTAGTAAGGACATGGAAAAGACGTACAGGAACCTGCACATTGCTAATGACAGTAGATTTCCCTTTGCCATTAAATAAAACCTTTGTGAATCTAATGGGGAGCCTGCAGAAAAATTGTCTCAGTAGATGAGTCTCTGTGGATGTACATGCATGAGATAACTGAAAGGTTGAGAGGAGAACTTGCTACTGATCCTTTCTACATTTTGTTTTCTGTTTTTACAACTGAACATCAATTGTATTCATAGGGACATGACAATGGGGATAAAAACTTCACAGTGAACCAAATCATTAATACACAAAAGCAGCAGCTGCTACAATATTCGCTACTGCAGATTTTATAAACCAAAACCCCAGGAAACTGAAAGTTCCATATAATTCTTACCATGAGTGCATCGGAATGGCTGACTACCTAAGCTTCACTTCTCTGCTGGCGTTCTCTAGAACTGCTTCACTCCTTCTATGCACCCATTCACAGAATACTTAGGTTCCTACTGGCATTACATCTTCATCCATGATTCCAGCTGAATCTTTTGTGGCAGCTGTGATCATGGACATGGTTGCCATCATATACTCCAATTCTCACATGGGCCATTGTCAAAACATTTGCAAGATCTGGAACATCTAGCCACTGGCTCAGTTGGATTCCTATTCGTCATGCTTTCCTGAACGCTTAAGATGGATTACTAGAATTAAAATATAACACAGAACATAACATAGAGACGACCTGCTGAATTACATTCAAGCAACCGATTAACTCTGGCTGCAGAATCTCAATCCACTCTTTACAGCAGCTTTGGAAAACATATAGGTTCAGACAGTGGTGAACATGCATTAAATAGCAGAACAAAACATTAAAAAAAAACCATAAGGAATTAGCAACTGTTTTGTTTTGTTTGTGCTTCACCATTTGATGTTGATAAACAAAAACAGTGACCAGAACTTGTAAATTCAACAGCAAATGTATTCATAGATGTCTGAAGACAGGAAACAGTTCATGAATACGAATTTTCCTACATATGTTTTCCTTTGTATGTTCTTTCCCATAATAGACTTCATTAGTTAAATTGCAAGTACACAAAAATAGAGAAGCTTGTGGACATACGTAGACTTAAATTGAAGGTGATTTATCACCATTTAACAACAGCAGCAACAACAACAACAACAACAGAGAGACATATCCTGCTGTTATGATTTGTCTTCAGCCACTCAATAATACCAATGAAAGGGAGGGACATGAAGAGAAATCAAGGGAAGCTTAAACATCATTTCTTAATCCAGTTTCTTGATTGGACCTCCAACCATCAATGTTTTTGTCAGGTCCTTTTGACTTCCCCTTCCTGTTTTCTTCCACTCCTATTAGCCTGGTTCCTGTTCCTTGTATATTTTTCCCATGCATATCTCCAATTTGTTTTCTCCTTCTAACAGTACTACACTGGAAGAATTTGGATTGCTAGGTCAATCTCAATACCTGAGTTTACGTGGCATGTCTTGCATGAACCTTATCACATTGTGTGAACTCCAAGATTAGTATTGTCACGAGTGATGGGATTCTTCACTATTTTAGCCAGAAATGGATGAATGCATGCATGAAACTAGTAAATATACTGAAAACCTGAAGATAAAAGCACTTTCAGAAATGATCCCGTTTCATAATCATGTCCCATTCTTTATGTCAGAAAAGATGATATGGAGATATGGAGAACAGCAACTGATATGGGAGCTGCCACTCTTGACTACCAGTGGAACAACAAAGTAGAAACAACAATGCAGTTATGTGAAGCACTTATTACCTTATCTGTCCCTTGCAATGTCCTTGATAGAGTGGGAGGTCAGTTATTTTGCCAGCAGCTATTGGATCAAATGTGATAGAAAATCAATTATTTTGCCACCTGAACATACTATTGTAGGAATTGTATTTTTTTTAAAAAAAAAAATGCTATTTCTGAGCCTCTTTTCCTCTAAATCAATTCTTGGGAAAAATATTTTTTGGTGCAAGGATTATACATGTCATCTCTTAAAATAACAGTGGTTTTTTTTTAGAAAATTAACAGAACTGTTTCTATTCTCATCAGAATTGTGGCACAGTCACATCAGCTGCTCTGCGCAAAAAAAGGCTGCATGAGTAATGGAAGAAATCTGATTTAAACAGGAGATAAAGCAATGAATTATGTTTCCCTAGTGGAATATACACAGAGCCTTTCCTGTTCCTGATGTTGTTGAACAACATAAGAAATAGCAACACCACTTAGTCTTACCATATATTTCACTTTACAGTGCTTTACAGCCCTCTCTAATCAGTTTACAGAGTGAGACTCTTGCCCCCAACAATCTGGGTCCTCATTTTACCCCCTTTGGAAGGCTGGAAGGTTGAGTCAACCTTGAGCCTGGTGAGATTTGAACTGCCAAATTGCAGTCAGCCAGCAGTCAGCAGAAGTAGCCTGCAGTACTGCATTCTAACCACTGCACCACCGAGGCTCATAACATTCTTTTAACATCCCTCAATATTGATTATGTTGGCTGGAGCTGTCAGGAATTAGATTTCAACAACATCTGCAGGGTATAAATGAAGATAACACAGGTAATCTTCAACTTATGATTGGTTGCTTACTGACCTTCTGAAGTTATCCCTGGAACTACTTATGACCTGGATTCAAAGTTAAGATGACCAGTCCCCATCCCCTGCAGTCACGTGATTGAATTTTGGGTGCACAGCAATTGTTCCACATTTCTAACCATTTTACAGCATTTTACAGTAAGGCGCATGCGCGAGAACGGGTACCATTGTGTTGGGTACCATCTGCTGCTGTTGCTGCCTCAGGAGTGCCACGTCAGGCAAAACCGTCTACCAGACCATCTTGTATTGGACACCATTACCCCGGAAAGGCAGCATATGTGGTCCTCTGGCCCCCTCCAGTGGCCATTACTGGCGCTTCCTCTAGTTCTAGGCTGGTTTCATCATTTTTTCCACCTCTACCGCCTTCTTAATTACCACCTACACACTCCACTTACAATTATAGCCATAATTACATCTGCCGGGCCTCTGCACATACGAACTAACTGCATCCAGCTGGTTAATATTATCTTTTATCGTCCAAGGGAAACCATCTTAACTGCCCAGACTTTGCCTTTACTGACACTATTGATAAATCGGACTTTAACAGCTTTAACAATTTCTTCTAATCGCCTGGACTTTTTGGGACCTTCCCAAATACATAAGAGGGGACGAAGGCTACTCCCCCTTCTATATATACTCTTTTATAAGATCTACGGACGCTGCGCAAACTTTTAAATGGTATGCTGAGTGCATGGGATTGAATGTGTGAATTGGATGATCCCACTTTTTATTACCCTATGACTCTTGTATTTTATGTGTTTTAATTATCACGTGGGGACTGCTTGAGTGTATAAATGAGTGTGCTTGATTCGGAGGACCTGCCGGGAGTTGCGGGGGCTATGGGGGTGGCTGAGGGGGCTAAAGACACGGGAGAGGGTCGGGGTATTGCGGTCGTGACAGGGAGGGGCAGATACGGCGGGGACTCTAGGGCAGGCCATTACCGGGGAAGGAGGGTTCGCTACATCACAGAGATCCCTCCTTCCGGCCCTAGGAGTCCCACTCCAAGACCAGATGGTGTAAGTAATCAGGACCCTGGTCTCAGGCTGTTGTCGCTAAATGCCAGGTCTGTTGTACATAAAGCACCTCTCGTCCGGGACTTAATTTTAGACGAGAGGGCAGACCTGGCATGTATTACTGAGACCTGGCTGGGCCCAGAGGGAGGAGTCCCCCTTGTAGAACTGTGCCCAGAAGGATTTCAGGTGCTGCATCAGCCGAGAGCCCAGGGAAGGGGTGGGGGTGTGGCCGCTGTTATCCGGGAGTCGTTAGTTCCTCGTAGGGTCCCTGCTCCGGAGATTGTCGGGTGTGAGTCTTTGCTGTTAAAGTTGGACCTCAAGGGTCAAGTGGGTTTGCTGCTAACGTACCTGCCTCCCAACAGCGTTGCAGCAGCCCTCCCCTCGCTCCTCGAGTCAGTAGCCGAGCTGGCAGTTGAGTTCCCTAGGCTGATGGTCCTGGGGGACTTTAATCTGCCGACGCTCGGTGAAAACTCTGATGGGGCGCAGGAGTTCATGGCTTCCATGACAGCCATGGGCTTGACTCAAGTAATTCGAGGCCCAACCCATTCGGCGGGACACATGCTTGACCTTGTATTTCTCTCGGAGCAGTGGATGTGTGATCTTGGTCTGAGGGGGAGTGACATCGTACCCCTGTCGTGGTCAGACCATTGCCTACTGAGGCTCGACTTCCGGAGGCCAAACCCCCACTGTAGGGAGGAGGAACCGACCAGGTGGTTCCGCCCCAGGCGTCTTATGGAGCCAGTAAGGTTCCAGACAGAGCTTGGGGTTATTCCTGATACTCTCACCCACAGTCCGGTAGAGACTCTGGCTGCTGCGTGGCACTCGGCAGCGTCAGAGGCCCTCGACCGGATTGCGCCACTGCGGCCCCTCCGAGGCAGCGGATCCCGGAGACCACCTTGGTTCACCGAGGAGCTCCGGGAGATGAAGCGCCGGAGGAGATGCCTAGAGCACCGTTGGAGGTCCGATAAGTCCGCATCGAACCGAGCAATGGTAACCACCTGCACCAGGGAATATACTAGGGCACTTAGGGCAGCTAAAAGATCACATATAGCCTCCCTGGTTGCGTCCGCTGAGTCCCGTCCAGCCGCCCTGTTTAGGATAACCCGCTCCCTGTTGAACAAAAGGGAGGCGGGGGAACCCTTGCAGGGCAGAGCTGAAGAATATGCCCAATTCTTAGCGGACAAAATTGCTCGGTTTCGGACGGACTTGGACTCCACACCTGCAGTTCCAGCCGAGACTCAGAGGGACCAAGTTCAACAGCTCTGGGTTGAGTTTCAGGAGGTTACCCCCGGGGATGTGGACAAGGCCATGAGAGCTGTGAGTTCCTCCACCTGTGCTTTGGATCCGTGTCCCTCATGGCTGGTTTCTAACTGCAGTGAGGTGACACGAGGCTGGATCCAGGCGGTAGTAACCGCCTCCCTTCGGGAGGGGAACTTCCCCGCCGCACTGAAGGCGGCGGTGGTGAGACCCCTCCTGAAGAAGTCATCCCTTGATCCAGCTGTCCTTAATAACTACCGCCCGGTCTCCAACCTCCCCTTTCTGGGGAAGGTTGTTGAGAAGGTGGTGGCCTTCCAGCTCCAACGGTCCTTGGAGGAAGCAGACTATCTAGACCCCTTCCAGTCAGGCTTCAGACCCGGTTACAGCACTGAAACCGCCTTGGTCGCATTGATGGATGATCTCTGGAGAGCCAGAGATGAAGGACATCCCTCCATCCTGGTCCTCCTTGACCTCTCAGCGGCTTTCGATACCATCGACCATGGTATCCTTCTGCGAAGACTGCGGGAGGTGGGAGTGGGAGGCACCGTGTTACGGTGGTTCTCCTCCTACCTCTCGGACAGGTCGCAGTCGGTGTTAGTAGGAGGGCAGAGATCGTCCCCAAGGCCCCTAAAATATGGGGTGCCGCAGGGTTCGGTCTTATCCCCCCTACTATTTAACATTTACATGAAACCGCTGGGAGAGATCATCCGTAGGCACGGGATTAGATACCATCAATATGCGGACGATACTCAATTGTATCTGTCCGCCCCGTGCCAAATCAATGAAGCGGTTGACGTAATGGACCGGGGACTCGAAGCCGTCATGGACTGGATGAGGATTAACAAGCTTGTGCTCAACCCAGAAAAGACCGAGTGGCTGTTGTGTTTTCCTCCCAAAAATTCGGCCATTAATCCAACACTCAGGCTGGGGGGTCAAATTCTACACCCCTCAGAGAGGGTTCGCAACTTGGGAGTCCTCCTGGATCCACAGCTGTCATTCGACCATCATATAGCAGCTGTGACCAGGGGGGCATTCGCCCAGGTACGCCTGGTGCGCCAGTTGCGACCCTACCTGAACCGGGAGGCTCTCACAACAGTCACTCGGGCCCTCGTGATCTCTAGGCTGGAATACTGCAATGTGCTCTACATGGGGCTGCCCTTGAGGAACATCCGGCGACTTCAGCTAGTACAGAACGCAGCCGCGCGAGTGATCGCGGGTGCACCCCGATTCACCCGCATTACACCTATCCTCCGCGAGCTGCGCTGGCTACCTGTCGATCTCCGGATGCGCTTCAAGGTGCTATTGACCACCCATAAAGCCCTACATGGCAGTGGATCTGGATACTTGAGAGACCGCCTTCTGCCAATTACCTCCCTACGGCCTATAAGATCTCATAGGTTGGGCCTCCTCCGCATCCCATCGGCCAGCCAATGTCGGCTGGCAACCACAAGGAGGAGGGCCTTCTCAGTAGCGGCCCCGACCCTTTGGAACGAACTCCCCGTAGAGATCCGTACCCTCACCACCGTCCAGGCCTTCCGCACAGCCTTGAAGAACTGGCTCGCCCGTCAGGCCTGGGGATAAGGACCATTACCCCGCCCGAATGTTGTATGCATGTTGCGTATTATTTTATTATGTGTTGTCGTCTTAGTACTGTATTGTATTGTATTCCCCTCTCCCTGGTTTCTGTGAGCCGCCCTGAGTCCCCTCAGGGAAAAGGGCGGCCTACAAATAAAATCAATTCCAATTCCAATTTTGTGGTCATGGTTTTTCCCCAAAACTGCCATTTACTTCCTGTTTTCTGCAAAAATCCTCAATGCAAACAATGGATCTGCTTAACGACCACTGTGTTTGCTATACAACCATTGCAAAAAAGACAATAAAATTGAGCACAGTCACATGGTAACCTGCTTAATGACCAGCATGGCCTATGACCACAGGCCTCAATTCTGGTTGTACATCAAGGACATCCTGTAAGTCTCACTGTAGTTATCTGTTTGCATGAATTCAGACTTTTAGTAAGCATGAATATATGCAGAAAAGAAGACCACATCAGTTTCTTCCCATTTTCATTCCCATCTTTGAGTTAATAACTATTTTTCCCCTCATGCACAAAACTAGCAATATTTATTTCAACCAGTTCCTCTAAAGGAAAGTATGTTATCTCTTCATTCTCCATCCCATGAAGAGCTGAATGCAATAGCACTTAGACTTATATACTGCTTCACAGGACTTTACAGCCCTCTCTAAGCAGTTTACACAGTCAGCCTATTGCCCCCAACAATCTGGGTCCTCATTTTATCGATCTGAGAAGGATGGAAGGCTGAGTCAACCTTGAGCCTGGTGAGATTCAATCTGCCAAATTGCTGGCAGCCAGTGATCAACAGAAGTAGCCTGCAGTACTGCACTCTAACCACTGCACCACCGTGGCCTCAATGAATGGAAGACGGCACATTTTGGATAGCCCCATGAAAAGGTGGAATGGGACAATCCTTAAACAATACCCTACATTTTTGGTATTTTTTTTTAGCGTTTTCTGTTTTTGGTGCTTTAACTCATTAAATCCCTTGGAGTCTGCTTTCAAGAAAGTTCTAAAGACGAAATTATTTATTTAAGTATTTCCCTGAATAGACCATGATTGGGGCTGAGATCTAGGAGCAATTGAGAACTTAGTGCATTGGCTTATTATTGGATTTATTGTTTTGTGTCTTTTATGCAAACCACTCAGAGAATACTTATAGCTGACTTAGACACATTTTAAATAGCAATGAAAGTTTAGAAATGACATGAGTAGCAACCTTTTTTTACTTGCCTGGCATTTGTGTGTATTTCTTCCAGGAAATATATATGCTATTAATCCTGATCTTACACTTCCTGGCAGATGGCAGGTAGGAAGCAAATCTGGTAGGACTGATTGCTATTAGATGCAAAAATTAGCTGCAATACCTTCAAACCATCCCATGCTGGCTATACTGACAATCTGAAAAGATCTAGATAATGCCTGGCCAAGCAAGTTAAAGGATATCAGACCAAAGCAGATGATTCATTCTAAATTTTTAATGGATCCAGTGCGCTGTCATCTGATAGAATGAGCAGTTCCATACCTCAGGGAAATCAATCCCTGTTTTATATCTTATTTGCAGAAATGAATACCCTAATGGAACTTCATTTCCTGAAAATATGGAATTTTTCTTTTTCTGAATGCATTATTTGAACAATCTGTGTTGCTACATATAACTGAAGGCAGTAGGATTTTAAAAATAAAATAAAATAAAATAAATAAAATCCTGGACTGAGCTGATTATGCACCCCGGGTAAAAGCAATGTGAAGAATGGAGGAAGGAAGAAACAACATTTGATACTGCTGTGTGTATAATGCATTAGATAGATATTGGGAAAGCTAGTGGTAAGAGGTATTGAATAACAGGCTGGTTTAAGAGATAAAATTGGGGGGGGGTCATTTTGGGAATAGTAATTAGGGAAAGAAAGTAAAATGTAGTTGTAAATGTAGCCTAAAAGAACCAATATGTTGGGTACTGGGAATACTAGGTAGAGATACAAAGAAATTGAGTACCATGAATTCAGTGGGTTTAATTCAGTGAATTAAGGTTTTCACTGATTTCAAAATTGCATTTCTCATTTACAATTACTTATTTATCCTTATGCAATAAGAACTAAGGGGGAAGAAGTTTTATGTTAAATTTATATTTATATTAAAACTTCTTCTCCGCTAGTTTTTCACCGACCTGTCCATACTTATCACATTATCATGATTCTGTTGTTATCAGGACTAGCTGACCAGGAGCCGAGGTGGCGTAGTGGTTAGGATGCAGTACTGCAGGCCACTTCAGCTGACTGCTATCTGCAGTTCAGCGGTTCAAATCTCACCAGCTCAAGGTTGACTCAGCCTTCCATCCTTCCGAGGTGGGTGAAATGAGGACCCAGACTGTGGGGGCAATATGCTGACTCTGTAAACCGCTTAGAGAGGGCTGAAAGCCCTATGAAGCGGTATATAAGTCGAACTGCTATTGCTATTGCTAGCTTATTACAAGTAGACCTCCACTTAGAACAGTTCATTTAGTGACTGTTACAATGGCACTGGAAAAAGTGGCCAAGAGTATATCACAGAAGTGAGTACACCCCCCTCGCATTTTGTAAATATTTAAGTATTTGTTGCCAGCAGTTTAGACATTAATGGCTGTGTGTTGTGTTATTGTATGCATGTTTTTCACACCTGCAACTGTTGCAGCATCCCCATGGTCACATGTTCAAAGTTTGGCAACTTACTCATATTTATGTTGGTTTCAGTGTCCTGGGGTCATGTGATCATCTCTTGTGACTTCCTGATGACCAAAATCATTGGGGAATCCAGATTCACTTAACAACCATGTGACTAACAACTGCCCTGATTCACTTAATAGCTAGGGCCGGGAAGGTCATAAAATGGGGCAAAACACACTTAAGAACAGCAACAACAATTTGGTGTTCAACTGTGATGTTATAAATATTAGAAATCCATTAAAAGTTGGTTCTTCTTTATTTATCAAGGAAAGATAGTCTCTGTTTTGGTAATATGAGATTACGTTTGTCAGCATTCCTCAATTCTCGATTAATATAAACTTGGTTGATTCCTATGAATCTATGGAAGGCAGCTAGAAAGAATTATAGGTCAATTTCCATTTCAGTACAATGAGGATGGTTTCTACGTTCAGAAAAGATCAAAATAAAGATTTCATTAAAAATGTCAACATATGAGCAAGGGCTGAATGTTTACGTTTTCTTAGCAGAAAGCCATTGGACTTTTCAAATATTAATGGTTGTCAGATGTAATTATTAATTTAAATATTACTTATGGGAGATCTTTCTCTCATATGGTAGTGGAAGAAAATTATTTCATAACTTTTGCATTGTCCCTGGGACTCAGATTTGGATGTGATAAAGTGGGCTATGGGGAATACTGCTTAAATTTTAAAAAAATACACCTGGATTTGCCTAACATCAAATATAATTTAATTTGTGGGCTATGGTTTCATAATTTTGTGAACTACATTCACATACATCAAGCAGCTTGATCTTCTAATCATAGCAATGCATGAGCATGTATAGATATCTGGAGAACTATATTAAAATCAATTTATTTATTTGCTGTCATGTTTCATCTCCCAAAAACATAATTGTTAGCTGGCTCCTACTGAATGAAGATATGGTGGTAAAGCTATGCAAGATGATTAGATTATATTTCAGCAGCTGATGTGGTACTTGTTTCACTTAGTCTATTTAGTTGAGTGAAAGGATACTATTTTATTTCTCCACGTTTCATGCCCAGAAAGTCAGCTGTTTACTAAATAATTAATTTAACATGTAGTTTGACCTTAAGTATGAAATCCAGTAAAAAAAAACATGGCTGAAGAGCCACATAGCTCATCAAGAGATAGTAATCAGGATGATAAGACATTCAAAATCAGATACTATATGAATCTCAAAAAGTGGTTCTTAAGAATGCCTCAGTAAAGATCACAATTATATTGTGTGGGTGGACTTTTTAGAGACACATAGAGATGCTTGATTTCTTCTATATATAAACAAAATGCTGCACTGAATAGGCTGTTGGTCTGATCCAGTATAACTTTTCTACTGATGCTTAACAGAATACGAGAGCTGAAAGGGATCTTGGAGGTCTTCTAGTCCAACCTCCTGCTCAAATAGGAAACTCTATTCAGACAAACGGCTATACAATATCTTCTTTAAAACTTCCAGTATTGGAGCACCCACAACCTCTGGAGGCAAATTGTTCAATTTCTTAATTATTCTAATTGTTCTAGCTGCCAGGAAATTTCTCCTTACTTCTAGGTTGGTTCTCTCCTTGAGAACAAGCCATCTATTGCTTCTTGTTCCGCCTTCAGGTGCTTTGGACTTATATGTCCCATTTCCTGTCGATGCTACCAGTAATGTTAATTTGTGTGATGGAAATCAGAAATAGAATTGCTACTCCTTCCCATGTGTACTTCTCAACAAAAAGGCAATGTAAAAAGATTGGGGTCAAACATGCTAAATCCAGGTAAACTATGTACATATAATACAGTACATTTGTGCCCAATGAATGAACCATATGTACTGACACATAACAGGATGACTAAGTTTATATAACATGCAAAGACTTTGGCTGGAGTATAATAATTTGTTGAACCATAAAGTATCCAGCTCTGTTTTAGCCTAGTCTACTGGAACCCAACAAAGATGGGTGATTCTGATATTACTCCATTTTACATATCAGGGTATGTGAAATACTTGTAAAATCAGGGAATGCTCCTGGACAATGTTTGGGCAAATCCTACATCATAAACAAAATCCTTTTACAAAGAAACTCTTATATTCTGTTAGAGATGATTTCAAAAGACTTCATTTCAGTTTCAGTTCATTCAATGTTCTTGGCTGGATTCTTTATGAAATTAGGCTAGACACTTGGAAGGGTTATTGAACTGATGAATGAGCTAAGTACATGCAATTAACCATCCAGATGTTCGTGGATAAGCTGGGATGAAAATCAACATAATTAATATTGGAGGACAGAGCATTCATCTCCAGATATACGCTCTTAAAATGTAATATTCTTTTAGCAAACCAATATTTCAAGAATATTGCACATGAAAGTTTTAGCAAACAAAATTACATTTGGCTATGAGTTTTCATAGCCCAAAGGCATATTTTTCACTTACAGGTTTATCCTGACTCCCCTCCCCAAAAGGTGCAGGACTTTCATTAGTTCACAAAGTGAACACCAAGTTATAATTATTCTAAGAAAAATCTAATTTTGCACAAAATTACCAGAATTGTACCTTTTTTTTATTAACTCAACTTGATAAAAAGTAAGGTAGATCACATTAAAAACCTGTTTCATTAATATTCTCCAGAGAACCATGTTGTAATTTCAGCTTCCATTCTCTTTTTCTCTTTTTCCCTGTGAGTCAATATGGGGGAATGTCTGGCAATCAGCTCCTGCAATTATCTTTCTTTCCTAGATTTGAATTGGTAACTAATAAAGTGTAAATGAACAGAACCCCCTTCTGTCTCTCCACACAGACACACACACACTTTCCCTTCTTTGGTTTGCATAGCTAGTGGGTGGCTATTAAGACAAATGTTTTTTTTTTCAAGACAGTACACTATAAGAAATACAATATATTAAGAATTCACTCAAAAATATGATATAAAGGACAGGCAAAAAGACATACCCAAGCTTATAAAAACTGGACTTAATAGGTACTGCTAGAATATAGTACTAGCAAGTTTTGAAACTAAAGAACTACTGATGTTATCACATTTCTTTACATAGAATTGATTATCTGTAGACACTGAAAGTTTATACAGGGTTTAATTTCTCTTTATTAGTAATCTATCTGGGGACATTTTTTTCAGAATGAAGGACACACATCATTGTTTATGATGTGCAGTCCTGAAGTCTATGCAGGAAAGAAGGAACATCTCCAGCAAGTTCTCTATAGCAATCATTTTTGGACCTGTGAAGTGTCTATGTGTAGACTTATGAAGAAGATCAAACCAGCTGCAGCCCTTCAGAGCAGAATGGACCATAACTCATCACCATAACCACCTTCATATCCATAAATAATGTCACTGAAAGGGCAGTGATATCACAAGAAGGTTTGGAGAAAATTCTAACCCATTATTTTCTAGATTTTTAAGAATAGGAATCGGAATAGGAATATTTTGGAAAGGTCATCTCATTTTTATTTTTAAAACCCTTTCAATCACTTGTCCCTAAAAGTCCTTCAAAAGACAATATATCAAAATGTATCTATCAAAGGCAACCTATTTTCATTTCACTCTTACTTTAAAAAGAGAAAAACAAAGATAATTGAATATGAAAACCTGCTAATTTGCTACCAAATTTTGAGAGGAGAATCTTAGAGTTGGTGGGCTACAAACAGGATGATGGGGATTACGTGCATTTAATACTTCCAGTAGAAACTGCACACATGTATTAATTTCAACTCCATTTCAGAATCCTGCTTGACATACAATATTGTCTGTGATGTTTCAGTAGTGTAGACAAAGGACTAGGCAAATTGTTCTTGTGTCCATTATGAGCTAAAAGCATCGAAGTAGAATGTGATTTTCTAAATCAGCTAGAAAGAATTTTTCATTCAGTATGTAGGTTTAAGTTGATTAATGTGTATAAACTGAAAAGTATCAGCTCTTCAACTACCTTCATGCTTTAGATAACTGCATTTGTGGTCACTTTGTTTTCCTAAATCAGGGCAAAGGCATCAATATTTTATCTATCAGTCCACATAATTTTCAGTAAGTAATAATTGAAAAAGGTCTGGTAATCTGTTCTGGGTTAAGAATGTCTGACTTAAGAACAAGATAGGAATGAGCTGCCTATTCATTAAAATGGTGGATGGTATTTTCCTCTCTTGAATCTACAAAGCACCGAAGCCCTGCAGCCATCTCCTTTTAATATGCAGCTTGTTTTTAGCAGTTTTTGGTATTTCCTGAAAGCATCACAGAGTTTCAACACTTCTTGGTTCAAGGGAGGACAATGCCCTCCATCATTATTCATTTGTAAATACTAGATCTGACTTAAAATCAAATTTGGGTTAAAGACAGAGTTAAAAAACATAACTCATTCTTAGCATTGTGTCTGCAGTATATTGCTCTGATCAGAAAATTTTACTATCTCTGCTACTATTTCTCTTCCCAGCTTCCCTTTGGTGTTGTTGTCACCTCTCCCCTTACATATTTTGCTACTTTTTTTCTTTAGACAAGTATTATATCACAAAATTCAGAATGAAATATTTGAAAAGAAGAGAATTCCAAGCCACCAAGTGCAGATAGGATCAATCTCCTCCTTAACGTGAGAAAGCAAACAACATTCAGCTGCTCAACCTCCAACTCTGTAGCAGGGTTTGCATTCTTTAGATATTTGACTTATTTGGTGTGTATCAGAGGTGGGTTCCTACCAGTTCACACCTATTCGGTAGAACCGGTTCGTCAAATCTACCGAACCGGTTAGAAGAAGGTTCCACCAGTGGACCCGGAAAGCAGGCCACACCTACAGAAGAGGTTCCATTTTTTTTTGAAACCCACCACTAGTCCTTGGATATGATTATTCTACACTATCATGCTCATATTTCTAAAACTCAGTGCCTCTGTGAAAGGTAAGGATGACTACTGCATTTGTGGTGTAATCAGAACATCGAGTGTGTTGAAGTTGTTTTAACGCAAACCAAAGATGCCTTTTAAAAAACAAGTTTACATCATATTCTTATGCATGCCAGTGCTGTGTGAGGTAATTTAAGGTGGTTCTGACAAGTGTCGTCAGCATCTTCATATCTGGTCACATGGGCGGCAAGCCACTTCCATCCGGTCA
This sequence comes from Thamnophis sirtalis, assembly GCF_051295495.1. NCBI lineage: Eukaryota > Metazoa > Chordata > Lepidosauria > Squamata > Natricidae > Thamnophis > Thamnophis sirtalis. The sequence continues at coordinate 81,693,145 of NW_028261382.1, forward strand.
CATGGGTGGCAAGCCACTCCCACAAAGGAGGCCACAAAGTAGGTTCGAACAATTTTTGAAACCCACCACTGGTTTGTATGTACTGTATATATACAATATATATACCAAAAAGAGTGGGGAAAGACAGGAAAGACCCACCATACTTTAAATGGCACGAAAGCTATGGACAATGGACTAAAAGGCTAAACAAGAACAAAGGAGAAATGGGGGTATAAACATCTACTTGTTGTGATGGAACAAGTTTTTGAATATTTGAAAAGCCACAAAACAGATCAAGCATTCTTTTGAAATAATAATCCAGAAATCGAATCTCTCATACTTTGGGCTTGTGCTGGGATCAGATGATGGTCTAGCAAACAACTACACTTGGCAAGATTGAGGAAAAGAGAAGGGGAAGACAATGAAGAAGAAGATAGAATCACTAGCATTTGAGCTTGACTCAATGGATCTTAACCGCATAATGAAGAAACTTTCAATCAATGGTGAATATTTAAATCAGAAATCCACTGCTATTGTTCACAAGGCTGATGAGTTGGATCAAATATAAAACTTCTTTCCTTTACTTAGAATTTGGTTTCTTTTGTTGTCCAACAGTGCTGTGCTATGAAAGGTGAAATATTTTGGCTGTAAGTCTATAAATCAGCAAGGAGATTTGTGCGTATCTTGTGAGTGATAGACACTGACATCAGCCAAGTATATACAGTTAAGAATAGTGGATCAACAGAAATACTTTGTGAAGGCCAGACAATTCTTCTATAAAGTCACTTTTCTTCATTATTTTTAAAAATGAGAGGACAAATCCCAGGATATTTGAACAAAAGGAATTTACAAAAAACAACAACACCTGACTTAGAAGAAAAAGGATGCCTTCAACAGTCCATTACAGCCTATTTTCTGTAGCTTCCATAGAAATGAATACTCACTATCCATGTTAGTATGCATGTGAGTAGCACCCACATTTCAGTGAGTTGAAATGCCTGGATAACAGAAGTAATGCTGTTTGCCTCCAAGTACAAGGATGCTGATTTCTCTTTTTGAGGTGCTTCAAAAGCACCTTGGGATCTGCTGAAGAATGTTCCAGATCTGCTGAAGCATACTAAGCAGTACGTCAGCCTTTGCTCTTTAGAAACTGAAAGCTGCACTATTTCATGAAGCATCTACCAAAGGATACTTTGCTCAAAACACTGTCAACTCAAACACTATTTTGATGCTTCACACAGCCATATAAATAGCTTAAAGTCTGGATTTTAAAACAATATTAAAAAGAAACTATAATTTAAGACCTGCAGGTGGTATTTGTATTGTTTTTTATGAAATGTGCTGATGGCTGCTTTGCCATCCATTAAAATTCTTCTGACTAGGATATTAATTCTCTAATCAGCTTAAACTAAGCTTAGCAGGCAAAATCACTATGCTTGAAGGGTAGGAAACATAAGGTACTCAGTTGGGAGCACACAGCTAATAAAGGAAGAATACCTAGCAACCCCTGCACATTTGTCTTTTTTTCTGTTCAAAAGTTTTGGGCATGTATGTGTGTCTCTCTGCATGAAATAATCCCCAGATAAAGGCCAACTGTTGCTATTTCCCAAGTATAGGATTTTTTTTCTTCCTAACTTAAAAAAAATATCTAAATTAAATAAAAAAATCTTCCCTCTCTGTGTCTTTTGGGAATACCTTACTAAAAGGTTGCTGGTGATGACAGTTGACAAATGAGAAGTTTGGAACGGACACACGAATGTTGAAAAATTTATTCATTTTCCGTGCTCAAATGCAGATCCTATTACATAGTTCAGAACTATCTGAAAATGTTGTATTTCCCTAAATTTTGAGATGAAATAAAAAAGAGAGTCCATATTGGAATGCACTTGCAAGTACATGTTGTTAGATTTGTTTAATTTGTTTAATCTGCAATTTTTGCAGATGGATGCAAAAACAGAAGTGAACAGAATTCTAAAAGAACAACATAAAACTGACAAGAACCAAAAATAGCCCCAGCTTTTTCCAGCATAATAACTGTTCACACAACCTTTGCCAGTAGAAGTTAATTGGAAGCACAGATAAGTACACAGATTCACATACTGAACACTTAAGCCACCAAGCAGTACACATCTGAATTCACATACACTGGCACTCAGAAATGTGGAACTAGTGATAGCATTATGTGCAATATTTATATTTATGTTCAATAGATAGATGTTAAACAGACATACATTTTCCTGATGCATTTTCAGTTAAGAAAACAAATACCCCCCCCCCTTTTTTTTACACATTAGAAGAGTACAAGCCGTGGCAGAGTAAACCAATATTCTAATGCAGGAGGTACTAAACACATGTTCACTTTCATCTCTGGAGAATTCTTGACCAGAGCAGTGTTCAGGGTTGGAAACCTTTTTGATTCTAGACCTGGAAGAATCAGCACCCAAGGATGAGCCTGTAAACATTGGTGCTCTACTCTGGCTACTTTCTATTAAGGACAGAAACACAACTGCATTCTTTTAAAAATTGGGGATATGAATGAAATACTACAAGCACAGTAAGAGCCTCCAGCCATTCTTCATTTCCATGCAACACTGTGCTGTAAATTACTGTTATTCAACCACAACAATTTAAAAACATGCAGACTCCAACTCCCAGAATCCCCCAACATTTTTTAACCCACTCTCTCCCTTCTAAAATGTGCATACAAATAGGGATTGCTGTTTTCAAAGAATTTTCAAGGTCAATTCCTTATTAAGGTATCTGTCTTCAAATATTACATGCTATCGCATAGAAGTATTGTCCTTTTCGTACTTGTTCCACATTCACAAGGGCATGAATCTTGTTTTATCTGCCTTAAAAGGATAACACTAAAATATTGTCTGTCAATATTATCATCTAACAGAAGTGAAGGAAATTACAGAGGTCCTACCAATCCTTTCCACTGCATTCTGTCTGCATTCTCGGTCTCCAGACACCTTAGCTTAACCTCTGGAAGTTGGATTCATTATTTTTGCCTTTACAGGAACAAAATTACATCTTGGTTGTGCCACATCTTTAATGCAATCAGCATCCCATTATTATTTCATTGGAATGTCTCAAGATCAAAAGAAATCAGCAGAGGCCACCAAATCACCTTGAAAAATGATATATATTTTAAACAGAAACAAGGAACAGAATATTTTACACAAAAGGCAGCATAGCCAAAGGCTGCATAGCATAGAAACAGAGTTTAAGCTCATTTTTTTAAAAAAAATTCAGGATACACAAATCTTGATTAGATGAAATGAAAACACAGATCTATCAAAGCCATATCTTTGCTCATTGCCACTTTCAGATATTGGGAGATACACCCATAAATTCAAGCTGTGAAAATAATGATTCATTATGCTTTACGATACCAGCTGGAAACTAAATGCCCTTCACTATGGCCAAGATCAAGAAGACTGCAGGTTTCATGGTCTAAAATATCTGAAGAGAACCAAACTGCTGAATAATGACTTCATCCAAAATACTTTCAACCCAGCTAAAAGAAGAAAAAAATAAGTCTGTGGAAAGAAGGAAGGAGGGAGGGAGGGAGGAGGGAGGGAGGGAAGGAGGGAGGGAGGGAGGGAGGGAGGGAGGAAGGAAGGAAGGAAGGAAGGAAGGAAGGAAGGAAGGAAGGAAGGAAGGAAGGAAGGGTCAACCAGATACACTGCAGTTAACGTTATACTAATATTTAGTTCAATCTCCACCCTCCAAATGAAACTTTTAATTTTAAAATTAACTAAAGGAAAAAAATAAGCCGTGAAAAACTCTATTTTGGGTCTGATATCAGTTAAAAAGTTATTTCTGGGTTTTTTCTTATCTCCACTGGCTTTTTAACTCAATTACATAACATACCAAGTAACTTTCAGAGGAAATTGAAAATAAACAAGAGTTTAAATGAAAATGCCTAATATGGGTCACAAATACATCATATATTTTAGCATTGGCCTCCATCACTAATCATCAGTAATCAAGGAAGATTATCAGAAATGAAGGCATGCAGTGCAGTTTTTGAGAAAATATTTTCTGGATTCCCCTTGACTTTAAAATTTATTTGTCCCCTTTTTGATGGAGAAGATACCTTTCATCTTTCCTCTCCTATCAATTGTATCTGAATAATTGAGGTTTTCTGAAGGAATCCATATTATTGGCTCACTTTACAATGCACCAGATGGACAGAGGTTACTTGAGTGAGATTCGACATTTTGACTGTAATGAACAGTAAATTTAAGATTTCCCTCTGTGACCTGACTGGGGTAAGCAAAATTGCTTTGCTTAATTCTAGATGATTGGCACTACCCTAGAAGTTTTTGCAAAGCTCTAGCACAGCAATTAATTTTCTGGGCAATGCACTGTTTACACTGTTATTTTTGCAAAAATTGCTTGGCACCAAAGGTCATGGACAGCTGTGATCTGGGTGGATATCATTTTAGTCCAACACCAAGGAATAAGTGAAAAATATTACAAGAATAAACCTGGGCTCCTTCTACAAAGCGGAACACAATCTGATAATATCACAATCTGGACTGGATTGTGTTTTATGGGAGGGGTGCAGATGACCTAGTGTTGTGAACCAAGGATTTCTACTCATTTCTGATTCTAGGGGGTGGTGCTCATCTCCATTTCAAAGCCAAAGAGCCAGCATTGTCCCAAAACATCTCTGTGGTCATGTCGTCAACATGACTAAACACTGAAGGTGCACGGAATGCTGTTATCTTCCCACCAAAGGTAGTTCCTATTTTTTCTACTTGCATTTTTCCATGCTTTTGAACTGCTAGGTTGGCAGAAGCTGGGACAAGTAATGGGAGCTCACTCTGTTATGTGGTGCTAGGGATTCGAACCACCAAACTGCCAACCTTTCTGATCGACAAGCTCAGCGTCTTAAGCCACTGAGCCACCACATTCCCTAGGATTTCTACAGCCTTTTAAATATATCACAGGCAAATCCACATTTTGTACTATTGTTTTGTTTCAACACATCCAATCAATGCTTATAGCAATAGCACTTAGACTTATATACCACTTCACAGTTTTTTACAGCCTTCTCCAAGTGGTTTACAGAGTCGGCACATTGCCAACAACCTGAGTCCTCATTTTACTGGCCTCGGAAAGATGGATGGCTGAGTCAACCTTGAGCCGCTAAGATTCAAACCACCAAACTGCTGGCAGCCAGCAGTCAGAGGAAGTAGCCTGCAGCAATTACTATTTATGTTTGAAAAAAATCAAACATACTGTATTTTTCAGAGTATAAGACACACCTTTTTCCCTCAAAAAAGAGACTGAAAATCTGGGTGCATCTTATAGACTGAATACAGCATTTTGGGCCTCTCAAAATCCTGCCTCCTTCACCAAAATGGCCTTTAGGAGGCTTTCAGGGTGCTCCTGGGTGCTGGGGAGGGCAGAAATGAGTGAAAAACAGGCCGTCTTTGGGGGATTTGCAGAGTGCATTCACTTTTTTTTAAATTTGACTCTTCAAAATCTTGGTGTGTCTTATACTCTGAAAAATATGGTAAATAATAATAAAAAAACAAGACAATCCTTAATGCATTTTAAGGAACACCTTATATCCAAAGTTAGTTCTCATCCCATTAAGTAGGACAGAAAGGGCATGTTTGTTTGTTTGTTTATTGGGATTTGTCAAACAAAAACAAGAGCAAGAGTAAGAGAATAAAAATACAATGACAGGGATGCTAGGCATGTTTGTGGACTTATGCACGCCCCCTCTACTGACCATTTAAATGTTCTGGGTTCTGTTGATTAGAGATTATTATCTAGCAGGACTCAGTAAGTGATTTCTTTCTGCAGCTGCACATGTTCTCTGATGTACCATAAAACTCTATTCATTATTCAGAAATCTTTGAAGATCTGACTATTTTTCCTGGTCATTGGACTCTGGAAAATAATTGAATCCACAGTGATATACAGTGTTTGTGGCAGTCATTATTTTAGTTGGTCATGATATGACTTTTTATATTGTATTTTTATTCTATTTTTAAATTTTTGTTAGTTGTGTAGAGTTGCCTTAGTGAGATGGGTGACTACATAAATTGATTAAATAAATTATTCATTTATAAAATTCATAGCACATCCATCAAACTGAAAAAATATGCATCAGTTCTGCAACTTCACTGTGACTTCTCCCTGAATGTTTGGAACTTTCCCTGATTTTTATAGCTAGAGAACAAAAGAAGGACACAGTCTATGGAAATAACTTTCAATAGAAAGATTTACTTATTGACACATTTGAAATAAGAAATAAAGTTTGCTTGACCCTTGGTAACTCAAAGGCATTCACTAATCTGTTTAATGCCATAAGTCCTCTTGAGATGTATTTCTATGCAACCTAGAACAGCTAAATGCCATCTTTTAAAAGTGAAACATGACAGAACAAGGCAATGGTGCATTATAGAATGAGCAACTCCTTCATTCAACGCCTATGGAGTTTCTCAGTCATCCAGGTCTTGGTTGTCCCAAAGATGCTTTCAAAAAGGCAACTGGACGTTCTTGATTTTTCGTACTGTTCTCTTGCAAACCATATAAATCCTTTTCATTCCACACCAGTTGTTTAGAACCAAGAAGCTTCTTGGATGAGAAGTGAAAAGTCTTCAGGAAAAATCAAAACAGTCCAGGTGCGTTTTGATAGCACCTTTGGGACTCCTTCATTACTGTTCAGCACCAAGGACAGTGCCCGTGGCTGAATTGAAGTTAATGTGTCGTTTACAAATGATTGCTAAGAAGGTCCTAAGTGTTTTTTCCCCCTATTGTAATTTAATGAATCTATGATTATTTAATGTCCTACCTGGTACAAGACAGCATTCTTAATTTCAGGTCTCAAAATGTACTTCATCCAATATGCCCTGCCCAATGACAGCAAACTATCCCAAAAGAATAAAAACATAGAACCTTTTAATTAAACATTTAAATGCAATCTATTTATTAAGGAGACATGTTTCTGGGAAGCTTTCCATTTACTTAGCTAGGGCTGCTGTGTTGGCAATTCTCTGACTGCATTTTAGTGACCTCTTGGCTAAATAACCAAAGTATCAAGAATAATCTCAATTCTTAAATGGCATTCTTAACGTTTACTTGTGCTCATCAACTGTTGCAAAAAAGACCAGTTTCACTATTGTTGGAATTTCACCACAAAGTTAAGACATATAAATTTTTAGACCTTGTATTAAAGTCTGGTTTTCAATTTCCTAGGTATATTTTTCCTCAATAAATACTTTCAGGAATCTTTCTTGGTTCATATTTATTCATTTAATTTCTATAGCTGTCCATTACAATAAATGATGGTGGGATGCTTACAATTCCCAAAACATAAACACAATTAAAACAATAAAAAGCATTTTAGATGTAATATCAATCTTCTTTATCGCTTCACTCTCAGAATGCATCATAATTTCTTCCAGTTCTGTTTTTGCAACTGCTTTATTATTGTGAGGTGACCAAGATAGATTGCAAGGTTTCCTCTTCCACCATGCCTCACTTCCGTAATCTCTCTCTCCACCATTCAGCCTGATGAGCCATGATCAGAGGTGGGTTCCTACCAGTTCGCACTTATTCGGTAGAACCGGTTCGTCAAATCTACCGAACCGGTTAGAAGAGGTTCTACCAGTGGACCTGGAAAGCAGGCCACACCTACAGAAGAGATTCGAAAATTTTTTGAAACCCACCACTGGTCCTTGGATATGATTATTCTACACTATCATGCTCATATTTATAAAACTCAGTGCCTCTGTGAAAGGTGAGGATGACTACTGCCTTTGTGGTGCAATCAGAACATTGCGTGTGTTGAAGTTGTTTTAACGCAAACCAAAGATGCCTTTTAAAAAACAAGTTTACATCATATTCTTATGCATGCCAGTGCTGTGTGAGAGGTAATTTAAGGTGGTTCTGACAAGTGTAGTCAGCACCTTCATATCCGGTCACATGGGTGGCAAGCCACTCCCATCCGGTCACATGGGTGGCAAGCCACTCCCACAAAGGAGGCCACACCCACAGAGTAGGTTCAAATAATTTTTGAAACCCATCACTGGCCATGATTGATAATTTGGACAATACCCTAATAGAGTACTTTGCTTAAGCTATTGTACCTGGGATTTCTTTGTATGCAGGATGCTAAGGCTGAGGAAAAGTTGTACAAGAACAAACCAAACCAAATACTCTACAATTCTCGAGAAGAGGAGTCTTCTCTGCCAACCTTTTGGAATATCTGGCCCACCCGCCCACCCTGGGTGAGGTTTATCCTCGCCCTCCTATTCCTCCACCAGGGCCTGAAGATCTGTCTCTGACACAGTAGGGGAGTACATCACTCTGGGTAGCTGTTGGACTGACTAACACAATCCCCCCCTGGGTTACCTGTCCCCCCTCCACTCATTTTTTTTAAAATTTCACATCACTATACTCCACTGTTTATTTTTATTGTTTCATTCCTTAGCCTGACTAGGTGGCTCAGTGGCTAAGACACTGAGCCTGTCAATCAGACAGGTTAACAGTTTGGCAGTTCAAATCCCTAGTACAGGTCTCCTACATGAGCAGGGGGTTGGACTAGATCCCCCAAGGTCCCTTCCCACTCTGTTACTGTTTACAGTTTATCTTTACTATTGTCATTTTTACATTTTTTTAAATCATATTTTCCCTGTTTTAATGTTTTAAGCTGCACAAAGCGGTCATATGGCAAGATGGATGGATGGATGGATAGATGGATAGAGATGGATATGGAGGGATGGAGGGATGGAGGGATGGAGGGATGGAAGGAAGGAAGGAAGGAAGGAAGGAAGGAAGGAAGGAAGGAAGGAAGGAATTTGGCCACACTGTAATTAAGATAAGTACAAACATCCTATCTTCTGCCTAGAATATTTCAGTGAAATTTAGAGCAAGGTAGCAGAGAAGAAAGAAAAGCCTTTCTAAAAAAAAAATACCCACCCCTGTATTTTGAAAAAATGCAGAACACAATATTGGCACAATATTAACAAAATAGTGGAAACAGGAAAGAAGGGAGAAATACCTTCACTACAGTGAATAAAGTTTGAACATCAAAAATGTTCTAACAATGAAATAAGTTAGACATGTGAAATGATGCAAAAGAGATCCTAACAGCCATCCCTGTCTCTGACAGTATAGCTTCTCTTTTCCTTCAATAAATGTAATTGCTTTTTCCCGCTCCAGAAGACATGAGAAGTGCCCATCTCCGGATTAGCAGCTGATTGGTTGCTAGTAGGACTAGAAGGCGTTGTAGACAATTCCAGAACACTTGCACAATTATTGCTAATCAACCAATTAGAGGTTATACAACCAATAATAACTAGAGTGAGATAATGGAAACACTTGTCAAAATGAACCTGGCATAATTAACTTCCTGTTGATTGTTTACATACATTCCTGAGTTGAAAGCCTGAAGACAAGGATTAATAATGGGGGTTTTTTTTGTAGGTATTTATTTAATGTTAACAATACACACTATATAGTTGTGGATATGGAAGTGAAGTGGTTTTTGGAAAGCAGGCTGGCAATCAAAGTGAAAAAGAAACAGCGAGGGAACAGGAGAGGTCAGAGTTTGATTAATGAGCATTGTGACAGCCACTTGGTTATTTTGTCTGGGAATGAATTCTATGTGAATCTGCGATGCTCCAGGAAAGAAATGAGATTCCAGATGAGTTTAAAGAAGGAAAGTGTTGAGTTGATGGACACACTGATGAAAATGATGTAATATAACTTAATGGTGATGGAAACTGTGTTGCAGTAAGTCAACCCAACATAATCCTCTCACAATCAATAACCATGGCTGATAGAAATTCTTCTAAATTGATGTTGCAAGTATCTTCCAAATTTGAGATTATCTGTGTGCAACTGTAGAGAGTTTTAAAAAAATCTTATCAAATTTCTAAATGAGACAAATGATTTCTCTGCATTTTTCCAAGGGAAAAGATAAATTGTATACAATTTCAAAAGCAAAGTGATGCTGAAGTCAGTTTGAACAGCTATTGAAAAAGCCTTATACAAAGACCTCTTTCTTGAAGTGTTCCCTAGACATTTTGATGTAGATCAGGGAGAATAGGAGAGTAAAGACTCCTGGAGAAAAGATCATATAATGAGCAGATCATTCACACTTATCTCTTTTTTCCCTCCCTTCTATTCAATCACATCCAGTTTCTGGACCAATCCCTGCAGAGTTTTTTGGGGGTTTTTTTTTGGCAGAGCTGGTCATATTGTCATTCACAGAATTCCAAAAACAGCAGTAATTACTGGGAATCACTATTCGGTAATGAAAACAATAAACAGGCATAGTTTGCATTTTGCACCCATTGTTTCTTTAACTGGTCCCTCTACCTTGCTAGTCATTCTCTTCTCTTTCCTTCTACCTCCCCAATATTAATAGGTCTATGAGAGAGTTGGGTCCTTGTATAATATGTTCAAATACCATCATTTGAGCCTGGCCATTTCTGCCTTGAATGAGGCAGAAATCACTGCTGAGTCGATTTGTTCAAATATGCATTTCTTGTTTGTCCCCCCCCCCCCCACACACACACCTTTTTTTTGGCTGACTGTGGTATTCTCAAGAATCCTCTCCACACTGAAGTGTGTTGGTGGAGACATAGAAATCCTCAGTAATGCAAATAATGAAATAGCAATCCCAATGAAGAGATCAAGGAAACAGAAGACGTGCAGCACCTACAGCTAATAGGTTTGCAAATGTTCAATGGACTAGTTTACAGCTGGTGATTAAGCATGGTTTGCCTTTATTCTCATCTCAACACTAAAATATAGATACACTTACAAAGACAATCCAGATGTGCAAAGAACAGAAAATAAGCTTACTCTGAGAGCCATTTCATGATTTTAAAAGAGTGGGAGGCTGTTCCAAAAATTCCTGATTATGTACTGTATCTCTGTAATACTGTTTAAACGGTATCTAAACTAGCATCTGTACTTGAAAAGAAGCAATTAACATGGGTCCAGGATAGGAACATGGAGGGAATGTTAATAACAAAATAAGCAGCACTGTATGAGTCTAAAAATGCGAGACCCACCTTAAACAAAAACACCCCCAAAAGAAAGCAGTTTCTTCTTTTATATTCTTATATTTTACTAGACCTCTAGAAAAAAGAGAGGCGTGTTCTAAATAATATTTTTTTCAGAGCAAACAGTACTTTCTGTTCCCTTAAACTATTTTGGGAAAAAATGGAATTAACTTCCTCCAGGCTGATAAAAAAAAACTTGACATCTGCAAAGCCTGATAAACTTGTTTCATGAAATTAAACATATTCTTGACTTTTGCCTGGAATTGTCTCTTCCATTCCTCTTTTATATTTTGTGAAAGATTGTTTTGTAATGCTGAGAACTGGAAAAAAATCTCTAAAAACCATTATTTAATTTATAACAATCAAGCAATTGGCTTAGAGTTTCCTAACAATTTGTTCAATTGTTGGTCAACTATTCTTGAGGAAGCAGTCAGGGGAATGTATAAACATTTGCATCACTTTGGACATTGTTACATAAAACGTGTGGCAATGTTTGGATCATAATCATCTTATCATAAACACAGAATATGGCAAAAGAGTTTCAAGCATCTGTGAGGCACTAGCAGTGAATGGTATCGAGATCAGTGTTTATTCCATTGACAAAAAAAGTGTTAGGGGTTGCTAAGGATTGCTCCAGTTATATTCAATTGCCCTCATACTTCAAGCTAGAAAGATTTTCCTTAAGATCATACAACAATGTGTGTGTCACTGCCTCTTTCCATTGAAATGGAAAGATAGCCAGTTTGGCCCAGTGGCATCAAAATGGGAGGCATGAGTTCAAGCTTTAGCCATGAAAGCCAACTGCACTTTGGGCCAGTCACTTTCTCTCTCAGCCCAACCCACTTCCCAGGGTTGTTATTGTTGTGGGGAAAATAGAAGGGGGAAGGTGTGTCATGTTCTCTACCTTGAATTATTTGTAAAAATAAAAAATGTGGGATACAAATAAAATAAAATAAACAAATAAATTATCTGATGTTCAACCTGGCTTCGGAAGGGATCTTGTACTCATGACCACACTGGCTCATGGAAAAATCTCAAGAACATCTTCATCTGCTTTATTGACTAATAGAAAACCTTTGATTGCTATATCAATCATGACAAGCTGTGGAGAGTCCTGGAAGACCTGGGGGTACCAACAAATGTGGCCAAGTTAATAGAGTTACTATATACAAATCAGGAAACCACTGTAAGGACACCAAACAGAGAGAGTGATTGGTTCGGGATAGAGGAAGGAATGTGGCTAGGTTGCCTTCTTTCACCTTTTTTATTCAACTTGTATGCAGAAATGATCATAAAAAAGCTGGAATTTGAGGGATCAAAAATTGGAGTACCACAGTCAGGCATCTCTCAGACCTAGCCAGCAAGGGGATTATACAATACAATACAATACAATAGCAGAGTTGGAGGGGACCTTGGAGGTCTTCTAGTCAAACCCCCTTGCCTAGGCAGGAAACCCTATACCATTTCAGACAGATGGCTATCCAACATCTTCTTGAAGACTTGCAGTGTTGGGGCATTCACAACTTCTGGAGGCAAGCTGTTCCACTGATTAATTGTTCTAATTGTCAGGAAATTTCTCCTTAGTTCTAAGTTGCTTCTCTCCTTGATTAGTTTCCACCCATTGCTTCTTGTTCTACCCTCAGGTGCTTTGGAGAATAACTTGACTCCGTCTTCTTTGTGGCAACCCCTGAGATATTGGAACACTGCTATCATGTCTCCCCTAGTCCTTCTTTCTCTTAAACTAGACAAACCCAGTTCCTGCAACCGTTCTTCATATGTTTTAGTCTTCAATCCCCTAATTATCTTTGTTGCTCTTCTCTGCACTCTTTCCAGAGTCTCCACATCTTTTTTACATTGTGGCGATCAGAACTGAATGCACTATTCCAAGTGTGGCCTTACCAAGGCATTATAAAGTGGTATTAACACTTCACGTGATCTTGATTCTATCTTTCTATTTATGCAGCCTAGAACTGTGTTGGCTTTTTTGGCACCTGCTGTACATTGCTGGCTAATATTTAAATGGTTGTCCATTAGGACTCCAAGATCCCTCTCACAGTTACTACTATTGAGCAAGGTACTACCTATACTGTACCTGTGCATTTTGTGGTTTGTTTGTTTTTTGCCTAAATGTAGAACCTTACTCTTTTCATCATTGAATTTCATTTTATTAGATAGTGCCCAATGTTCAAGTTTTTCAAGATCCTTCTGTATATTGAGCCTATCTTCTGGAGTGTTGGCTGTTCCTGCCAGCTTGGTGTCATCTGCAAATTTGATGAGTTCCACAATTAAACAAGGTTGTATGCCCCATTACCAACACAATAGCTAGTAACTTTAACAATGGAGATTTTCAAACCCCTCTCAAATTGGATATCAGACCTGTATCTATACGCCATTATGCTGACAATGCAGTTCCATTATCACAAATGCCAATAAAAATTAGAAGGGTTATGGGAGCCTTGGCCCAGTTCTGCGAGGAACATTCATTATAGATCAATTATGAAAAAAAAAAACCCAAAGATATTTTGCAAGTGGTTTTAAAAGTTGTCCTGGACTTTTGAAGGACATAAATAAAAATAGAACAGGTCCCCAGTCACAAATTCTTGAGATCTGTGCCGCACTACTCTGGAAAATGTCACATGCACACTGGTTAGGTTATTTCAAATGCCCAGAGGAGTTCAGCAGCAATTCCTTCTTTCTTCTTCTCCAGAGGTGCCCAATATATGCCATCTGTCCTCAACTTTCCTAAAGCCAAGACATTATCCCAGCTGTTATATGGAGCCCAATTAAACCCAAAAATCAATTAGCAGAATTTGGAAAGGATGTAATCAGAATCCTTAAGAAAGCCGTTCCAGCATCCAAAATGTGTGCCTAATGCTGCCTTGTGGCTGGAAGCAGGACTTAGAAAAATCAAAACAGGAGCATGGCTGTGCACATTTAAATATTGGCTAAAGGTTTACTTTCAAGCTCAAGATCTGACATTAAGCGATAAGCATGATTCCTTCTGGAAATTCCAAACTAAGAAATTAAAAAAAGGATATAAATTAGGTTTTTCATGCCCATGGGACAAGATCAAGTAATGGCAGTGCTTAAGGAAAGGATCCTTGATATAAAATTACAATCAAAATACAGTAAATGCTCGCCTAGGGTACAACTGGGAGACAGTTTAAGGCAACATTATACCTAGATCAACACAAACAATAAATTTTGAGAAGCATTTACATTAGTACAATTCAATATTATAACTTCAGCAGAGCTGAAGGGAACGTTTTGCAAAATTCCATAGGTAGAAAGGCTATGCCCCACTAATACGGGTAATATGGAAACAAGAAATCACATCCTGTTATATTGCAATTTCTATACAGACATATGCGAAGAGCTCCTAGCACATTTTCTAATTCCATTTCTGGGATGGACTGAAGAATTTTAAATGCAATTCTTACTATTGAGATACCCATGTAACTCTAGCCATTCCATAGGTGTTTTTTTTTCCAGATTATAAAATATATATTGCGGATACCAAAAGAGTGCAAGAATGATTACAAATCTTTTATCTTATGCATTTTATTTTCTTCTTCTATCTTCTAGCCCTAATTCATAGTTTTTGTTTAGACTGGGTCATTGATCTGTAATAAATAATTTGACTTAATTAAATTTGAATAGATAGATGAAGATGTCTATTTTTAAACCTGGGTATCATATAATGCCCACAAACATTAAGGCAGTACTATCTTGGCAAGAGTTTTGATAGACAACAGCCCTAATCTCTTAATTGATCACCCTATTGGCTTTTAAATAAATGAAGGACAAACTGCAGTAAATTAATTAGACCTGGACACTAATGACTTCAAAATTTTCCACCAAATTGGTGGACAGAACAATCAAGTGGACAATTTATTCAGACAGGTGATGTTTTCTAATGATTTTTTTTTCAAGAATTCCTCCTTGGTGGTGACAATAATATCATACCTGGGAGTAGGAAGCAACTTCCAGGAGAAATTCCCTTGTAATGCAACTGAAATATGGGACATTTGGAAACAAGAGCCGAGATGGCACAGTAGTTTGAGTGCAGTACTGCAATTCAGCAGTTCAAATCTCACCAGTCCAAGGCTGACTCAGTCTTCCATCCTTCTGAGGTGGGTAAAATGAAGACCCAGATTGTTGGGGGCAATATGCTGATTCTGTAAACTGCATAGAGAGGGCTGTAAAAGCACTATGAAGTGGTATATAAGTCTAAGTGCTATTGCTACAATGGGAGAGACAATTGTTCAATAAAAGGCAGAGTGTATTCACTTTCTGTCCATGGTGAACTCATCCAAAGCTCTTGGCTAGCATTTATTATAACCTTCCTCCCCTCAAACAATGCAATAACTTTAATCCACATTTTGTCACATGCAAAACTGAGACATACAGAATAACAGAGCTGAAGGGACCTTGGACCAGGGTCCCCAACCCCCAGGCCATGGCCCATTTGGAACTGGGCCATGCCAGATGCTTGTCAGTGCACACACATGTAGCTTGCATAAGTGATGGGTTGGTGCACAGCTTAACTTGCAAGAGTGGCAGGCAGTTCCATTTCCACCACCACCACCACCCCATTGCCAGGTCGCCAAGCTGTAAAAGTTGGGAACCATTGTTCTAGTCCCACCACCTGCCCAAGCAAGAGAAACCCTATATCATTCTGGATAAATGGTTCTTACAACCTTTTCTTACAACCTCCAGTGATGGAGCACCCACAACTGCAGGTAAGACATTCCATTGATTAATTGTTCTCACTCACAGGAACGTTCTCCTTAATGCTAGGTTGGATCTCACTTTGATAAGCTTCCATGGAAGGTAATCAGACATCAGCCCGATTATTCCAACTTCACTGTAAACCCTGGGGAGAATAGCAAGTGACTAATGAAGTTCTCCTCCCAAACATTGCCTCATTAGCAGCATGTCCTCATTTGAGAGGGCAGATTTACCACAAACAATTGCATCCCTTCTGTGCTGTCCTTAGCAGCAATCGGGCAATGGCACTATAGGAATTTACCCCCTGCTACTCAGCAGAGCATTAGGACTGGATGGCTGAGATTGTTAACTAAAGATACAATGGGAGCTGTCCTTCTTAAGGTAAATCACAGCCTTTAAAAAAGGACATGGAGGGGGAGCCCAAAAGAGACAAGATTCCTGAAATATTTACCAACAGTTTAAAGATAAATGCCAGTATTACTACAGCAGTGTTCCTAAGTAGATTCTATACATGGCATCATAGCAGATTTGCAAATACAAGGAAGGTGATAAATAGCCCTATCATGTGTAAGGCAAGTGAACATTTGTTTTCCATTGATGGAGAGATAATTAGCATGTATGTAACCCAAGAGCTTTCCTGTTTTCAACAATGAATAAAATCAAATTCTGTAGGTTTAAATGTCTGCCCATTTTACTACCTGGAGATTTTAAATTCATTGCTTTTACACCTCAGAAATGCATTGCTCAGAAGTGTCCCCAAGAATGATCTAATCATGAATGAAATCTGGGATCATCGGGAATCTGGCAGGCAATGTTAAAAGATTGAGGAGCTGGTGCTAAGCCTACAAGCAAGGTAGTTCAAGTTAAAATAGCACATCTCAAGTGGCACCTCACCAAGTATTAGAATGGATTAAAGCAGAGGCAAGAATCCATCAGGAGTTTAGAAGAATTGGTGGTTTGTTAGTTGTCTTGTGTGTCATTAGTCAAGGGCTGTGACAAGTGGATGTTATCAAGATTTCCAAATTTTTCAGGTGGGTGGATGGGAGGCATTTTCCTCAAGATCTGATCTGATAATCTGACTAAATTCCAATTTGCAAAATTCTTCAATTAAAAGGGGGGCTCGTGTGCACTGAAGAATTGAATTGATTGAAAGACATTCAACGTGATTCATCAAATTGATTCAACAGGATTGATTCAGTTGAAACCCTGTTAAATCCCAGCTTCACATAGAGCTGTTCTTTGCATTATAATAGTGTGGGTGGAGGTTACCAGGCTATAATAGTGCATTAAGACCAAACTAAGATTCATACCAGGTTTTTTTTTTTTTAATTTTCTTACTGAAAACATGAAGAAAACTCACCCCATTTTTTACATGCTAATAATGGCACCATTTTTAAGAAATGAAAGAATGGCATTTAAGAATCTCATGGAGTGTCCATTTCTTACTTAGAAAACATAAAATATCTGTGGAGATTCTTAGTCATCCATGCAGAGGTGGGTTCCTACCAGTTCGCACCTATTCGGTAGAACCGGTTCCTGAAATCTACCGAACCGGTTAAAAGAGGTTCCACCAGTGGACCCGGAAAGCAGACCTACAAAAGAGGTTCCAAAAATTTTTGAAACCCACCACTGCATCCATGGATATCCCGAAGGTAACTGGACTTTGTTTTTTCTTTGGACATTTTGCTTCTCATCCAAGAAGCTTCTTCTGGAAGTTCTGAAAAACCTTTGAGACAGCATAAAATAGTCTTCAACTGTCCTAGTTAAATACACCTTTGTTCCCTCTTCATATTCCACCTTTGCAAAAGTCCTTAATTCAGTGGTAGGCAGTATGTTTAACAGGAAAATTGTCTTGGGTTCAATCTGAAATACTTAAGTAGGTTAAACCAGTCTTTCATTGTTATGATTCAAACAGCATTAAATAAGTGACCTTTTTTGAACATAATGCGTTTTAAGCAACCACGTTGAGCTCATTGTAAAAAAAAAAAAAGGTCCATTTGGTTATTTTATGGTTCAGGACACTGAAAGTTTGGTTAATTGAATAAATCACATTAGCCCTGGATAAACATGTTGTGCAAACACAGCATATATCGTTGTTTGGGCATGGTTTAGCCTGCCAAATGAACCTAGTCATTATCATTTATAATCTATGATAAACGAATTAGCCTGGAAACTTGGTTAGTGACCATAATAAATAACCCAAATTCTTTCCAAAGGGCACAACAGGAAATCCGTCTGGAAACAAAATTGCAAATGACAATCTTAAATCAGCCACAGGTTCACTTAGATTAATGTATCTGGCAAACATTTCTATTTCAGAGGAGAAAAAATTGCATAGCTTATGGCTAAACAATGCCTTTCAAAGGTAAATAGGAAAACTATTTTCCCCCCATGAAGCAAGTCAATGACCCCACTGTTTGCCTTACTTCTCAATGAAATAATAAAATAGAATTCTACAAATGAATTCTGTGTTCTATTTAAATCACTATCATAAAGAAACAGAGGGGGCCAAACTGAGATCGGAATTCAAATGTTTCATTTGTTTTCCCCAAACCAGACAACAATATTTCTGGACAGTAATTAACACAAGAAACTATCCCTTTCATATTGCTGAAGTTTTTAAGCAGTAAGGTTTTTCTAAGGAAAATAAAACCTAGATGCTGTTATCAGTTACGGTTTTCAAGTCTTACAACACCTACTATGTTTCAACAGAAGCTTCCAATATTATTTAGTTAATTGCCTACCATTTCCTCCCTCATTCCATCCCATTTTACGTCAGTTCTCTTTTACTTTCCTCTCAGAGAGTGCTCCCCCCCATTTTGCTAATCCAATGCATTCACTGTTAATTGCCCACCTGCACCTGCTTTAATACTGATCAGCAACTCTTCCTACCATTTGCAGACGTCAGCAAACCGGAACCACAGACTGCAATTTGCCCACAGATTTCTATTTTGTATGCAATGGTTTTGCATACTATGAACATACTATAGCTCACTTAGGGAATGATGCTGTATAATCATTATGTGGGTGCATTTTGCATGTAATATATAGTTTTGTGTTACTTTAATTTGAATATATATACTGTACATACACTCTACCTGGGAATTCCTAGTAGAAGATGGTTTCAAATTCTTTGAATATAGTCAGTGCTAGTCCAAAAAATTCAAAGCTACAAGTCACATTGGCATACAACTTGACCAATTGTTTGTTAGCCAGTATAATGCAAAAAAAATAATGCTAATAGACTGACATGCTAAATTCAAACTGTGTTGGAGTCTTTATTTCCCACTGAAAGATGAGCAAAAAAAGAACACAACTAAGTCTCTGGAGATTTTAGCTTAGCTGCCCTGGACATGAAGTTGCATTGTTTTCTATTCTCTGCCAAAATGAAAAGCACAACCAAATCTGTATATAATCCCACATGTACCACTAAAAGGCTTTGGAAAATGAGAAAACATTCCTTGGTCCTCTGATGAACATGCTTGGGAAGGTTATTTCACAACTGGATACCACTGAGGATGTTCACTAGGGGACAGAAATGCTTTGTAAACCTTCCATTACGCCATATGGATCTCACCATGGCGTAAATAGCAGAAGTTAGATCATGCTGGGAGCAAACTATTGATGAGACTCAATCTAAAGACTTCTAGCTTTACTGTACAGTTTGAACATAGACAACAGAATGTTAAGGAGAAGACTCAACTTGCATTTAAAATATCTTCTTAGTACTATAAAAGCTTGACTATGTATGTGCAATGGGGTTTGGATTTTTGCTGTCTATTCATAATGGATGCAAAATAATATCCACATATCCTCACCATGACTAACATGGAGAGGGTATGTGGATATTAAAGTACACTGGATGCTCATCAACTGGAATCATGTTTCTTCAAGAGGTTATCTAGCTTCAACCTGCAAATTATTAAATGCCACCTCCATTTTCCAAACTTACGTCATTATAGTTCTAGCACCAATAAAAGTGAGTAGGAAACAAAGACAGAGACCCTATTGTTCAAGAGCATATTTAGCAGAATGAAAATCTTAGATTCAATACAATACAATAGCAGAGTTGGAAGGGGCCTTGGAGGTCTTCTAGTCCAACCCCCTGCCTAGGCAGGAAACCTTATACCGTTTCAGACAAATGGCTAACATCTTCTTAAATACTTCCCGTGTTGGAGCATTCACAACTTCTGGAGGGAAGCTGTTCCACTGATAAATTGTTCTAACTGTCAGGAAATTTCTCCTCAGTTCTAAGCTGCTTCTCTCCTTGATTAGTTTCCACTCATTGCTTCTTGTTCTACCCTCAGGTGCCACAGAATAGCTTGACTCCCTCTTCTTTGTGGCAACCCCTGAGATATTGGAAGACTGCTATCATGTCTCCCCTAGTCCTTCTTTTCATTAAACTAGACATACCCAGATCCTGCAACCATTTTTCATATCTCTGAGGTTTCTTCTTTCTTCATTCATTTACTGCTCTTTAGGCTCATGGAAAATCTCAAAATACTTTAAAATTAGACGATATGCAATAAAAATGATGAGCAAACATAATAAGAAAATATCATTTGGTATCCCCCAGGACAACTAGTAATACAAGTAATTTGAAAAATGTCCAGACAAAAGGAGGGTTTGATAGCTGTTGACAGAAGCACTCTCTGAATTTAATGGGAAGATCATTTCATTTTGCATTAGAATCAGATAACACTTGAAAAGAAAAAATACTCCCCTCAATTCCTAGGAAGAAGTTGGCATTCAAAACATTTAATAGCTGGCTAAGTGATAACCACTGGTCTGAAACCATATAAAATGGCTTTAAATTAAAAGAGTTCCCATTAACTTACTGGAAGGATAGACTAGTTGAGCTACCATCTCTTCTACCAGAAAATAATATTAAAGAGGTCCCGGACACGAGAGTGAAGCATGTCTTGTACTTCTGAGAATACCAGTACACAGTCCTTAAAAGAAACAACACATTTCTGAAGTTCTGTTTCGGAGCCTCAATGTATTTTTTGTTGGTGTCACCAAAATCATTCCAAATATGACATACAGATTGATTTAATGTAGATAAGAAGTTGTAGTGATCATGGAGAGTGTAGCTGAAAAATTGCATTTACAGAGCAGTCAAGTACTTGAGCCATGCATGGGTTGCAACATGGATGACGTAAGTTCTTCTTCAAATAGATACATACAGGAGAATCTTTGAAAATTCAGCAGGACAAATAGGCTGAAGGCTAAACTTAGGAAAATAAGTTAATGGGTCTAAATTTAAGCAAGCATCCCCCAGCAAGGATCATCTGCCTTCAACATTGTGCAGCACTTGGTAACAATGGAACATTGGCCTTTTAAAATTCACAACGAAAAGTTTTTCCTCCTTCAATGGCTCATGATCAACATTCAGTGCAGATGCCATCCAACACAGAATCCAAAAAGGATTCACAAGTGAGAAATAGAAGAGTTGGTAAATTGTATTCCTTAACCCTACAGATATTGAAGACCTATTTCAGATATACAGTATATTTACAGAGAGAGAGAAAGGGAGAGGGAGATGATGATGATGATGATGATGATGATGATGATGATGATGATGATGATGATGATGATGATGATGATGATGATGGAGAGACAGACAGACAGACAGACATATTGTAAATAAAAACAGATATAGAGACGGAAAAAGACACTGGTTTCTACCAGTGAAGTCTGAAACACCAAAATACATCTATTAAATTTAGTAGGACTCTCTTTTTCCTCACTAAAGATATCCAGCCACCTTTCATGGCTTTTTCAGTGGTCAGCACCTTCCTTTTTCAATTAATGTTTTGCCCCATGACTTCTCAGAATGCTTGATAATTTCTTTAGTTTGGTTTATTTTTATAATTGATGTACTGCCAGCATGCTTTCATTTTTTTTTTCATTCTAAAAGTTTCACTAGCTGTTCATGCTAAAATAGTTCAATAAGAGGACTTTCCCCCTGGGATTTTACAGAAGCATGGCAGAAGGCTGCAGATTAATGGAGGTAGTAGAATGATGCAAGACTGATCATAGACATATGCATTCTTTGTAACACTATAATTAAATATAAGTTGATATTGGGAATTTGTACCATATAATATCAATCTAGACTATTTTTTACAAAATATATTCAAAATGGAATATGATTATGTATGTATGTATGTATGTATGTATGTATGTAAGTATGTATGTATTAAATTTTGAATACATTCACCCACAGACATTATATACACATAAATATACATATGTGTATACACACACACACACACACACACACACACACACACACACACACACACGCACACCAAGGCTGGGTTCCTGCCAGTTCTAACCTCTTCTATAGAAGAGGTTCCAGAAATCTACAGTGCCGTTTAGAACTGGTTCCAGCTCCTTCCCCCCGTCCATCCACACATCATCAAGATGAAGAGCGAGAGGAGGAATTCTGGGAGTTGAAGTTCACAAGTCTTAAAGCTGTCAAGTTTGAACACCCCTTGGGTATTTTTTCTAAAGGGTTAGGGCTGCAAGTGTCTTGTAACTTAACAACTTTAAGACTTGCGTGCTTCAAATGCCAGAGTTTCTGAGCCAACATTTTGGTTGCTAAGCAAGAGCGTTGTTAAGTGAGTTTCACCACATTTTACAAGTTGGCCACGCCCACCAGTCACATGACTGCCAAGCCACTCCCACCTGGTCACATGGTCAGCAAAGCAGGCCACACCTACAGAAGAGGTTCAAAATTTTTTGAAACCCAACACTGACACACACACACACACACACACACACACACACACACACACACACACACACACACACACACACACACACACACACACACACACACACACACACATATATATATATATATATATATATATATATATATATATATATTTAGTGTCACAACCCCTGGTAAGCCCCAATTATGGGAGGAAGCTAAGTGCTTCCATCATCTGTCAATCGGCTCGTCACAAGAGTCCATCACGACAGAAACCCAATATTTTTACTGTTGCCTTTGTTATATTTGTGTTTTTTTATTTATTTTTTTTATTTGTGCTGATAAATAAATAAAGGGAGACTAGTATAGATCTATTTCAAGCTATTTAGCTCTCATCAGTTAGCTTCCTCCCATAATTGGGGCTTACCAGGGGTTGTGACACTAAATATATACCTTCTTCCCTGGCTTCAGCTGATAAGGAGGAGACCTGTGGCTCAATGGCTAAGACGTTTGCCTAAGATGCAATACAGCACAGGTTCGAATCCCAGTAAGGGTGTGGCTAGCTGATGAGAGCTAAATAGCTTGAAATAGATCTATACTAGTCTCCCTTTATTTATTTATCAGCACAAATAAAATAAAAAAACACAAATATAACAAAGGCAACAGTAAAAATATTGGGTTTCTGTCGTGATGGACTCTTGTGACAAGCCGATTGACAGATGATGGAAGCAGTTAGCTTCCTCCCATAATTGGGGCTTACCAGGGGTTGTGACACTAAATATATACCTTCTTCCCTGGCTTCAGCTGATAAGGAGGAGACCTGTGGCTCAATATATATATTTAAAGTCACAACCCCTGGTATGCCCAAATATGGGAGGAAGATCACTTCCATTCTCTGACCTTCGGCTCGTCACAAGAGACCATCCAGACAGAAACCCAATATTTTTTACTGTTGCCTTTTTGTTACATTTGTTATATTTGTGCTCCCTTTATTTATTTATCAGCACAAATATTCATTCATTCATTCATTCATTCACTGGTAGTTATTTGGTCATCATGGGCACACAGTTCATTGCTATTCATAAAATAGTACCTTTTCAGGTTTTTATTCCTTTATATAGTCTTAAAGCAACACTACCTTTCTTTCAAACTCATAAAAAAGCATGCATAACCTTAATAATTAACACAAGAAAAGCAATTTTTGTTGATTTGCCAGTAAAGCTGAAGATATGGAACTTAACATTCTGTATTTCTAATCTATTTGGAGAGCAGTGAAGGCATTCCAATTTGGGGTTGAGTATTAATGCCACATCCCTTCTTACCCTTACCCCAAGCTTCAAAGTTGATTGTCATGAGCTCAGAATTGTTACCAATAGGAGCATTCCAAGAGTACTGGATGAAAGGTACTTTTCCCTTATTCTTCCATATGCCTTGATACATGAGACCAGATCAGGAGAAATTCTAACTGCATTTCCACAGATAGCCATCTGTGCTTTCTTTCTCCTGACATCTGTTCAGCAGGACATTGGAAGATGTCAGAGTGCCCTATCACCAGTTCCTGACCATAACTGAACATATGTTTCTTCCCACAACATAAACTAAAAGTGTTTATTTTTGTTTGCAATTTTATTTTTATATATTAGTTACTGTACAACTTTATCTGCATTTGCTTACTGATACTCATCCTGAGTGACTTTGAGAAAGACAGAGGAGATGGCTGTAAATCTAATAAAGAAAAAAATTAAGAATCTAACTCGACTAGACACTGTCCAATGGAAGTCATTTCCTAATCCAGATGCTGTCAATCATCAGTAGGAGGAAACCCAATAAAAACATTTGACCTTCATTTGAACTCCAGCTCTTTGAATGATTGCTTTATTTGCCAGGGTTGCTTCTACCATCATTTTACATGTTTTCAACAAGAGAATCTCCATGCTACCCACCTGTGTGTTACTTTACATGATATTATTGGACACCATAAAACTCTTTGATGGTCAAATCAATCCTGCATACTACTTCAGAGGTGATATTCAGCAGGTTCTGGAGAACTGGTAGTAGAAATTTTAAATAGTTCTGAGAACCAGTAAATACGACCTCTGACTGACCCCACCCCCATCTATTCTCTGCCTCCCGAGTCCCAGTTGATCAGGAGGAAATGGGGATTTTGCAGGAACCTTCCCCTGGAGTGGAGAGGGAATGGAGATTTTACAGTACCCTCCCCTGCCATGCCCACCAAGCCATGCCCACCAAGCCATGCCCACCAAGCCATGCCCACAGAACCAGTAGTAAAATGTTTTGAATCCCACCACTATACTACTTCCTGTTTAAATTGTGGCCGGAATGAATACTGACCAATTGACATGGAACAAACAACATCTCCACCCAATCCTAATCTGATACAAGTTCATTTTCTGACATAGAGTCCTCTGTAGTTAACTCTAGCAAGGCGTACAAGAACAGGTGTGAGGTGTCAGGCCCAAGCCCAAAAAACACAGTGAAATCTAATCGTCCAATCATTTATTTTCTTAGACTAGTGGACAAAACCCTGCCAAATTAAAGTGATAACCTCTTAAGATACTACATATATCCTGAGAGATTCTAGGGTAAAATGTTGTAGCCTGACTATGCAGTCTCTTCACCTAAGCCTTTCTCTGGGAAAACTCTGTTGACAAAACTTCCCCTCATGCTTCTCTAGGTGCACATTCCATCACATGGTTTAAGAATGAAACAAATAAGGCCAGAATGAGCCAATTTTAAAAGTTTCTGATCCACATAGAGCAAATAATCACTCTACTTTGGAAAAAAATAGATTAAGGTTTATCTATTCTTCAGAAAGCTTGATAATTTGATGTTTAGCCACAATTCCAGATCATCTACTCTACCAGAAACCTCACATTATCTAAATCTCTTGACAAGAAAGAGGTATGAATAGCCTCTGCAATTCAAAATTATTATTAGGGCTAGTAAATATGAGTTTCAAAAATTCAGATGACCACTAGATAATAGCAAAGAGTTAATATGTCAGCGTTCCAAATATCATCCAAAATTAAATCAGACTCCAAGGTAAAGGATTGCTCTAAGTTCCAATTTATTAAGAGATATATGTTGGCACATCTGTGGAAACCCGAATATGAAAACTTCCTGGGGTTCCCCACCCAGTTGAAAGTTCATGATCTTGCCCCACACCCACAAGTCCATCACATGGTCCAATCTTCCACTGCTATGCTGGCATTTCCACCCATCTAGTTCCAGTCAGGTGCAGAGGCGCGGAGACAAAGAATGACCTAGGGCTTCTAGAATAGAATGTTTTATATTGACAACAACACATTCTACTCCATACGATTCCCCCTTCCAAATACCCCACTAATGAAACAGCATAGTAAAATAATAGAGTGTGGCAGGCCAAAGATCCTAAAAATAATATGACTGCAGGCCTGACACAATATTTTATGTTTCTCCTTATTTAGTGGAGGTCCAAATTTTTGCAGTCTGCATATGAACAATCTGAGAAATGCAAAAAAAAAAAAATTGTTAGAGATGGAACTCTTGTTCTATCCAATTCTGACATCCACATAGGGTAATTCATTTTAGATTTCATGGTGAATTGAATTGAACTAAACAGCATGTGGGACTAGAGCCAAAGAGAATACTTATTAACTTTCTGGCATCTTTGTCTGTTACCAGCTTATAAGAGATCTATTTTAAGCTTTTGCATTTTAGTTCAGTTGCATGCTATGTGACTGAGGGCTGCATGAAATATATCATTGGCAAAAGGCTGCACACTGTAATTTATGACAAAACATTACAAGAAAGCCCATAGAAAGATGCTTCATAATAATGCATACTGTTTCACTGTTTAATTCTATCTTGGCTGCACAAGATAGCTATGGTTCTCCGTACAACACAACAGTTTGGTGAGATGCATGAAACTAAAGTGTAAATAAGAATGCCCAATATATAATAGTAGAAAGGTGCTAATTTTGGTGGTCAGAATTCAGACTATGTTTTTATTTGACAAAAGTCAAACACAACTAGAAATCAAGCTATACACCAGATACAAAACTTATGGAATCTATGATCTTCTTTATCCCCAAACTGAACCATGAATATGCCCTGTCTATATTTATACATATCAACATCTAAGGTATTAAAAATCAGAACAAGTTATAAATTAAGATACTGAGGGAGCAGTATAATCTAATAACATAATTACAGTATAGCATAATAAGAGAGGGAACACATAGTTCTTGATATTGTCAAACCACTTGGGGATTATGAACACTTGCTTATGTGCTACATATACTCATCAAGAGATTTCAGTATTACCTTCTGCCTATCCCAGTTTCAAAAAAAAAAAAAAAAAGAGGAGTTGCCTTGGAGACAGAATTGAGATGAAACATCTTCATCTCTATAGGGACATTGTACCATATATATAGACACACAGTCATTGGTCACATAGCTCTTACTTTGAAGTTTATCAAGATGCTGCTTGGTTAGTTGGTCTGCCTTTTGGTCTCATTTTTTTTAAAGTACTTAAAGCTAAGCTACAGGGAGAAAGTCACCTCTCCTTTTTTTTAACTCCATGGCTAGGTGACAAAGAGGGAAAACATAATAAATTAATGTTATTTTGCTGAAATCTAGGCAGATCACTTCCCTGACTCTCAGTGGAAAGTCCCACTTAACACTTCATGTTACCCAGATATTGGAAAACAACTTATTATAGTTTAAACAAGCTTTTTTTTCCTGTCAAGCCTAAACATTTTTAAGTTAGGTAGAGATAGAATATGGACAAATATGATAAAGGAGAGTCCAGACTTTTTTTAATGCATCATAATAAACCAGATAAAGGAATGCATCTGGAGAACATGTCCAAAATTGAGAGTATATGAAATCCACCACATTTCTGGGCACTTTGAGAGCAACCAAAAGCAAATTTCTCTACTGTGGGTCAGTATAAAATTGTTCCACTATTAATAAAGGTGTTAATAATGAATAACAGTTTTGAAAGTAAATGCAAACCTCTTGTGTTTTCAATTCCTTTTTAGCATGCAGCAAAAGTACATTCTGTCCCTTCATCTATGTAGCTTTCTCCATAAATTTCCCTGGGGGATACAGGGGATTAACATGCAATTTTCACAAATAATGTAGGCGTATCCACTAGTATGGATTTTTTTTTCAAATGTGAAGCTACATATGCATACAAACTGTTCAAAAAAATCCCCAGACCCCATAAAAGAAGAGGTGGAGTTCCACTGCATGTAAAAGACCACTATATTGCTACAGAATTGCATGAATCCAAAGATGAAAACCTCCTAAAATGCAAATGGATCAACGTAAAACAAAAAAGAATGACATGGCCATATGTGTATATTCTTCTTCTTCTTTTTGTGCCATATCCATCATTGGATGTTGGCAATCCTATTTTTGTCAACAGCCGCATGAAAAAGTGCATAGTATAAAAAAAAGGTGTACACTATAGGTCACCCTATAGCAGAAAAAATAGATATCCTTTTTGCCAACCAACTAACAAACATATGTAGGAAACACATTACAATATTAATGGGAGACTTCAATTACCCTGATATTAATTGGAAAATGCATTCTGCAGCAAATGAGAAATCAAAGAGGTTCCTAACTTTGTTGTCCAAAAGGTAGAGGAGGGAACTAGAGGGACAGTCATACTGGACTTAATACTTACAAACATGGAAAAGTGATAGAGGGAGTCTGCAGGAATCTTGGGTGAGGATGACCATGTCATACTAGAATTCAACATTAACCAAACACAAGCAATAGAACATAATGATACCAGAGTCTTAGATTTTAAAAGAGCTGATTTTAATAAAGTCAGAGAGAACTTTGGAAACCTTCCTTGGATGAAAATCCTTGGATGAAAATCCTAATCCGAAAACAACTCAAGAATCTTGGGGAAAAAATATGATCATAAAAGCCCAGACCAGCACAATACCATTGAGAAAGAAAAACAAGAAACCCAAGAAGAAACCAGCATGGCTGCACAAAAATATCTCTGACAAATTGAAAGGCAAAAAGGACAAGTACAAACAATGGAAAGAGGGACAAGGCAGGATATCAGCAGATAGCCAGAATCTGCAAAGACGAAGTCAGGAAAGCAAAGGCTCAGAATGAACAAAGACAAAGATAATTTTAAAAAGTTTCTTCCAACATATACATAACAAGAAAAAAAAACAAGGAAACAGTTGGTTCCCTAAAAAGAGAAGATAGCAAGGAAGAAACAGGCAACAGAGAGAAGCAGAGCTGCTTAACTCATTCTTTGCATCAGTCTTTACACAAAAAGAAATTATAGCCCAACCTACCAGAAACATAACTGTAAAAAACAGACTGGAAATAAAAGTTAAAATAAGCAAAAAATAGTAAGAGAACACCTGTCTGATCTAGATGAATACAAATCACCAGGACCTGATGGATTACATCCCAGAGTTCTAAAGGAGCTGGCAGATGTCATCTCAGAACCACCGTACCACATCTTTCAAAAATCCTGGAACACCGGGGAACTACCAGAGGACTGGAAAAGAGCTAATGTGGTTCCCATCTTCAAAAATGTGGGGGGAAACAGACCCAGGAAACTACAGACCAATCAGCCTAACATCAATACCCGGGAAGATAATAGAAAAGATAATTTAAAAAAAACAGATCTGCCAACACCTAGAAACGAGTAAAGTAATAAATAGCAGCCAACAAGGGTTTGTTAAAAACAGATCATGCCAAAGCAATCTTATTTCATTCTTCAACATAGTGACTAAATTAGTAGACTAGCGAACTACTTTGGACATAATATGCTTAGACTTCAGCAATGGCATTCAACAAAGAAAACCACAATCTACTTCTTCGTAAGCTAGAAAAAAAATGAGATA
Organism: Thamnophis sirtalis; assembly: GCF_051295495.1. Taxonomy (NCBI): domain Eukaryota; kingdom Metazoa; phylum Chordata; class Lepidosauria; order Squamata; family Natricidae; genus Thamnophis; species Thamnophis sirtalis. The sequence continues at coordinate 81,722,514 of NW_028261382.1, forward strand.
GATAGCTTCACCACCAGATGGATTTGCAACTGGCTCACAAACCGTACTCAATGAGTAGGGTCTACGTTTCCATGGAGAGAAGTAAGCAGTGGGGTACCACAAGGTTCCATTTTAGGCCCAGTACTCTTCAATATCTTCATAAATGACTTAGATGAGGAAATAGAAGGTGAACTTACCAAATTTGCAGATGATTCAAAGATGGCAGGAATAGCTAACACCCTAGAAGAGGGCTGAACTTCCAGATGGATCTTGACAGACTTAAACACTGGCTCCTATCTAACAAAATGAAATTCAATGTAGAGAAAAATAAAGTCTTATACTTAGTAAGAAAAACTACAAGTACACTTATGACTGAGTGAAACTAGGCTTAATAGCAATGACTGGGAGAGGGATCTTGGAGTCTTAGTGGACAACCAGCTAAATATGAGCTAGCAGTGTGTAGCGGCAGCCAAAAAAGCCAATGCAATCCTAAATTGTACTAACAGAGGGATAGAATTAAGATCAAGTGAGGTACTAATACCACTTTATAAAGCCTTAATAAGACAATAGTAAGAGTACTGCATCCAGTTTTAGTCACCACACTATAAAAAAGATGTTGAGTCTAGAAAAAGTGCAGAGGAGAGCAACCAGGATGATTAGGGGACTGGAGACTAAAACATATTAACAGTTACAGGAACTGTGCATAGCTAGTCTAGTGAAGAGAAGGATAAGGGGAGACATGATAACATTTCAATATTTGAGGGGGTCAAGCTATTTTCCAAAGCACCTGAAGGTGAGACAAGGAATAATAGATGGAAACTGACCAAGGAGAGATTCAACCTAGAAATAAGGAGGAACTTTCTGACAGTGAGAACAATCAACTCATGGAAGAGCTTGCCTTCCCAAGTAGTGGAAGCTTCATCACTTGAGACTTTCAAGAAGAAATTGGACTGCCATTTGTCAGAAAGGATTCAGGATCTCCTGCTTGAGCAAGGGGTTGGACTAGATGATCTATAAGGTCCCTTCCAACTCTGTTAATCTGTAAATCTGTAAGCACGTTCAGAGGCAACAGGATGCTTTGGTGCATGCATGAGAATATACTTTGCACTTCTGTGCAACTTCTTAAACCCAAGCTATTTTTCCTGGGACCACTTTGCAAGTATGGAGTGCATCTCTGTACTTTGAAGAAAAAGGATAGCTACTTTAAGGAACTGCAGACAGTTTTAATTTCATCAATTGGCATTAATTAATTATTAATTTCATTAATTGGTGAAGAGGTGCTGTGCTTGGTCTTGCTCAAACTTCCAAATGTTTTCAAAAGAAACAGCACCTTTGCTGATCTTGTGATTGTACAGTTGGTAGTGACTGATAACAGAAGTAATAATAAGGACTCCTTGGTACTCTCTAAGCTTGCAGATGTTTCATTATGCAAAGTAGTTTGAGTAATGAAACACCTGCAAGAAAACAACCAATCTCAGAGAGAGCACCAAGGACCCCTCATTTTAACCCTGATCTACAAATATTCTCCTTGAGTTTTCCAGGACCCTTTATGCTTCTGAAAGTGTGGCCCCTGTTACGGTTCAAAATGGAAATTTTTGCCCAACTGATCATAAGTTTACCCAGGCTGTTGGCAGGAAGTAAAATTGTCCCTGCTGGAAATTAGCAAAAGCATACTTCAGTTTTATTCACTGTTACATGCAAGCTTGGATGGTAGAAAGTGTTAATATGATTTGTTTGTCTATTACTGAGCATCACCTTTTAAATCAGCATTTCCAATTGAGCATATCTTGTGAACTTAGCCAATTCAATAATTCAATAAACTATGATTTAGCAACCATATTTGTGCCTGTAGCTTATAAATTTTTGTCTGAATGGTATGAAAGTCCATTTTTGTTGGAATTTAAAAGAGATAGTACTTCATTTTAGTCATCTTTTTATTGTGATGTACTGACAGAAGTGTTTTAGGGGTATTTATTCATTTGAATGTTTTACATGACTGCCCATCTCTTCTTTGCAGCTTTTACTTTTATTTTCATGCCATTCTTCAAAAAAATCTATTGTAGTAGACTCTGAATTGGTCAGAAATTACTGCCTAACATAGTCACTGATGCATGTAGTACAGATCTCTGTGTGCTAAATATGAATCTTTCTTTGACGTACAGTAAGTCTGATGGTAATCAATCCACCACGAATAAAGAGAGAGGGATAAAAATGCAGCTTGTAAGCAGAGTTCATTCTGAATGTCCTGTTGAATAATCTGAGTTGCAATCCTACACTATTTTTGGGTGGGAATAGTTTCACTGATCACACTGCTTGCTTCAGAATAACTCAGATCAATCACCAAGTAGACTTGATTTAAAATTAAGATACAATCATACTACCAAAAAAAAAAAAATTCACATTCAGGAATATCAATCGCTTACGTTAAAATTCATTCAGAAGGTGACTTCTCCAGGAAATCCTATTATGAAACATTTCACATCAACAGTTAATGTTCAACTATCAGTCACAGTGGGTAGTCCAGGTCAGAAAAAATAAAAAAATAAACTCCACAGGAAGAGCACAACCACTTTCATTGAAATGAGCCTGTTAATAACTAAATCTTGTATATGTGATTGTCCTTTATCTCACCTCTTATCCCAGTGAATTAAGGAGGCATTTTCCTGAACTGCTTCTGAACATTATTTTTGTTTTGTGGGGCTTAAAGAAGAAGGCTTCAACTCTCTTTGCCTAGGACAGGGGTGTTAAAAATGATTTCATTGAGGGCTGCATCAGGGTTGTGTTTCACCTCGTGGGAGTCAGGGGGCGTGGGCAGAGTGACCTTGGCCAGCTCGAAGGGACTCATCGAGGTTCCGTTTTTGCCTACAATGGCCTCCTGCAGCCCTCTGCCAGTGAAGATGGAGCATGAGCTCCATTTTCACTGGCAGAGGGCTGCAGGAGGCTGTCAGGACTGAAAATGGAGCCCAGGTGGGCCACACACAACCTCACTGAGCTCCATTTTCACTGGTAGAAGCACTGCAGGCCAGTCCTTTGCTGTTTCCAGGGAGGGCCCACTCCCAAGATCTAAGCACCCTGCAGGCCTTGAGTTTGACACTCCTGGTGTAGGACATTTGTTTTGGCATACACCTATCAAGTTCACCTCCCTTACTCTTTATCCTCATTCCAGTGAGCAAACAAAATGTAGGAAACCTTTACTTAGACAAGAATGTTATGACCATCAAAATGTTTTGCTTTTGGGAAGACAAAAGCCACATTTTTCTTGGTGCATAAACAGTTATATTCATACATACAGTCATCTAGAAACTAAATGGAATGTACCAGCTGGATGTTTTCTTTCAAGACAACATTAACTCACTGTGTTTCGTATTGTCTGTGTCATGGAACTAATCTGGAATTATCTCCAATCTGGAATGGGAGATAACCCTACATCTCAGCATGTTTGAATTGCTGCAGTCCGCAAGATATGAACAGTGACTTTGACGGAGGAAGTTTCTCCTCTGACTACAAATGGGAGCTGCCTTTCCCTCTTGCCTTGGGTTCAGAAAGTATCGCCAAGCTGCTTATAATGATTTCAGGTAACGTAAATTATGTTCAATGCTATCACAAGAAATTTAAACAACTGTGTAAAAAGACAAAGTGTATCAAAGGATGCCCCTGTTCCAGAGTTAATGAAAGCAACCAAGAGGAAGAACTAGCTAGGCAAATAGACAAACATTCAGTGAGCTGAAGTGAAAGATTTCAGGTCCAGCTATAGCTCATATTTTATTTATTCCTGGATTGTGCACTGCACTGCAAATGATCAAATGAGGTTATTTCAAACAAATATCTGAACTAAACTTACATAGGTTAGCTTCTGTTATCTAAGGGGAATTCCATTATCTGCTTACCTAGAGGTAGATGTATGCATCTTTTAATTTCTCATTTTTTGTTCTTTGTACACAAAATGAGACCCAACAGCTTTGCAGAGATGGTTTTATACTCATAAAATATCTGTATCGATGTGATCTATCTATATCTATTTGCAGATACGGAAATACAGTATATTCATTATATTTTCATTCTTTGTTGCTCTCTGTCTTTCCCCAATTCTCTCTCTCTTTCTCTCTCTCTCTCTCTCCCTCACTCACTCACTCACTCACTCCTTCTCTCCCTCCCTCCTTCTCTCCCTCCCTCTCTCTCCTGTGTGTGTGTCTACCATGTGTGTGTGTGTGTGTATTTTTGTGTGTGTGTGTGTGTGTGTGTGTGTGTGTGTATTGAAAAGAAATTGAATCAATAGAGTAGTAGATGATGGCCAAAAGTAAAATTGTGACTTTCAGGGAACCTAAGACGTGATTGTCTTCCATTAAAAAAACAAAATATTTCAATGTTTTGATACTGATAACCCTTGAAGTCATTTGAGATCTGGTTGTAATTGTCAAATGTGAATACAATAGAAATATAAAACTTGGTTATTTGTAACATATTTTTTTAAACCATAAATGTTGTTTTAAAAAACAAAAATCAAAATACTGTATATACTGTTTGTGTGTGTGTGTGTGTACACACACACACATACACACACACACACAAACAGAGAGAGAGAGAGATACATATACATGCATATACATATACTTAATATTTTTTCTTTAAAATATGTTTTTTTTTTAAATCTAAAGTTGCATGGAATAGTTGCCAGCCTGCCCATCTAAATTAATGAAGGGTAGTATAATGTTGTGCAGTAGCCTACTTGGTCTACTTCTACCATGGTGAATATTGGCAGGAGAGAATGTTATACATGTTGCCTAAAGGTCCCTTGGGAAACATGGGCTACACATTCTGAATGCATGATTGTATTTCCAGGTGATTTAAGTGAAGCTGTATGAAGTGATGAAGTGCTGCTTTTTTTTTTTTTTACCAGTTTAGTACAGCTTCTTTGCTTCACTTTTTCCATTTTGTGGCGCTTCAGTGACCTTTATTTGTTCACGTATGGCTCTTTATAACAAGTCATTTGCTTTAAACAAAGTTGCTAGTCTAGTCAAATTGCCGCTATCTCAGTATTGCATGAGTGGAAGACATCTACTTTGAAATGGCAAACTGGCATGGCGTATTGTGTTATTTTTGAGGCTTGAAGCAATACAAGACAGTGTTGTACCCTTTCAAGTGATAACAATCCCGATTCAATCACTAGTCTTCCTTTGGAGGGATATTTATCACTGTATCACTAAAATCAACTGAGCTGCTAGAGAAAACATTGTTCTGCTCTGAAATAATACGTGTTAGTCTATCTACAGTCAACTATTGCCTACAATAATGCCAGTCCTTTTTATGTCTCCTGCTATTTTATTTTTTTCTTCATTTTTTAAAAATCATTTCCAAGCAATATATTTTTTAAAGACAGCTGGGAAAAAATGATTTGACAGTGGGTGAAATAGCTAAGGAATTATCCTTGCCTCTTTTGTTACAATAGTAATAGCAATAGCACTTATGTACGGCTTCACAGTGCTTTATAGCCCTCTTTAAGTTGTTTACAGAATCAGCCCATTGCCTCCAAACATCTGGGTCCTCATTTTACAAACCTCGGAGGGATGGAAGGCTGAGTCAACCTTGAGCCAGAACAGATCAAAGTCCTGGCGGTGGGCAGAGTTAGCCTGCAATACTGCATTCTAACCATTGCATCACTATGGCTTTTATTACAACTGTACCCACAGCAATCTGTAGATAAAGACCAGTGGTGAGTTTCAATCTTTTATGGAACCTTCTCTGTAGGTGTTTTGTGGGAGTGGCTCACCAGCCATGTGTCTGAATGGGAGTGGCTTGGCAGTCATGTGACTGGGTGGGTGTGGCCAACCTGTAAAATGTGGTGAAACTCACTTAACAACGCTTTTGCTTAGCAACCAAAAGGTTGGCTCAGAAACTCTGGCATTTGAAGCATGCAAGTCTTAAAGCTGTCAAGTTACAAGACCCTTGCACCCCTAACCCTTTAGGGGAAAAAAACCCAGGGGTGTTCAAACTTGACAGCTTTAAGACTTGTGGACTTCAGGTCCCAGAATTCCTCCTCTGGCTCTTCATCTTGATGATGTCCGGACGGGCGGGAGGAGGGAGCTGGAACTGGTTCTAAATGGCACTTAGATTTGTTGAACCTCTTCTATAGAATAGGTTAGAACTGGCAGGAACCCATCCCTGATAAAGACGCATCACAAAATCATGACACAAATGCCATCCCTTCGATACTTGCATTGTCTTGCATACTTGCAGAGCCAAGGTGGCGCAGTGGTTAAATGCAGCACTGCAGGCTACTGCTAGATCAGCAGTTCAGCGGTTCAAATCTCACCGGCTCAGGGTTGACTCAGCCTTCCATCCTTCCGAGGTGGGTAAAATGAGGACCCAGATTGTTGGGGGCAATATGCTGACTCTCTGTAAACCGCTTAGAGAGGGCTGAAAGCCCTATGAAGCGGTATATAAGTCTACTGCTATTGCTATTGCTATATTGTAACACAGCGTTTTGTTAGCAAAATCACAACTTACGGCTCTATCTAATCTGACATTCTAACGGATGGTTTAAATTACCAGCAATGGACATGTCCAATGCCTCATTATCCAAACATACTTTTATTTTTTCTCTTCTCCCTGATGTTATATGAAGTTATAGAAAGAATATATCTTTTTCATGTGCAAAAACAGATGCATGCTCACCTGAAACTTTTTTAGCATAACTGCTGCAAATATAAAGTGGATTTTTTATATTTTCATTGATAATCATATTTTATGATAATATTTCTATGATATTAGGAAATTGTGAGTATTGACATCCAAGTGCATGTTGTAAGCACATTTGAAATAAAAAAATAAGAATTTTATCTTCCATCCTGCCAAAAATGCCATTGCCACCCTCATTGAATGAGGAGATATGATTTTAATATGATATGATTATACAGGTAATTAAATCACGTTTATTACAGTCGAAAACCAGAGACCAAAAGAAATAAAAGCAGTGAATGAATATCCAGTTAAAAATTCTAGAATAAAATATAATCATATAGATAGAAAAGGGACTAGGGGAGACATGATAGCAATGTTCCAAAATCTCAGGGGTTGCCACAAAGAAGAGGGAGTCAAACTATTCTCCAGGGCACCTGAGGGTAGAACAAGAAGCAATGAGTGGAAACTAATCAAGGAGAGAAGCAGCTTAGAACTGAGGTTAAATTTCCTAACAGTTAGAACAATTAATCAGTGGAACAGCTTGCCTCCAGAAGTTGTGAATGCCCCAACATTGGGAGTTTTTAAGAAGATGTTGGATAGCCATTTGTCTGAAATGGTATAGGGTTTCCTGCCTAGGCAGGGGGTTGGACTAGAAGACCTGCAAGGTCCCTTCCAATTCTGCTATTGTATTGTATCGTATTGAATCTAAGATTTTCATTCTACTAAATATGCTCTTGAACAATAGGGTCTCTGTCTTTTGTTTCCTACTCAGTTTTACTGGTGCTAGAATTATAATGATGTATTTTTGGAAAGTGGAGATGCCATTTAATAATTTGCAGGTTGAAGCTAGATAACCTCTTGAAGAAACATGATTCCAGTTGATGAGCATCCAGTGTACTTTAATATCCACATACCCTCTCCATGTTAGTCATGGTGAGGATATGTGGATATTATTTTGCATCCATTATGAATAGACAGCAAAAATCCATACCCCATTGTACATACATAGTCAAGGTCCCTTCCAACTCTGCTATTGTATTTATAAGATAAAATCACAATTTGGCATCCAGTCTGTTAGTCACACATCGCCTAACTATACTGTAATATCAAGCCATAAATCATGAGGCTAAATACTCATTAAATACTAAAATGCTGATATATTCAGGTAGTCCACGATTTACAACCAACATTGGGATTGGAACTTCCATAGTTAAGTGATGTGGTCATTAAATGGGTTGTGCCTGTTTTTATGACCTGTTTTACCATGGTCATTAAATGAAGCCAGTTCTGCCCACCCTTAACTTGTCAGAAGTGACCTGGGAAATTCACAAAAAGCAATTATGTTATCCCAGGACTCTTATAAAGTTCCCAATGGGTCCAGTGCAGAGACACTGAGGCAGATCATAAGTGTGAGGAATGGTTGTAAGTCCCTCTACTCTGTGCAACTTAAAATAGTCACAAAACAAATGATTGTAAAGTTGAGGAATAACCTGAACAAGAAAAAAATAAAGTCATAGACTGTTATCCATGGGGAAACAAAAATAATTTATAAAAATATGCATTTCTGCAAGTTGCCTTCCCAACTGCAAACAAAAAACAAAAACACACAAAAAAGGGAAGGGTAATTGATTCAGTTCTAACATTATGAGAAAAAGAGGTAATTTTATGGGACTTCTGTCTTCCTAACAAAGCATTTTAAGGTTCATTAGCAAAATAATGCAAATCTAAACCTATCTTAATTGTAAGAACTGAACTCCATTATGACTTAATCAGTCTTATTCAAAAGTTTCTGTGACTTTATCAAATGCAATGTAAATTGCAGACATTTTGCTAAGTCTGCGCATGGGTGCATTTATTCCATAACAGAAATCTTGGTGTCGGATCTGTTGTGAATACTCACAAAAACAGAGAGTAGTTTTAACATCCTTTCCTAGTGGGAGTTACCAAACTGGAGGGCATGAGTCTGATTATTCACAAATAAAGCTTATTCATGTGCAATGCCCCTTAGACAGGAAAAATACAATTGCAGTGCTTAATGGGAAAGTTTAAAGGTCCTTGGTCAAAAGAGCCCTGGGTTAATGGCTCAGCAGATGGCAAGTAAAAGGTTGGGAGAGGGACTTCCTTCTGTGTGAAGGGATTGGGACTATGCCATGGAAGGTTAAAATGGACTTCATTTCAGTAGGAATAGTCTATAACATATAAGTGGAGAAAGGTAGAAAAAGACAAGGCAGTTTTGTATTCTCCAGTATATGTTCAAGTATGATGAATACTAAAGAATCATGGAAGGAAAATCCAGAATAGTTGAGGGGTACCAGGCATCTAATTTTTGCTATAGAGTTATATTAAATCATATGCGGATTTAAATTAAGTTACCATCCTTGGGAGTAAATGTCACCAAACCACATTGATTATTATTACTTTTTTTAAAAAGAATATGTAATGTTTCACAGTTGGCCAATTAAATAACTACTAAAATAAAATTTCAAGATTCAATCTGGGTCAGACACCAGGACCAGAGGTTTAGGCTTCCAAGCTTTCAGACTCATGCTGGAGCCCGTCCTCAGGGAACTCAAGAGAGAAATTCTCTGAGAATGGGTTCCAACATGAGTCTGAAAGTTCGGAAGTCTAAACCTCTTGTCCCAGTGACCAATCCAGCTTGGATCTTGCAACATTACCCTGGGACACATATACTTGCTTAATTCATGAAATAAAATTAAGTAATTAATGAATGTATTAATAAATGGATGATAACTCTGGTCAGTTATATACAAAACTTTAGGTGATATGAATATCCAGCTGGTACTAAGTTGTCCTACCTAAATAGTAAAGGTAGAATAAGAAGCCACCATATTCACTTTGGTCAAGACACTGAAAAACAACACCAATCAGCATTATTGATTGAATAATAATTACACAGACCTACATTTATATCACAGTACTGTCCTCATTACTAGGATAGTCCCATCATGAGCAAATCTTTAACTGTTGCTGGATCAACACAAAATTGAATCCTATATGTTCTTTCAATATGTCCAACTTGGGTATCTCCTAATATAGATGAGGCACACAGAACTATATCAATTGTTCAGGGAACCATACTCTACATGGGGCTGCCCTTGAAGAGTGTTCGAAGACTTTAGTTAGTCCAGAATGCAGCCGCGCAAGCGATTGTGGGTGCACCTAGGTACACCCATGTTACACCTATCCTCCGCGAGCTGCACTGGCTGCCCATTGGTCTCCGGACACGTTTCAAGGTGCTAGTCATTACTTATAAAGCCCTTCATGGCATCGGACCTGGGTACCTGAGAGACCGCCTCCTGCCAATTACCTCCCAAAGACCGATTCGATTGCACAGACTAGGCCTTCTCCGGATTCCATCTGCCAGCCAATGTCGGCTGGTGACCCCCCGGGGGAGAGCCTTCTCTGTTGCAGCTCCAGCCCTCTGGAAGGAGCTCCCCATGGAGATCCAGACCCTTACGACCCTCCTGACCTTCCGTAAAGCCACTAAGTCTTGGCTGCTCTGGCAGGCCGGGGGTTGTTGAAGTATCCAGCCCCACGGTAACTATGAATGTTGTTGTATTTTAAATTGTTGTTTGTCTTATTTATTCCCTTTCCCCTTTTTATTGTAAGCCGCCCGGAGTCCTCCGGGAGTGGGCGGCATACAAGACTAATAAACTACTACTACTACTAAACTACTCAATGTATTTACATTGAATTATTACCCCATAGAAATGTTGGCTTTCTAGCAACACATTGATCTATATTTATGTACATACAGAATGATAAGCTCCAGCATCAATAAAGAGGAAATTTACATGCCGAGAGTAAATTGTGGCTTCAATGATACTCAGTTGTGATTTCAGCAAGCTGGCCAATACAACAGCTGCCGTATGTTTCCAGAACTGGATACCATCGTGCAATTTTTACCATTATTAAAAGTGATGAACTCATATACTGCTTTTGATTCAAAGAACATATGGCACTTATGAATCATGTCTGCAAATGTTTATACATGCTGGTTGCTTCAAATGATAGTGATGGGCTTAGTCCACTGATTTTGAAGAACAATTGCAAAAATAAACAGGTTGATATAATACATATATATGCCAAGAAGAAAAGCTTGATTTCCAGTTCACATTCTTTACCATATGTCAGGAGCAATAGATAAACATATTCTACATTAAATTATTATTTCTTGGGTTGTAAATATTATTAAGAATACTTCCTCCAACGGAGAACCCAACATTCTTCCAAGCTAATATTTCTATTGCAGATTAGCTCTTAATAGTACCAAGCAAAAAAATTTCTTCTCTTATTTTCTACTGCTTCTAAGAAATGTGGTGGTGCAGTGGTTAGAATGCAGTATTGCAGGTTAACTATGTCCACAGCCAGGAGTTCCTGACTTGCTCAAGGTTTTCATCCTTCCGAGGTCAATAAAATGAGGACTCAGATAGTTGAAGGCAATATGCTACTCTGATGCTTAGAGAGGGCTGTAAAGCACTTTGAAGCAATATAAAGGTAAAGGTTCCCCTCACACATGTGTGCTAGTCATTTCTGGCTCTTTGGGGCGATGCTCATCTCCATTTCTAAGCCGAAGAGCCAGCGCTGTCCAAAGATGTCTCTGTGGTCATGTGGCCGGCATGACTAAATGCTGAAGGCGCATGGAACACTGTTACCTTCCCATCAAAGGTGGTTCATATTTTTCTACTTGCATTTTTATGTGCTTTCGAATTGCTAGGTTGGCTGAAGCTGGGACAATTAATGGGAGCTCACTCTGTTACATGGCACTAGGGATTCGAACCACTGAACTGCTAACCTTCTGATCGACAAACTCAGTGTCTTAGCCACTGAGCCACCTATTGAAGCAATGTATGCTATTTCTATTTTAACTTTTAGAAAGTCATTTCCATGAAAATGTTGGAGGAATTCTCCTGAGGGGAGTGCAGCAATCCTGCATTTATTTAGTTAAGATATGGCCAAGAAATGCATACACATATCTTAGTATTCAGAGTGCAATTGTCTTTCCACTAAACTTCTCTGAGTTCTCAGGATTCAAAGGAGAGCATCTGAGCAAAATCCCCCAAAAGAGGCATCAGACAACCCACTGGGCCTTTTCAACAACTATGCTACTGTGTCTATTAAATGTAGATATTTGTATTAAAATAACCATTTGATAACTACACTTGTAGATGCAGGATTGCAAATGTTATAGATCTATAGTACAAATCCACAAGATGGGAGTAATGAATGAACATCATGATATCTCTATGTAAATCAGACCCTTTATGTATTTGAATCTGATATTAGGATCCCAGTTTTGGTTACACACTAATGATTAACCCTATTTGACATTTTTTAGTTTCTATATATAAACAGAGAGCAAATACCATTCCCTCCAGGATTTAAGATTTTACCTACTTGGGTAATGAAATATCTGCAAGAAAAAAACCAAGCTCAGAAAGCATCAAGGACACCACAGTTCAACCCTGGGCTACAAATATTCTCTTCTAGAGGTACTCTTTTTAAAGTTTTGCAACATGTCCTGAAAACTCTTGTATATTGTAGAATAGAATAGCATAGTTGGAAGGGACCTTAGAGGTCTTCTAGTCCTGCTTATGTAGGAAACCCTACACCACTTCAGAGAAATGGTTATCTAATCTCTCCTTTAAAACTTCCAGTGTTGGAGCATTTACAACTCCAAGGCATGTTGTTTGACTAATTAATTGTTCTAACTGTCAGGAATTTTCTCTTTAATTCTAAGTTGTTTCTCTCCTTATTCTGAAGTTACATTATTATTTACTGAATATAACCATGTCATGTAACCATTGCATTGAAGCTAAGAAACAATATGCAGGTTTCTTTTTTAGACCTGTTTTTTCATGTCTATTTGCAGACCTCTGAGAAGCTATGAATAGCTTGTTTGATTTAAGTGACAAAGACATCATTTTTCAATCACATTCCACGATTGTACACATCTCTCATCTACATTGCTCACTTTTCCCCACTCTTACACTCATGTCATGGAAATCTGTGATTTAGACAGGAAAGTCATTTTCTTTCTGCTGCCATGACTATCAATATTTCATTTTTCTTCACCCAGGAAAATGACAATAGAACAAATACCCAAGACTGTGACAAATAAGAATTGTAAACTGAATTGAATAAGCCAAACAGAGTTATGTCTACACCCTGTAGTTCAACCACAGCATATATAGCATCTTAACTAAATGGTCTTTCTAAGGCCTTGTGCTACAAATGTTCTACAGTAAAACTGTATTTATTATGCCTCCAGTGAATTACCATCTTGATTTTCAGTGAATGCCAGTGCAAAGCTTGAAACATATATAAAATACTAGCACGGTTCTAAAATTTATCTTCCAGTTTTTCAAAAGGTTTCCTCCCTTGTACAAGAGCTAACGATACTTCAGGATTTATTGACAGTACTGCTTGTGACATTATTGAGAGGATTTTATTGATCTGAGGTGGTAGAACATACTTGATCACTTGGCAGCTTTCCTGCTGCCCAGTTTGCAATCTAATGGTGACTGTGAGAAGCAATAAAGGTTGTAGACCACAATGAAAAGCAGGATGTTGCATATATCTTTCAGCCAATCTGAAAATTGAGGAAATACTGTAGTTGCATGTTCTTCAAGACAATTTACTGAAATTGCAGTGTCCTCTGGTTAAAAAAGATGCTAGTTAAGCCGCCCTGAGTCTCTTGAGAGTGGGCGGCATACAAACCAATTAAATAAATAAATTAAATAAATAGTTTGGGGTAGTAGTTAAGGCATCAGTAGTACAATTGTAGGCCTCCCTGCCGCTTTCAGATATCAATCTGCAACAGAATAAAACATTGCCAGGTTCCCCAAAACAGTGCTTAAAATCTGGTATATAGTGACATGCCATAAAGTAGCACCTAGTTCAGTGGTCCCCAACCTTTGTGGCTTTTTGGCCTAGTGGGGTGGGGTGGGGGAGAGGGGAACTGGGCCATGTGAGTGATAGTTCAGTGCATATGCACAAAAAGTTCAACTTGCGCAACAGCTGCCTGGCACGCTCGTATGCGGTGAAGCACAAGGTGTGCAAATTGAATTGTGTGTGCATGTGCCCACTTGCCAGCCTGCTGCTTGTCCAAGTTGAGCTGTGCACACACTGACATGAGCCAACCCACCACTCACACAGCCCAGTTGCAAATAGGCCACAGCCTCATAGTGGGCCACGTCTCAGGGGTTGGGCACCCTGATCTACTTCATCATTCTAGACTGCACTGTATTGTGACAGATTTAGTATTTTAACATTAGGCTTCCCTACAACCATCTAATAGCATTAGTACTTAGACTTATATACTGTTTCATAGTGCTTTATAGACCTCTCTAAGCGGTTTACAGAGTCAGCAAATTGCCCTAAACAGTCTGGGCCCTCATTTTAACCACCTTGGAAGAATGCAAGGTTGAGTCAACTTTGAGCTTGTCAGGACTTTGAGCTGGCAATGAGCAGGTTCAATCTGCAATACTGCATTCCAGTGGTGGGTGCCAGATCCCATTGCAACCGGTGTGGTGCAACAGGGCCCGGAGTCCACCACATGAACGCACACACCACATGCACACAGCACGTGCCTGCAAGCTTGGCAGAGCATCACACAGGCACTGTACGCTCCATGTGTGTGCCCGGAAGCCCTAAAGAGCTCAAATACAAGTAAGCGGGGGGGGGGGGGTCTGGCCGCAGGTGGGCCCTCCGGAGCACCGTTCCCGGAAGGGTACCCGGTGTTCCCGGCAGGCACCAGTACGCCTGTCTTGGGGCGTACCGCAGGTAACCCACCACTGCTGCATTCTAACCACTGTGCCACTATGGCTAATACTCCTAACACACATCCTCCTTTTAGATTCCTTTTAGACTTTTGCTTTTTAGTTATAATTTGATTTTATAGTTTTTAGCCTTTGAATAATTTTTAGCCTTTGATGAACTTTCTATGCTTTTAAATGATTCTATTCTACTCTCCTTATGTTAGTTTTTGACTGTAATAAAGACTTGATTGATTTGATGGACCGATGGTATTTTTTGTATCTAAAATAATGGTCAAACGCTAAATGCATGGCATCAAATAAAAACAAATCAAATCAAAACGTAATGAAAGGAATGGTGGATTATTAGATCAACCTATCACTATGATCAGATCTTTGTTTATATAGTATCTATCTTTCATCTATTGCTTCTAGCTGGCTTGATTTTCAAAAAAGATATGTACATAATTCCTGCTAAAGTCCACATAGAAACCTTCAGTGGTTCCTCAAATAAGTGGCACCTCAGGCTCCCCACACCTCTGATTCATTTGGAAAAAAATAATGGTTTTTTTTTTGTTTCTTTTCTAAATCATGCAGCTTTCAAATCTTGACGGTACAATTAATCACAAACTAGGCAGCACCTAATAAATATTCCCATCCCAGAGGGACTCACAAATTAGCAACTTAATGCCATTAAACATTTAGGCCTTTATTGACTGATGTATTCTGTGGTCATACTCAGATCATTTTGAGTCTAACAAATATATCTTCATGCATTTCAGAGTGTTTTTGTATAATGCATGCAGCCGGGACATAAATACACTTTCCTGATTTTATAGTGCCCTTTGAAGAAGGGCTGCTTATAAAGGAAGCGATGAGCCAGTTATGAAAGAAGATAAAAGAAGCTAAACAATTTTCAAGGGTAATATACCTGGAGCAGTTAAGCTTCTCCAGGACAATCTGTTCCTTCAGGTCTTCCAAAGGACACTCACTGCCACTGTAATTGATTCCATTCAATTTGCTGCTGGTTGTCTTCTTTTTCTTTCCACCTTCCTAGTGTTATGGATATCTACAGAGCTGATCTTTGTATAATGTGTCCAAAGTATGATAACCTGAATTGATACTTAGGGGCTTGACCCAAAACTCTTCCATGATCCATTTATTTGTTTTCTTGTCTAGCCATGGTGTTCTCAATATAAAGTTTCAGAGCTTTAATATTTTTCTATCCTGCTTTTTTCAGAGTCCAACTTTCACTTCTGCAGGGTTTCACAGGAAACCCAAGGAAAAACTGAGAGGGATTTCCTAACATTAAGTAGTCAGGAAGGCTATAGAAAAGGATAACCAAAAAGTGCAACCAAGGTTTAACCCTGGCCAGAGCATGCTTTTTTGACTCTCCCAAGATAGATAGATAGATAGATGATAGATAGATAGATATAGATAGATAGATAGATAGATAGATAGATAGATAGATAGATAGATAGATAGATAGATAGATACATGATAGATGGATGGATGGATGGATGGATGGATGGATGGATGGATGGATGGATGGGCGGGCGGGCGGGCGGGCAGGCAGGCAGGCAGGCAGGCAGGCAGGCAGGCTGACTGACTGACTGACTGACTGAGAACTTTAAACAGAGGTGGTATTCAGCCGGTTCAGACTAGTTCTGGTGTACCAGTAGCAGAAATTATGAGTAGTTCAGAGAACCCGCAAATACCACCGCTGGCTGGCCTGGCCCAGCCCTCCTGCCCCTGCTGTTCTCTCTCCTATATTCCCTTGTTTTTACTTGTTTTACCACAGCTGATTTGCATGGCAGAGCGGATTGCCGAGCCTCAGTTGAGTTAAAAAAGAGCTCAGCTCACCAGCGCTGACACGCTGACAAGGGTGGTATGTAGATAGATATAGATGTGGAGTGCCAAAAGTCTTAAGTGATAAGATAGATGTCTTCTGCAGATACTGAACATTGATCTTATTCCTTAAAACTCCTCCTTAAATGAGCATAGTTTTGGATTATGGCCTTCAAAATGCTTCACAGAGTTTGGTACTTCTCTTAAGGCTGCAAAACTTGATCCCTGACATAAAGCCATTAAGAGATTCTGGCGCTCAGCATGCTTGTGTAAGCAGCCTTCCAATTCAAAATGGAACTTTTAAAGATTTTTTTCTAAAAAAATACTTTAAAAAAATCTATATGTTTCTATCTGATAATTCGTTTTTCTAAATGAAAAATGAGATGTACTGTAAGTCTGAGATACATTAAAACATAACAACGCACAGATTTTATTAAGCCTTCTTAACCATCCTATGCTTTGGAGAAGGCTTGTAAGACACAAGAGAATGTTTTTTTGTTGTTGTTGTTGTTAAAAAAACAATTTAGTAATTAACTAGAAATGATTTTTTGGCAAATATAAAAACTTTTAATGAGGAGGCAACCAATTTGTAATGTACTGTATTGTATACATGGAACTGTGCATATGTATATACTTGAATTCCATTCCATTCGCACTGACCTTCAGAGAAATGAATATTGACTTGAATGGGAGAATTAAACAAGACACACTAAGTATAGCCTGGTTAGAAACAAAATGCAAATATGACCTATTGAAGATTAACAAAGCTAATATAATTTGTAGAATAAATGAATAAATAGTCTCTATATGATGGATAGTTTCATTTAACAAAATGGGTACTTTATAGAGATGGAATAGATTAATGCATTAATATCGACATGAATTATTTGCCATATTAATACCTAAGAAAGCTTAGTTGCTTGAAGAAATTCTTTAGGATTTATCATGGAATTTATACTACAATATACTGCAGCTCTTGTTATATGCTTCATACCACACTTTTTTTTTTTACTATAGATTAATCAACCTCAATCATTTTCCAACTCATATAACATAGCATTATTGGCTCTGAAAAGGAGATTGAATCTCACCCTCCACCTGTGATCTTGTGGCTTGTCCACTGATCCTCAAGTTGATATTACATCACTTGATTCCAAGGTATGGACCTTGATGTCCCCCCCAGTAATCAATCCTCACAATGTTTGCCATTATTGCCACACTGTATTTCAGACATTAACATGATTGAGCAGGTACGGAGTTATTCCACGAGAAAAGTACTCCACTCCTCTACTCGCAATAGAATTCCTTATGTCTCCAGGCTTGGAATTTTGGGCTTGACAATCTAGAACTGCGCCGCCTGCAATCCAATCTAAGCATAGCACACAAAATTGTCTGCTACAGCATCTTGCCTGTCAACGACTTCTTCAGCTTCAACCACAATAATACATGGGCAAACAACCTACCTAACTCCATTGTTACAGCCTCAAACCCTCACAGCTTCAATCTCAAACTGTCTACCGTGGACCTCACCCCATTCTTAAGAGGTCTGTAAAGGGGGCGTGCATAAGCGCAGCAGAGTGCCTACTGTCCCTGTCTTACTGTCCCCATATATCTGTATTTACTTCCTTTGTTCATATTTATGTTCATACCAATACTTGTTATTTTGTACATGTTTGTCAAACAAACAAACAAACAAATAAAAAATAAAATAAAATTATGCATTTGTTTCAGTGCCACAAAGGAATAAGACAATAGAAAATAGAAGTCTGGTTTCTTTATTTACTTATTAATGGAATTAGTAGAAGCTGACCAGACTTTTAATACTAAATCTATGATGAGATCTATGATGAATTAATTATCTACACTTTGCCTACAAAGCTACTCTATGTTGTACTGAATGTCTATAGCTGCTATTCAGGATCCTGAGTCTGTGTGTTCCAAATGTGATTTAATCAGGGATCATCTCTTTTCTAATAACAGAATAACAGAGTTGGAGGTCTTCTAGCCCAACTCCCTGCTCAAGCAGGAGAGCCTCTATGATTTCAGACAAATGATTGTCCACTCTCTTCTTAAAACCCTCCAGTGATGGAGCACCCACATCTTCTGAAGGCAAGCTTTCAAATCTATATGTCCCAATCTTGGTTTAATCAGGAATCCTCTTTTGTCTAATGTGGCCTTAGATATCACTCAACTGAATGGTAGCAGACTTAATGAGATGAGAACCACTGAAACAGTGGTGGTTTTCAAAAAAATTTAGAACCTCTTCTGTAGGTGTGGCCTGCTTTGTGGGAGTAGCTTGATGGCCATGTGACAGGGTGGGAGTGGCTTGCCAGCCATGTGACCGGGTGGGAGTGGCTTTCCAGCCATGTGACTGAGTGGGAGTGGCTTGGCATGTGACTGGGTGGGTGTGGCCAACTTGTAAAATGTGGTGAAACTCACTTAACAACAGTCTTGCTTAGCAATCAAAATGTTAACTCAGAAACTCTGGCATTTGAAGCACGCAAGTCTTAAAGCTGTTAAATTACAAGACCCTTGCACCCCTAACCATTTAGAAAAAAAAAACAAGGGGTGTTCAAACTTGATAGCTTTAAGACTTGTGGACTTCAGCTCCCAGAATTCCTCCTCAAGTCATGTTGGCTTAGGAACTCTGGCATTGAAGTGTGCAAGTCTTAAAGCTGTCAAGTTACAAGACTTGCACCCCTAACTCTTTAGAAAAAATACCCCAGGGGTGTTCAAACTTGACAGCTTTAAGACTTGTGAACTTTAACTCCCAGAATTCCTCCTCTCGCTCTTCATCTTGATGGTGTGCAGATGGTGCAGATGGTGGGCAGGGGGAGGGAGCTGGAACCGGTTCTAAATGGCACTGTAGATTTGTGGAACCTCTTCTATGAAGAGGTTAGAACTGGCAGGAATCCACCCCTGATCCGAAGTCATAGATAGAAAGTATTTGTCTGGCTTAAAATATCAAATAAAATATATGATTATTTATTATCATTAGTAACATTTCATTTTGATTGTATTTATGCATAAAAGAGAAAGCTTTAAAAGGTAGTCTATTTCTCAAATTCAGAAACCTGCTAATTAAGTGCTCTGGCCTTTTCTAAAACATAATGGATATTTTATTTATTCAGAAAGCATAAGGGAAAAAAGGAGTTGATTTTCTTCTGTTAATTAAGCAGAGAAGCATATAATGAGCCAATGTCTCCCATTCCATAATTTAGGGACCAATCTCAGCTTGAACTATGCCACTGTGAAGTCTTTTTCTAGGAATCTGGCAGATAAAATAGCTTGGAGTGCTCAGACTTCGACTGCCCACGTCTTGCTGAGGTGATAGAAGCAGCATCTTCCATGATTAGTTGAGATAAGCTGAACCCCTTGTTGGAAGAAATGTCCTTCTGGGTTCAGTTCCAAGTGGGGAAAAAGACACTGGAAACATGGAGGCTGTTTGGAAAGATGGTTTAATTGTTGACAGGATCGCATGGTTTGAGATCTTGGGCAAAAAAGGGAAGAGATGCTGAGAGTGCCTGTCTTTTATGTGACTGGGTGGGAGTGGCTTGCCAGCCATGTGACTGGGTGGGCATGGCCAACTTGTAAAATGTGGTGAAATTCACTTAACAACGCTCTTGCTTAGCAACCAAAATGTTGGCTCAGAAGCTCTGGCATTTGAAGCACGCAAGTCTTAAAGCTGTCAAGTTACAAGACCCTTGCACCCCTAATCCTTTAGGAAACCCCCCCCCAGGGGTGTTCAAACTTGACAGTTTTAAGACATGTGGACTTCAAGTCCCAGAATTCCTCCTCTCGCTCTTCATCTTGATGATGTTCAGATGGGGGGGGGGGGGGCTGGAACCGGTTCTAAATGGCACTGTAGATTTGTGGAACCACTTCTATAGAAGAGGTTAGAATTGGCAGGAACCCACCCCTGGTGCAATCCCAAAACATGTGAAGCACCACTTGAAAATGAACAATTGCAAAAGGCAGCTTTATTCAGAAAAGTTTACTTCCTGTGACAATATCTCTAAGGTCATCAAACGTCCATATCTTCCTATCCCAGGTCCTTGGAAAGGACTCGATAGGTGGAGAAAATGCCAAATCCAGTCTGAACATTTGGCTGACTGTGTGACAAACAACAACAGCAACAACAACAGCAACAACAACAACAATAAACACCTGCCATGTAATATCCTTAACAGACTTAACAGAGGAATGCCCATCAATGCCTTGATCACTGCATTCTCGACTACCTGAAGCTTCCTAGTAGTTAATTTATTAAATTATTATTAATTATTAAATTAAGTATTGATTGATATTGTCACTGATTTTCTAAGAAGAGACAAGTGGATGAGATAGGCATATGTTATTTTCACACATTTATATTGTGCCGAGATCACCCACCACTATTTATTATTCCTAGTTAGATCTCCAGGATCAAAGAAAGAAGAAAACATGGCACAAATAATTCAGATTCTTTTCTTCTCACGAGGTGTTCTCAAGTTTTAGCAAAACATTATGTTTAAGAAAATGTCAAAGATCCAGCAAAATTCAGGAACTTCACCATCCCCACTTGCATTAAACTACATTATAAAAATTACTCTCATTATGGCTATGTTGCTTGAGTGTGCTTGGCTGCACAGGGGAGGCAATATGCTAAATATTAATATTAAACCTGAAGGCATTCAGCATGCTGTGACCTAAATTCATTTCACTTTCTGAGAGTGCTTGCAGACAATAATCTAAAGCTGCTAAATGAGGAAAGATAAGAATCTTGAGTTCCCACATTGCTTATTGATGAAATCTATTCAAAGCTACTTCAAGCAATTCTTTATTTCATCTGAATTCACTTTTGTAGGACAAGGGTTGGTATTACTCATCAGAATGAAACTGATGGGAAATTAATATGGGCTTTGTGATGGAAAATCCTACTGTGTTCAACTGTAATGTTTACTGTGTGACATGGTGAAGTCCCCAGTGTGCAAAAATAAAGCTGTATTCATGGGTAAATAATGTAAAATCTAAAGATATCTGTTCCAATCTAGTAGTATAAACCAGGTTGGACCTACTTAGCAGGAAGATAACAAAATAGTGATCAAGAAGGAGGCAGATGCAACTTGGTGGAGAAGAAAATTACAATTCTTATCCTAGCTGAGAATTATCCAGCACAGAGTATATACCTTGTAATACCTGTTAATTAAATGGCAATTGCAGCTGAAAGCAGCTAGCGAATGACTACTTCTCTATCCATAGAGAGGTAAAACTACTGGGCATTTTGTAAAAAATATTCATTCTTCTTGCTGGTATTATTATGTTAATCTTCAATTTGATTGGGACTGGTAAAAACTTAGTTCAAGTCATAACCAAGGACCTAAGAGCTGTTAAGGTAGCAGATGATGGTGATTGATTGATTGATTGATTTAATCCTCAATTCAATTCAGAGTCTGGGACTGGTCAAAATTTAACAGTTCAAGTCCTAACCAAGGACCTGAGAGCTGCTAAGATTTATTATTATTAATAAGTAATACTTTATTCATTCAACATGAAACTCAGCCAACTGAACATTCAAAAATGCATCACAAATACCATTGACTAGTGCTAATGGTTGCTACGGGTTGCTGCCAGCATTCTAGGTATCAACCTAGTACCTTATTAAAATATACAATGTTCTGAGTAGTGCAGCTTTTTGCAGTTCCCCTGGTGTTATTGCAGAAAGTTGCAATTTGATGATGCAGCTTATAAAATTCTTGGACATGGTACCAAGTGCTCCTATGGCAATGGGTATCACTATTACATGTTTCATCGATAATCGGGTGGCATTGTTGTTGTTGTTGTTGTTGTTGTTGTTGTTATTATTATTATTATTATTATTATTATTATTATTATTATTATTATTATGTTAATCTTTGGTGAGATTCACAGCCTTTGGGGCTGGTTGGTAGTTCAACAGCTTGAGTCCTAACCAAGGACCTAGGAACTGTTAAGGTAACGTCGGAGGATATAAGCTGTTCCAAGTAAGGTGGTTTTTTGTAGAATCAGAATGTTCAAGTCTGATAAATTTAGAATTTCCAAATAGCGAGGTAGCCCTTTGGGTATTGCTCCAAGGGCTCCAATTACAATTGGGACAACACATGATTTTTTTCCACAGTCGCTCAACTTCAATTTGCAAGTGAATTGTGATTTTTTTTTCTTCCTATTTATCTTCAATCCGTGCACCTCCAGGTATTGCAATGTCAATGAACCATATTTTTTCCTTTTCAACTATTGCTATATCAGGTGTGTTGTAGGATAAGTGCCTGTCAGTCTAGATTCTGAAGTTATTATTATTATACAATTGTATCACAGCGGCCAGTTGTTTCGCTGAATTTGGCATTGGTTACTAGTCGAGCCCCACCCAGGGGCCTAGGACGTCGCAACGTATTTTCGTAATATGCATGCAGATCCAAGCAGTGCGGCTTTTTGCATTTGACTGATGGTGATTTTGTCAATTTTTAACTGTTTTAAATGTAATTCCAGTGCTTTTGGAATAGCACCCAGTGTGTTATTATTATTATGTTGCTATTTAATCCATACTTAATGAATGGGGGAAATGTCCCAAAGACCTTAATAATATGGGATTTTTTTTTCATTCAATTATATCTGAATATCAGAGACTTCCTGGAGAAGTCCCTGCAGTTTTCTTGGCAAGGTTTTTCAGAAGTGGTTTGCAATTGCTTCCTTCCTAGAGTTAAGAGAAGGTGACTGGCTCAAGTCCAACCAGCTGGCTTTGTGTCTAAGCCCAGTTTCGAACTCATGGCCTCCCAGTTTCTAGCCTGATGCCTTAACCACTATACCAGACTGGCTCTCTATAATGGGCTGTAGTTGAATTCATATATTGCCTGCCCAATCTGAATTCAAACAATTTTTCATTCCCTAGATTGAACCACTTCCATGTATTTATTTATCTTGCTTTTCCACTTGGGGAAAAATACAATGTATAATGCAATACAGATTTGAAGACATGCTGCTAAGTCTTTCTCCTCCAGGACTAGGATCCCAATTCAAATAGTACTTTTCTGAATTACATCAAAAAGTTGAGTTCACGCCGTCAAGCTGAATTAACTTTTACATTATTCTATCAGCATTTTCCCAGGCTATCTCAGGACCATCTTCTCTGAGTGGAATCCTTTGGCCTGTGCGTTCTGGTTGTGTAACGGTCTGTGGGAATGATCTCTGAATATAGAAGAATGAGTCACAGCTTAGACAATTGCCTGACAAGAGGCAACTTAATCCACTTAAAGAAAAGGGGCATGAGAAGAATATCAGAAGGAATCTTCCCTAGCTTTCTGGAAAGTAAAAGTAAAGGAAGGAAGAAATAATTTCAATTATGGATGATTCTGCTATTGTAACCTTACAATAAAGGTAGACTTGGTACTCCTATGCTTCTGGTCTGGGCTTTCTTGAAGGGTTGGCAAGTTGAGATTGATTGCTCTGAGTTCCACCCCAACAAGAGCCTGGGGTGAGAAGAATTATGAACTCAGTGAAAATTCAACTCTGTAACAGCCCTCTTTGCTTTTGAATTCCTTACCTCCCGGGCAGTGCCAGAGCCACAACCTCATAATGTTTTTGCAGAGTCATCAAAATTAACTCCGTTTCAGCAGAAACAGATTGGTTACTGATGATTAATGCTTGATTTTGGTTAGCCATCTTTAAAGTTTTGCTTTGCTTTTAAATTTCCACACTCTCTGAAACCTCAGAAGTGGAGCAGTAGAGAAATATTAGCAAATAAATCAGAATACTATTTCAGTACATCTTGTGAGCCACCTTAAAAAGACAACAGTTTTGAAGGGTGACATGTATCATCATTATTTCCTTGTAAGAACTACAATTATACATTCTGAAATTTCACATATTAGGTTCATGGAGGATTATACACAGTACGTTGCAGACAATAGGCACATGTGTAAAACAAAGATAATTTATTTTGTATCTAGCTGGCAGGGCAATTCCCCACTACTTATTTTCCACACTGTGGAGTGTATAATAGCCTTGGAGCTAGCTATCATATCCATGCAGAAAATTCAAAGTGAATCAGGAAGTTTCTTGAAGAAACTTGTCATAATTTGCTCGTTTAACTGCCACTTCTTTCCAAATAGTTTTTTCTTGGTTTTTTTTATCTGAATGGCACTAGCTTTCTAATAAATTATCCTCTAACAGTTGCTCCAAGATACTTGTTTAAGATTAAACATATGGTAGGTATTTCTGATTTGGAGGTGTTTAATACATGAGCGCAAAAATGTATTTCAAGAAATTATCCAATGTTTTACTTTTCTCCTAACAAAAGCCTATCTTATGCACCTCCGATCCCAGGCCTACAAGTCAGTCCTATCCACCAGTAGCACTTTGAAGCACAGATGCAAAAGAAAGCAGAGCTCCTTCATCCGAATAAATATAGGTAGTCCTTGTTTAACAACTGGTCACTTAGCAACCTCTATGTGTTGCTCTAGCACTCTGTAGAGAGATGTTCTCTGAGGATGGGCTCTGGTCTTGGTGCCCAACCCAGATTGGATCCTGCAGTTTAGCAACCATTTGAAGTTACAATGGACTCTCCCCTGCAAAGGTGCTTTTGACCTGATTTTGAAGTTGCAATGGCTATGATCATGTGATCACATTTTGGGTGCTTGGCAACTGTCGCACCTTTATGGCTGTGTGAGTGTCCCAAGATCACATGACTTCAATTTCTGTTATTTTTGGCCAGTTTTTGGCCATTCCAACAAAAATAAAATGTACGTAGCATAAAACAGATTCATTTAACGACCACCTTGTTCGCTTAATGACTGTGGAATATACTTAACAATCACTGCAAAAAGGGATGTTAAGCTAGCCTTCTTTGTCTCTTTATCTTCCTCTTTTAATATTTGCATTTTTTTAAAAATTGAACCTGGACAGAGAATTATTCATTTCATTATTTTGCTTATTTCCATTTGATGCTGGTCTTCCTTTTCACAGCTTCAGAATCGGCAGGATTTACATATATATACATACATATATATACACATACATACATACATACATACATACATACATACATACATACACATATACATATACCCACATACACACACACACACATATATATTAGATTTATTTATTTATTTATCAACACAAATACTATATATATATATATATATATATATATATATATATGTATGTATGTATGTATGTATGTATGTATGTATGTATGTATGTATGTACGTACGTACGTACGTACGTACGTACGTACGTACGTATGTATTTAGTGTCACAACCCCTGGTATGCCCTGGTTCGAATCCCAATAAGGGTATGGCTAGCTGATGAGAGCTAAATAGCTTGAAATAGATCT
Organism: Thamnophis sirtalis; assembly: GCF_051295495.1. NCBI lineage: Eukaryota > Metazoa > Chordata > Lepidosauria > Squamata > Natricidae > Thamnophis > Thamnophis sirtalis. The sequence goes on from NW_028261382.1 coordinate 81,748,147, forward strand.
ATACTAGTCTCCCTATTTATTTATCAGCACAAATACAACACACACACACAAACACACACACACACACACATTAAATATCAAACAAATAAAATGCATAGCCTATTTGAGAGATTTAATATATTGAATATTAAATAAATAGTCTATATAGTAAATTAAATATATAGTATATATTACTTTAGGAGTCCAACTAGGTATAAAATCTTTTAAAAAATGGTTGGAACTTTGGTCTCTGCTCTATCTAATAATGTCAGCATATCACATCCAAAACTGCTGTGTCTGTTAAGGGCAAAATGATACAAAAATCAAGAACAAGGTTGTGTGCTCTTACATTTCAACGCTTAACCTTAGAATGAAAAGGAGCAGAGATAAACACCACTGACACAGTTCTTGATCCTCACTGGTCCACATTAAAAATAGAGGTGTAGTTTGCAGGAGACATTAGGTCAATATACAATGTACTTTCTGGTAGATAAATTCTCTGAGAGGTCAGTTAAATTTTACACAAACGTCCTCATTCAGGATCTAAAAGCATTGATCATTGTTTTCATAGTAGCTAAATGTTGTGTTGTTGGAATGAAAGCAATATATATTTGGTCAAAGACAGTTTAACTTTGTTTTAAAGTACTACTTGATAAATCTTAACTATGAATTGTAGGGAACATACAGCTTTTATGTTTACTTTATACCTATTATAAAGAAAAGGGGGTCAAATTATTCTCCAAAGCACTGGAGGGCAGGATAAGAAACAATGGTCGGAAACTAATCAAAGAGAGAAGCAACCTGGAATTAAGGAGAAACTTCCTAACAGTGAAGACAATTAACCAGTGGAACAGCTTGCCTCCAGAAATTATGGGCGCTTCATCACTAGAGGTTTGCAAGTCGAGACTGGATAGTCACTTATCTGAAATGGTATAGGATCTCCTGCTTGAGCAGGGGGCTGGACTAGAAGACTTCCAAGATCCCTTGTAGCTCATTCATTCTATTCTATTAATGCGTTATATTTATCACCAGGTAACAACAGTATTGACATAACAATAGAGGAGTGAAAATTATATTCTGCGATGTACTTTACTAGCTGTTAGTATATTACTATATTTATTTGCTTTACTCTGGTTTTGTTTGTTTTGTTCTTTTAAATTGTGCTGGTCATTGATCAAATAAATATTGATTGATTCCTTGAACAGTCAATTTAATTTGATATGGAAATTTGAATTAAATAGCAAAATCAGAGTAATTTGAATTGGAGTTTCATATTAATTCACGAAATCAATCCAGCCTGATTTAGATTTTTAAAATAATTTGGAAAATCAATTTATTTCTTCTTTGGAACCACAATTCATTACTTTGAATTATCTGATAAGTTGAAATGCTGAACTTATTGAATTAATATCACATAGAATTCAATAGATGTTCATCATGCACAGTCAGAATCACTGAAACCTGAAAAAATTCATAAGTATGATATGATAAATCTACTGGAATTTTGTAATTCATTTTTGCAAATATGTTCACAATACATGTTACATTCATGCAAAGAATCCACTTAGATTATTACCTGAAGACTTACTGCAGAATAGTAGAATTTCTGAGACTATGGGATTATTTGAGGTATGTTCTTTTAAGAAATGCCATGATATTTTATGGTGGCATATATGACCCATTGAAAGGAAACAGCATCACTTTCTTATGGAGAAAATTTGGTTTGTTTTTCAACTCCAAGTTATACAGTAGTTTATTAAAGGAGATGTGAAAGTTGACCCTAAATAACTATACTGCATTTTCTGCCATTTGATTCCTCGCAATGATTTATTTTTGTGGTTAAGGTTATTGTTTCTTATTAAAAAGAATACAAACAAAACAGAATGTTGGCCAAACAGAGATCAATATAATCGTGTGTTGACAAGGAATAAATATGGAATGGTAGTCCTATTTACAAATTAAAACAAGATTCAAAAAAGATCAGGAACAATATGGATTACACGAGAAACAAATGGAATTGGACAAAATATTATTAGGAATTGGAGGAAAAATGATTACTAAATTATATAATTTTCTTCTAAGTTATAAAATGGAGGAAGAGACAGTAAAGGAGACAATGATTATCTGGGGAAGAAATTTTGGCCATAATATAGAGTTAGAAAAATGGGATAAACTATGGGAAAGAAATTATAAATGTACAATGGCAGTAGCTTACAAAGAAAACCTATATAAAATATTTCATAGATGGCATTTGCCCCAGCAAGATTGGCTAAAATTACCCAAATTTATCCCCCAATTCTTGGAGATGTATCCACAAGTCTGGAACATTCTACCGTATGAGGGGGACGTGCCTCATCACAAGGAAATACTGGTGCAAAATTCAGAAATGTTTGGAAGAAAGTATGGAGCAAAAAATAGAACTAAAACCAGAGGCATTCTTATTAGGGCTATTAGATAAAAAAAATGGATAAACAACTTCAGTACATAATAATACATATACTTACTGCAGCTAGGATTGCTTTCGCACAAAACTGGGAAAAAATCATTACACCCGCAGATGAAACAATAATCAGAAAAGTACTTGAATGTGCAGAGATGGACAAAATGACAATAGAACTAAAGGAAAGAGAAGAATCGGATTTCTATAAAACTTGGAATAGAATTTATAAGTGGCTAGAAAACAGAAGCCAAAACAGAAAATAGAGAATGTAAATGTAATGGTGATATAAATAATTAATATTAACAGTAGTAGTGTTACTACTACTGTTGTTACAGTATATTGTAGGACAAAGTAAAAGCAATAGAAAGGTAATGCAAAATGGAGAACTAGAAAGGCTAAATATGAAAGTCAATACAGAAGGTTGTATAATTGCTTTACATTATTATATATGTTTTGTGTTTTGTTTTTTATTATTGTGTTTTTCTTTTTGTTTTTAAAGATTGAAATGTTGAATAAAAACTATTTAAAAATATATAATCTTGTGTTGGACTTTAAACACAACAAAAGACTGGATCACAAATAGTTTTCTCTTCCTACATAAAGCACTTTTTTTTCCATTATGTTTAATGCCATAGGGATTGTTGCATTAGTGTGCAGAAGATGCAGTACAGTTGAATGTATTTTAAGTTTTATGCTTTGGTGATGCCTTGTGGTTGCTTTGTATTCACTCAGCCTTTTTATTAAAGGGAACCATGATTTTAGAAGGAAGTTAAATATACGTATGTTGAATTATCCATCCCTGGATTTCTGTTAAAAATGCATCATACATTCCTATAAAGATATTTCAGTAAAAGATACCAACAGCTATCTTGATGAAATGTCTGCACTATCAGCCTTTGAACTGACTCTTATCATCATAAAGGAAAGACTGTGCTCAAGGTTTAATTTGTTATTTAAAAATGGGCTTGTAGTACATTTCATATCATTAGACTTATTGTTGCATTTTTCTTAAGCTACCTAGTTATTGTTGTAGCTTTCTTAAGTTTATTGTTATATTTTTCTTAAAGCTTGTTTGTGATGCATATGTATTTTAAGTTTGTAATTCTCAAGTTTTGTTTCTGTTTTGTAGTTGCATTTATTTACACATTTATTTATTGGAATCTCTGTGTCAAACCTGAAGCTGACCTGACCAAAGCTATTTTAGAAGCTTCAGTGTTGCCACACTGGAGCTGAAGGATGGGAGGGGGGAGTGGATTTGAGATAGGTGGGATTTTGTAGTCAAAACAAAATACTTTCTCTTGGGAACCAAGGACATTCTCACACCTAGTCAGAGGAAAGAGGAGTGATGTCACCAGGCAACGAGACAGCACCGTGATTGGACTATGTGACTGATTCTTTTGAGAAAGTGACACACTTTTACTTTTAATTAGGTAAAAACCATGGGAACCTTCAATATGGATAAAACTCAACACTATAGCAGGTGTGATGCTGGCATATGACCAAGCAGTAGGGGAGGAGATTGAAATGAGTTTATTTTAGATCTTTCACTAATAATTAAGTGCAAGTTTGAGTGATATTTTTTTTTAGCTCCTAAAAAGTTCAGTGCCATTTTTATTACTCTTGCCAGCTTTCAGTTGATTAATTAGCCTGATTAATGGGCTGAAGCATTAATCACATAATATATTTCTCTTTAATCATTTGACTTCCAGAGAAGCAAATGTTGAGAACCATTGCAAACATTGCATTTGTAAGCCATAACTGAATATACTTTACAGTCATACCGCAAAATTGTCTTTAATCAATGCATGAACTAGCTGTTCTAAATGACGGCCTAGCTGTGACCACGTCTTTGGGATGAATTTACAAAATGTAGGGTTCCACTAACATAAATCATGTTGCCTTGCTTTGCTTGTGTTTACAAGACTATAAGAAGTGTTGACAGGTATTATATAACACATCTAACCAGTTTGTTAAGAGTTTGCAACTGCACTGAAGTGTTTTAAGCTTAATTGCTGCTAATTTTTGTCTCTGTATATGTCCAGTTCCTTCAATTAGCTTACGATTTAATATATTACTCAAATCCACAAAATTAGTTAATTCAATAACAAGTAACATATGTTGCATCAATCCCACAATTTTCATATTTTCTCTCATTATAACTTTGAACAAGCCATAAATAATTAAATACATGTTTGAGATCCAGATACCAGATCCAAAAGGACGTTAAAGCAGCATGGATTTTTTTTGCATCTACACGTTCCTCTAACAATCAAAATAATATAATTATACTGAAAGTATTTAGTTATTACTAATTTCTAAGAGAGTTGTTTTAAATACAACTGCAGTGGCACCGGTTTTATTCTAAATTCCAAGTAAGTTCCAATATTGTATTTAAATATATGTCTGAGATTAAAAAAAACCAAAATAAAACAAAAACCTTGTTTATATTAATTTATTTCGCTTGTATTTATTTAAACATCTAACTTGTTTTGGATACTAGCTGTCCAAGTTGGTTAAAAATAGGAAATTGCAGTTATTATTAAAGCACACACTAAAAATATACTGACTGATAAGTAAGTCTAGAAAATTAAAATGAAAGCTATCAGCCGAAAGAAAGTAAAGATCTAGTATATTTAGCAAAAAACCTCTGTCTATAGCTGGGAACTCTGATTAGATGTTATTTTATCTATGGAAGCCATGCTCCTTGCCTTGTTAACCTTTTATTTTTTAATAAAGAGAGATATTTGTATAGTGAAATAGAAGACATTCACAGATATCCTCGGACTAACATCCAGCAAAATATCTGCAAAAAAATATATCACATGAGATATTTCACCAAAGTTATTTTCTTATTTGAAAGTCATTTATTTTATTAAATCTGACTGGATGAGATATTCCTAAGAAATATGCTGGTTGTTATTGTTGTTACTGTTATTATTATTTCAATTTGCACATCTGCAATTGATGCAATTCTGGGAAGTATATGGTCATTCTTCGATCTCTCTGGTATTATTCTAAAATCATATAAATAAAAATGCATGCAAAGTAGAGGCACCTCCTCCCTCATCTCTGTAACAAGAATTCAAAGTTAGACAAGGATAAAAATCTTTGCTTCCTGTTTCTCATGTAGGCAATGTACTTTCCTTAAATAACAGCCAGTGTCTGACAGCAACACCATGGCTTTATGTGCTCTAACACATAAAGCACGAATGCATGAAACATGGAAAAAAATACCTCTGCTAAATTTCTTCTCTTAATTAATGTGACCTTTGAATTATGCTGTTAAGTTTCATTTCTACTTGCTTATCAACCAGTCATATGTCTATGAATTTTTGACCATGGAAAACTTTTAGTATACTAAAAGAAATTATCTAAACCTCAATTGGAAATTTCAGAAGCAGAAGGTTAACTTTCATTAAACATATCCTTTGAACCTCCAAAAGCAAACAGGTTTTTTTCCGATAGTACTACGTGATCTCCTGCTTTTGTGCCACAGAATGCTATGACATGTTATTTCAACACTGCTCATCCCAACAGAATTTATTTGTTGACTCCTACAGGAAAACTCAGTAATGGCATGATTTCAACAGTGCAGAAAATTAAGATTGTGGAATGACATATTTTCTAGAGATTGGAATAATATTGCAAGTAACCCAACTTTTTATGGGGAAAAAACTGTCTGTGTGTGTGTGTGTGTGTGTGTGTGTGTTAGCATAAGAGAAAGTTGCCAACCAAAAAAGAAGAAGTAATGTAAAAGGTTAGAAGAATGTTTTTTAGTTATCAATGATTAAGGATTATAAAGACTGTTGGGGAAAAACAAAAGACTCAGAATGTCTTTGGCCTAAAATACAAAAAGGTTATAAACAGAAAATTGCTCTTCGAAGGAATTCTTGTAATCTCATCTCTTTATCTCAACACTTGCTAAAGAGACCTCTGAGAATCTTACTTAGAAAATAATCACCTTCAGTTTTAGGCAGCTGCCACAGATTCCGAGAGCAATGTTTCATCTTGCTTAATCCTATATTATATACTCTTCTATTCCACTTTAAATCTTTACAGGTAGTTCTCAACTTATTACCACTGTTGCAGTGGTGGGTTTCTGCAGGTTCGCACCGGTTCAGACAAACCGCTTCGTGAAATCCAGTGAGCCGGTGAGAGGAGGTTCAACTGGTGGACCCGGAAGTAACTTCCAGAACGCCTGTTGGGACCAGAACTTCCATCGCTAAGTTATTAAGTGAGTTGGGCCTAATTTTACAATCTAATTTTGACCCAGTCATTAATCAAATGTCTGCAATCATTAAGTAAATCCTACCGCAACTACCCCCGTTGACTTTGAGGCCACTTAGGAAGGTTGCAGATGATGTTCACAAGACTTCATGACCATAAAAAAAAAATGCATGCTGGTTGCCAAATACCTGAAAAGTTTCTACAACCTTTACATGGATATCCAGGGAGTACCTGCTGACAATTCCCACTTTCTAGGAGTTACAGCTAAGTTAAGGGTGAGGCATTATCTGTAGCTGCAGGGGATGACCAGATTGAGCCTGAGGGAGCAGTTAAGCACATCATTAGTCTTGAGTTCTTTCACACCCACAAGAGATCTAAGTCCAGTCCAATTTAAATTCATTGATTCTTATCCTCCTCCGATTTGCTTTGACTGTTAGTAGTTCAGATTCTTGTACAGAGTGTTAGCATGCAATAAACCTGTATTGATTTAAACAGCCTTGTTTAAATCAATACGGGTTTATTGCACTTGAAAGTAGCCTTTCTACTACAGGTAGTCCGTGACTTACAACAGTTCATTTAATGACCATTCAAAGTTACAACGGCACTGAAAAAGTAACTTATGACCATTCCAGCATCCCCATGGCCACATGATCAAAATTCAGATGCTTCTTCTTCTAAAATCTTGTGATGAACTCTGGCTTGGGATAAGGACAAAATCTGAAATGGAATGTCCCCCTCGCATATCTCCTGCTGAATTTCTAATTTTTCAAAAAGTGTTGGTAAACAATGATGTGACTGACTCTATAGGACCTAAGTCTTCCGTCCTCTTCAATTCTTTCATTGGAAAATTGGAATTCTTTAAAACACACACACATATACACAAAGTTTTCAAACAATACATAAAGGTTTTCTTCAAAGACATATAAATTGTGACCTACTGCAAATTGCCAGATTTTAGTGACATGACTTGGGAGCTAAGATATCATCCACAAAGACTCTTTGCAAATTGAGACTATTCACTGATGGTGTTACCTAGTTTGGGTAATGAAATGTCTGCAAGAAAACAACCAAGCTCAGAGAGCATCAAGGACCCCTCGCTGTTCGCAAAGCTTCAGAAGTTACTGATATGCTGCAACTCCTTGGAAATAATTTTTTGGCGTGGGTGGGTGGGTTCATAAACTTAATTATTTTCTGTTACTCAATATGAGTAACAAGGCTTTGCATTTCATGTAAAATGCAAGTAATGCAATGCATATTACTGGACTGAAGTAATGGCTATAAATGAATTTAAGGAAAGTACAATTGCAACTATATTACCCATGATTCTCAGTGCTGTCCATGGAATGTAAAGCCTTAAAAGCAGATATTAGAATCAAATATAAATTGTAAGATGTGGGTTTGAACAGTGTGCTTTGCTGCAAATCTTTGAAATAACATAAGAAGGGAAAGTGTGGGAGGGAATAATGTTTATAAGTTAACTCTTCATCTGGAATCCTTTGATCCATGTTGTCATTAACAGAATTGTCTTCATTTCAGCATGAATATTTTGGTCAATTGGTCAGCTGAGTGATTCCCATAAATTGGTATTCTATTTGATCAGCTAGCAAAAGAGCAAATATTACAGCTATATAGACGATTCCCTCCAGATGAAATGTGACAGATATTCAATTCTTTTCCCTTGAAGTCTGGAATACAAATTGCCCAAGAAAGATTTCTATTTTTTTTCATTACTAAGCTAGAGGTCTCAATATTTTAAACAAAGTATTATATATTTATTTATTTATTTATTTATTTACTGTTGCCTTTGTTATATTTGTGGTTTTTTTAATTTGTGCTTAGCCATTTGTGCCAATGGCTAAGATCTCTGCCTAGTGTGCCTAGTATGCCATATAGCCCAGGTTCAAATCCCAGTAAGGGTATGGCTAGCTGATGAGAGCTAAATAGCTTGAAATAGATCTATACTAGTCTCCCTTTATTTATTTATCAGCACAAATAAACACACACACACACACACACACACACACACACACACACACACACACACACACACACACACACACACACACACACACACACACACACACACATATATATATATATATATATATATATATATATATATATATATATATATATATATATAATTTTTGTTGGTCAACATTACACTTAGAAAATGAAGGCAACATGGAATGGAAGAAGTGCTTCTTGCATATGTTAGCATATCATTTATCGGTGACATGCCATTATGAAGTTTTCCACTGGTTTCTTCTCTAACACCTAGAACAGCTAAAAAATCCCTCTCTCCAACTCAACTCCTGACCGTGCAATTTCATAGTACAGACACAGCTCTCCTAACATTCACATTTAGAACTTGCAACTGTCTGTTGCTAACTGTCAGGGTCACTAAGTAAGACAGCATAGATATATGACTGCTCCAGACTTAGGACTTTCAGTACAGTCATTATGTAAGCCATCACATGACCATGGCTTGCGGGTGAAGTGTTCAAATGGCGATCATGTGACTGCATAAATGCCTAATGGTTGCGAAGCATCTAAATGTCCCAAAGATGCTTTTTTTTTTTTCAAGAGGCAACTGGACTTTCTGGTTTTTCTTTGAAGACATTTCACTTCTCATCCAAGAGGCTTCTTCAGCTCTGACTGGATGGTGGGGATGGAAAGATTCATAAGTGCAAGGCACAACAGGAGAACAAAGCCATCAGGACAAGTTTCAGCAGTCCATCTGTATTTAAAAGACAAAGGCCACTTTTTTGAAGACAGCAAAGACCCCATTTTGGACAGAGAGGATTTCTAGTTTGAAACAGGGGTCAAAGAGGCCATCGATCTCAAAAACGAACAGCTGTCTCCCAACAGAGGGGGAGGGATGTTGGCAATCCTATCTTTATCAACAGCCGCATGAAAAAGTGCTGCTGAGTTTTGTACAAACCAGTCCCTTTGAGTTTGAAACCATGATGTTCTTCTTCTGCCTGGACCTCATTTGCCTTCAATCTTTCCTTGGAGGATTAATTGAAATATGCCACATTTTTCTGGATGTCACATCACATGAAATGGCTATTACTCTCAAAAATTTCTTTTTTAAAAAAATCCATCTTATTTATTTATTCAAGTTATGATGAAGTAAGTTAAGGTGATGCAATGCTAGTACACCTCTAAGCAAGTATAAGTATAAGCAATACTTATATATTTACTGTATTTAGGACTTAGATTCTACCCTAAATCCAATTGAAAAAATGTAAATGTTTTCCCTTTTCCTTGAGATCTGGAAAATTTGAGGCGGAGGAAAGAGACTGATTAAGGATAAATAAATGCCAAAAGGTTAAGAATGTTTCACTTTAAATATCCGATTGGGGAGTATGAATTCAATAGATTCCCATTCAAGAGGGGGAAAAAATTAATTGCTTCTTATCTCCAATTCCAAAGCTTCTAAAAAGGTTTGCAAAAGAAGCTTGTATGGGGATTAAGACTAGAAGACACCAGGAGTTCTTAGCCAGAAATGGGGATTATAGATGCTTACAAAAATTACTTGGTTTTAAGGCCACCAACAGCCAACCATGATTCCCGAAGTACCCATGAATTGAAAGAAGGAAGCTAGAAGTCTTAAATTTAAACATCAGAGGTGTATGTGTATGTATTAGTGGGCAATAAAGTGGCTTAATTCTTGTCTTCAATAAAGATTCTAATCCAGTTGGAAAATCAAATCAGTCAAATATCAGGAAATCAGAATTTACTCCCGAATCCTAATTAGGAAAGTCGGAGAGCTATGGGAAGCAGGATACGGAGACTATTCCAACAATCATAAAGTGAAGCGAGACATATTTATTTATTTACTTTGTATCTCACCTTTCTTCAAGGTTGACTCAGCCTACCATCCTTTCAAGGTTGGTAAAATGAGGGCCCAGATTGTTGGGGGCAATGGGCTGATTCTGTAAATTACTTAAAGGAGGCTGTAAAGCACCGTGAAGCTGGTATAGAAATCTAAGTGCTGTTGCTATTATGTTTTACAAATAACTCAAGACAGCAAAAACAGCCAACACACCTTCCTCCTCCTTTTTTTCTCCACAACAACTCTGTGAAGTGGGTTGAGCTGAAGGAGGGTGCCTGGCCCAACTTGCTTTCATTACAACTAACAGCCTCTTGCCATTTAGCCTTAACCACTAGCAACCTGTCTCTCTATTTAGCTATCTCATGATCCCCACTATCCATCATTTAGCCACAATTGAGAGCAATCATTGCAGAGCTATATGGGAATAAATTTTTCATTAAATATGTTCAGTATCCCACTCGCAATCTTGAACATGTTCACAGATAAGGGATTGTTAAGCCACTGTATCAACTTGGCCAAGGTATCCAGGCTGCTTTACACCTGGAAAAAAAAAACCCAATTTCTCTTCTTTTCCATCTTCTGCATTCCTGAACGACCCTTAAATTCCTTTTGTGTTCTTTTGAAGGAACATCATTAAAATGTCAATCTTTGTCAACCTCGCCAAAACTAAAAATGAAAAGCATGTTGCAAGGCAAGATTTCTATATTCATGGCATTTGGCAAGAAAGACAACAAAACTAAAAGAATTGCACCACAAAGTGTATAAAAAAAGGATTTGGGTTGCTATGGTTACCTAATGATCCCAATGTAGCCTGCTATAATAATCTCTCTGGGCCCTCCCATATGCACAATGCTGAATTATACGGCACAATTTCCCCACTTGCTTTTCATTCAGAATTGGAGTGGGTGCAAGGCAAGGCAGGTTAAAATTAAAATAAACTCCCCCCCCCCCCCGATGACGAAACAGTCTGATTCCCTGCTTGCTACACAATACTTTTGCCTTTTTAAAAAGGTTAAGCTGAAGTTGAACTTTAGTTTCATAAGGGAGTTTGCCACATATTGAGGTGACACAAGAAAACACAAGAAAAGTAGCAATAGAATTCTATCAAGAAGGGCATAATAGAATTACAAATAAAACAAAAGAACTGGAGATGTTCTTTTTCAGTCTCGACAAATCTTTGTGCATGGGAAGGAAGACTCCTCACTTGAGGAGTCATATTTTCTAGCATAAAATACCAGATTTTACACATTGTCTCATATCTTCTCTCCTTTCCCACCATAAAACATTTCCGACCCAATTTTCTTCCTCACTTCCTACTCTAATTAGGACATTCAACTAATTCAGCAAGCTATGTCTTGGACATACATTTTTGGGCTTTTAAATCTCCCCTTAAAAAGAGGCGAATTTCATGTTTTCTGAAATATTTTCTGGCATCATTACAAACAAGAAAATAAGCAGAGTTTCATTCTGACTCTCTTGAGCTAATAAAAGTCTTCACTCACTTTTACCTAACTCCCTAAGTACTCTGCTTCTACTCCTTTTTCCTTCAAGAGGTAGAAGAAGGCATTGTCCATGGCTGAGACAAAATTAAAATGGAAGGTGAAAGAAAGATAGTGGTGTCATATTGTTCATTTCTTCCTGCCAGTGAAGTCTTGAAATGGAAAGGAGAATAAAAGAACCTCAAGAAAGAAGACAGAGTGTGTGATCTGTATCTGTTCCTGTGTATGGAATTGTGTATTTCAGGGTGATTCAGAATGCTGGTTTCTACAAATCATACTTCATAGTGATAAACAACCATAAACAGATACAATTGATAATTTCTATCATAACAAGGTTCACAACACCTCCTCCAAATGTTCAGTGAATGTGCAAGCAATTGTGGGACCACACAGGCTAACCTGTGACCTGTATAAGTGCTGTTTCTCTCAATGAAAAAGTAATTGAAATTCATGTAGTGTTTTCCATATGTTCCATAAAACAAAGTTCCATAAAAACATTATGTAGTTACTTACATTATTTTTACAAGGTGGCAAAATGATGCTGTTATTGTTTTCCTGTTATGTATTTTTAAATTTCACAAAATTATATAAAAATCCCGAGAGACAGCAAACAGCTGGAGAAATTGTGATAGGAGAAACAAACCTAATGTTCTAAAAGTCACTTAGTATCACTTAAAACAAATGCAAAAGCATACACTCTTTCCATAAGAAACTCACTGACTCTTTCTTTAGTTTTTTTGTTACGTATTTACCATCAAATTGAAAAAAATGTTAAAAAGTAAAGTAGACATTTGGCACTGCACTTGCTACCATACTGAAGAGATGCGAATGATATTAGGTCTGAGAGTCATATAAATTTTTCAATCGGGAAAAAAGCCAATTCTGCTGACTAATTTATTCCTAAGGAATAATTTTACCAGCTCTAATAATACACATAATTACACACCTCGGTGGAGTGTTGGGGGTACTAATTAGTTAATGTTTGTACAGCACGTTGAAGATGTTATGCATTTAAGTATTACTATTAACTAAACAGAATATTCACTTTCAATTAATGTGTGCCATAACTTGGACTGGTAGTATATCAGCTACAGTTATTATATAGAGAGATATAATTGGCCCAAAATGATACATAGAGCACTGTTGTGGCCCAGCAGGAGCCGTTGGAGCTGCCGATGGACTCCGATAGCGAGGACCCCTATGAGTCTGCTATGGAAGATGTGGAGGACCCTGGTCAGGGTTCAGACTCAGAGCAGGGGGCAGAGAGGCTGTTTGGCCACCAGGGGGCGCCTGAGGCATGGAGCAGTGGGGAAGATCAAAGGAAGTTTGTCCCTGATGCAAGGCAACGGAGGGCAGAGAAACGGAGGCAGCAATTATGAAGACAGACTCATAAGAGATAATCAAGCCCAGGTGGTTGTGGCTTGGCCCCTCCCAAGAGAGTATATAAGAAGAGACTTTGGGAGGAGTCCTTTTGCAGGACACAACCATTTGTAGTAATCTGGAGAACTCCTTGTCTGGTCTGTCTTGTGTTCCCGTATCTGTTGGAGTCTGGGTTGCTGCCAGCATTTTGCCAGTGAGTCGTGTCTGGGCTTTCAGCCAACAGGATTATAATTGCTGTGAATAAATAGTGGCAAACAGCTAAGCCTGTGTCTGCGTTCATTACCGGATGGAGGGGGGCCAGAACAGAGCACTGGGAAATAAATAAAATTCCTGATTAATGGAGAATAAGAGCTAGAATCTCTAACTAGTTTCAAAAATCCAACCATGTATGAATAGTTCAGTAAAATGAATATATTCTGCAGATGATAGTCTAGAAAATAGCTTTATATTAAATTAGGACATTGATTCATCTAGTTTGCTTTATTGACTAACTATGATTAGTCAACATTCCTTTTGCCTATTTAAAAATAGTTTTTACTGTTTACTTGCCCCTCTGATATAGGTAGGTAGGTAGGTAGGTAGGTAGGTAGGTAGGTAGGTAGGTAGGTAGGTAGGTAGATGTAGATGTAGATGTAGAAGTAGAAGTAGAAGTAGAAGTAGAAGTAGAAGTAGTAGTAGATTTAAATGTCTTTGCGTATGTATATGCATATAAAGCACATTTATACAAGATAATGATAATAGAAGGTTGCTATAAGAAAGTGCTTATAGGAAGAGAGACAGAAGATTCTTTGTGGTTTATTTATTTATTTATCAAATTTATTTTCTGCCCATCTCATGGGTTTTGGTTCCTTTGAGTCAAATACTCTGGTACGATCAGTCAGAAATTCTGGCCATAAGATGCTATTCTGCAATTTTGTTTTGATGCTAGAATGTAGTTTCAACTTTTTGCATAATGACAGTTAATCTCCCAAATTAAACAGAGATTGCAGATTACTGATTCAGTGGCTTTAATGTTGGGAGTGAGAGTTTTGCATCTGGCAAGTCAGATCCTCTACATTTCCATCCATCAATCTTTGGCCAACTCTTCTTGATGGCATCAATATTCAGGAAAAAAAATATGGAAACGTGTCACCTTGAGGAATAAAATCAAAACAAAAGGGTGATTAAGATTGTCTTAGATTATATCTGGAAGTCTTCCTCTTGAATAATGTCCTTTGATCAGCCTGTTTATTCCTCGGTCTTCTAAGCGGTTACATAAATTCATCAATTTAATTTGCTCTTGAATGTTCATTTGATCTAGCCTGACCACTGAGGAGAAAATGGCTTGCAAATGTCAGTCCAAAGACAGATGTATATGGAATGCTGTTGCTATTCCTTTTAGTAAAACTGATTAAAATGTCAGTGTTGCGAGAGACAAGGAGCAGATGGCTCTCCATAGATGGTTGTAGCTAAATCCAGAATAGCACAGACTGATGTTATCATTCTTACCTCTTCCATTCCTATTCAGGATTATTGTCCCATCATTCACAGAAGCTTTAATACTGTTGGAATGAAGTTGTTAATTTCAAATTCTCCAGACAATGAATCATGGCTAGAGAGTTCTCATTTGAGGAAACAAATGAGCTGGAGCAGTTTCAAGTCTAAATTAAGAATTTAGAAAATGGCACTTGCGCTTGTTTGCAGTTAATGCATTCGTTTCATTTCCTTTCTTTTTTTCATTAATATGTTATAACCATTGGTGCAACTCCTATTCATTTAATACTCCCATCACCATTATAGGCTTAACATGGCATCAAAATACCTTTGCTGAGTTAACTATGTGAAAAAAACTAGTAGAGTGATTCAACTTTTTAAAGTTCAGTTGTGTTCTTACTCAGTTATTCTTTAAAGAGTACACATGCATATGGTTATTGTAGACAAAGCTGCCACTATACATCTTACAACAGAATAGCCCAACCATACAGAGCAATAGATAGTTTTGAAAGTATCACAAATTTTGCACAATCTCTTCCAATTTTTTTTTTAGGAAAAATGCAAAGAAAAAAGTGCAATTAATAACGTTATTGCTTAAATAAATGAGAGAGAAAATGTCAGTTTATGGAACTGACATTTGTACTGACAAGAGAAAACTCAGTTTATGGAACAGGTAAAAATATATTTTTAGAAAAGTAGTATTAAGTTTATAGGGCGACATGCACTTGGCTACCAAAACATTGGCAGGTTTTTTTTCCCCAAATATCACAAGAGACATCCACAAATGATGCCTTTGTATGACTCTATGTAAGTTGTGAGATTTTATAATATTCTGTCAATGTTTGTTTTGTGCTTATGTACCTTCTGAAGAAGAAGAAAAATTATGAATAAACTGGAGGAAATTAAAACCGTGATAAATTGTACAAAATGCTTACATTATGTATAAAAATATGGAGGGGAAAACACAGTACAGAACTGTGAATGCAGCCACTGCCCTCATAAACAAGATCAATCAATTCCAGAGAAATCTAGATGAAATTAATTTTAACAACATTCCTGGAAAAAAAAACATGAGGGAAAAATCAAGTCTGTTGTGACACAGATGTGCAACTTCAGCTAAAAAAAGGGATGTGTGTGTGTGTGTGTGTGCACGTGCGCGCGCGCCCGCATTTGTGCTTACTGTCTGTCTGTCTATCTGTGGTTTGTCCTTTGAAGGTTCCATCTTAAATTTCCTGGATAAATATGTGAAGGATCAAGTTCAAAACTCTTAGGTTTAAATCATGATTAAACCCAAATTCTGTTATATTTTGCAAATATTACTCAAGGACAGTATGTTGTGGAGCAAATAATCTTGCTGTATCCATTAAGAGCTACTGTATTTGAATTTTAAATTAAAAAGAACAAGAAAATTGTAATCCTTATTTCTGCATCTCTCTCTCTATCCACCCATCTCTATCCCCATTTTATTTACATACAATAAACAGACACACTCCTCTCTCACTTTCTCAAATCTCTCTCTCTCTCACACACACACACACTCACACACAGAGAAACTTGAGCACCAGTCTCAAGTACTTTACTCAGAAGCAGTAGCAGTCACTGCCAATGCTATTAGAGACTAGGAAAATCTAAAATAAGTCATAGCATATTACCCAAATCTGTGTTTTCTTAATTAAAAAAGTGCACTAGACAAAAAACATGCAGGTGGTTTCTTTTGCTATTTTTCGTTTAAAGAAGAAATAAACTTTTCAAAAAAAAATAGGCATATGTGTGATTGTAGAAATTCTAAAATGTCTTCCGATATTTTTGAAAGTTACCGCATACATTTTCAGAAGTACAAACAAGGTATAAAAATTGCCAGGGGAAAAGGCGTTGGGAAGAGGCAGGTATGGGATGCCTTGCTTAAACAAAAGCAGCCGACAGTACAGGTCAGAATTGCTGATAACTGCCCGTATAGATGATGGTCTTGGTGATGAAAACAAGTAATGTAACCTGCATTATGATATACTTAGTCCCATCCTACCTGCGTAGGCGTAACAAGTTACTGCCTTGTCAAAGTAATGGTACACAGCTCAGTACTTGCATCTTAACAGCTCTCAGAAGCAGGTAAGATGGATCAAATGATACAGAGGAAAAAGCGGCAAAAATAAAGGGGGTGAGTAGCTGAGAGATTAAATTGCATGCTGAGGTCCAATAAGGTGGTTGTATGAGGGACACAATAAATAAATAAATAAATAAACAAACAAACAAACAAACAAACAATAAATTCTAAGCATTCTTACTTTGGAACATACATCAAAGATTTAATCTATAGTTGTTTAATTTTTAATTACCCAGCTTTGGTTTAGCCATAATATAAGCAATTTAACATAGGCTTCTTTGCAATCCAGAGGAAAAAGAATTAGAATAGAATAACAGAGATGGAGAGGACCTTGGAGACCTTCTAGTCCAACCCCTTGCTTAGGCAGGAAACCCCTTGCTTAGGCAGGAAACACCACTTCAGACAAATGGTTATCCAATCTCTTCTTAAAAACTTCCAGTGTAGGACCATTTACAACTTCTGGAGGCAAGCTGTTCCACTGATTAATTGTTCTAATTGTCAGGAAATTTCTCCTCAGTTCCAAGTTGCTTCTCTCCTTGATTAGTTTCCACCCATTGCTTCTTGTCCTGCCCTCAGGTGCTTTGGAGAATAGTTTGACTCCCTCTTCTTTGTGGCAGCCCCTGAGATATTGGAACACCGCTATCATGTCTCCCCTAGTCCTTCTTTCTCACTAGACAAACCCAGTTCCTGCAACTGAATGTATTGCATACATTCATGGAATAAATAGATCACTAACAGAGGGACCATTCTGGTGAAATTGTATGATCTCGTTGGCCATGTTCAGATATTAGGCATACACAACAGATACTAAGACAGCAAGTAAAATTCTTCTTAATGTTATTTAATATTATTCAAACTATCAGTCCTTTTTGCATTTATAGTGTGTGTGTGTGTATGTGAGAGAGAGAGAGAGAGGGAGGGAGGGAGGGAGAGGGAGAGGGAGAGGGAGAGGGAGAGAGAGGGAGGGAGAGAGAGGGAGAGAGAGGGAGAGAGAGGGGGAGAGAGAGAGAGAGAGAGAGAGGGAGAGGGAGAGGGAGAGGGAGAGGGAGAGGGAGAGAGAAGCCAGAAAAGTATAATGCAAGAAGCAGGAAATGGGGAGGTGGAAGATGGGAGAGAAATTTCATAGGGTGGTGACATGTAAAGCAGACAATTCTTCTAATAGAAAAATTAATACATGTAACTGAAATTTCTATTCAGGCCATGAATCACACATATTCCAGCAAACAGGTCACAGTATTTAAAAGGAGAGTGAGATTCACTTGTTGGTATAAATGTGGAAACATACACAAAATCCATTCCTTGGGAAAGGAAAGAAACTCAGTATAACACTGATGAGGCAAATGAGTCTGCAGTAAATAGAGAGCATTGTGGAGTTTTGGGAAATACCCATTTAAGGTAGTGATAGCAACAATGAAAGACATTCTAATGCTTTGTTCCCTTGAAGAAAGGATCTGAATGTTAATGACATTCTAATCCAACTGCTTGTTTAGAAAGCATGATCAGTTCATAAAAATACCTTGGAACATGTGCTATTAGAAAAGCAGAAAAGATATTTCAGAGCTACGATTTGAGTCCTTAGCTAAAGGTTTTTCAACTGTTCATAAAATTGGTATTCCTCATCTATCACTCTTTTGCTAAGCTTGGACTCAGTCCAGTATACAGGGACATCTAGTGGTTGAGGCACATACTAAACACGAGTGTGCCATTACCACACTATCAATCACAAATGCTTTCTAGATTAACAAAACCTACTAGATTCATTCCTTCTGGTTCCAAAGCTCATAAGTATTCAGGTCATGGGGAAGAAAATCTTGCGTAATTCCTCCAATAACAATACTTATTATTTTCTCCTTGAGAAGGATCATGGACTCTATGTGACTATCATATAACCTATCCCTGTTTCAAAATGCACCATATTTTGGTTGGTTGGCAACAAGAGAAGCTGTCAAAAATCTATGTTCTAGGACTTACCTATTCAATCTATTTTGAATAGATTTTCAAAGTAGAGGTTAGAAAATAGGATTAGCAAATTATGTGTAAAAGACAACAAAGATGAAATGATAGCAAGTATCTTAGAAACCCAATCAAGATTCAGGCGAATCTTGATAAACTGGAACAAAAAGCAAATATCAGGAAGAGAAATTTCACCTTGGAGAAATGCAAAATTCCAGTTTTAAATTAAGTAACCACCAGTGGAATGAATTGTGGTAGGGACTATACTAAGCAGAATTACATGTAAAAAAGGATATGTCAGATGGATCACAAACTTAAGATAAGTCGGTGAGAAGCAGATGCAAAAAAAGATAAAAATCCTAGATGTACAGTGTAATAGTTTAGTTAATAGTAAAATAGTTTAATAGTAATAATCAGAGTTTCTCTTTATATTGGTCAATCCATACCTAAATTCACTTCTGGGTGCCTCATTTTGAGAGCCAAGGTGGCGCAGTGGTTAAATGCAGCACTGCAGGCTACTTCAGCTGACTGCAGTTCTGCAGTTCTGCAGTTCGGCTGTTCAAATCTCACTGGCTCAAGGTTGACTCAGCCTTCCATCCTTCCGAGGTGGGTAAAATGAGGACCCGAATTGTTGGGGGCAATATGCTGACTCTTAAACTGCTTAGAGAGGGCTGAAAGCCCTATGAAGCGGTATATAAGTCTAACTGCTATTGCTATTGCTAACTTATACACTTAAACGTATTCAGACAAGAACAACCAAAATAAAATTGGAAAGAAACAATTATGAGGAATAGTTAGAGACACGGCATACATTTAGCCTGGAAAAGAGTTGAATGAGACCTGACAATCCTCTTCACTTCTGCCACGCAGAAGATGATATCGAACTTGTTCCAAGGTGTGTAAGGGGAAAGGTGTTTAAAATCACAGCTTTTATTTAAGAACCACAATTGGGAATGTCAATTCCATCTCTAAGCAGCACAGCCATTTAGTGAAACCTCATGTGACCATGACTGGTAATTTTACTGCCAGAAACCCCTTGACTCAGCTCATCTGAAAGCTCCTCAGCTGTGAAGTAAGCAAAAGGAGATCATGTGACTCCAAGACACTGCAATGGTTGTAAATCTAGATTATATGATCACGGGGACATTCTGATGGTTTAAACACTGCAAGGACGTCATTTAAATTCTTACTCTGTTGTAACTTCAAATGATTACTGAACAGGGCAGTTGTTAAATGAGATCACCTGCTCAAGAGTACAGATTTTAACTGGATAACAGGAAAAAAAATCTTAATTAGAAACTGATGGACTCTCCTTTGCTGGAGGAGCTTTAGCAGAAGATGAATGACTATCAGTCAAGAATGTTCTAATAATGGATTTTTTGCACTGGACAGGGGATTAAAGTAGATGTTCTCTAAATTCTCTTCTAATCCTTCCATGTCAATATTTTTCATATGTTTTCTTTTCTTGTAAGGATTTTCTTCAAAAGGCCTTCCAAAAATGGTCTATTGTTCCATCCTTTCCCCAGAAAACTCAGAATGACTTATTTTCACAAAATACTTTCTTTGTTATGTCCGCCTACAATGAAATTGCATCTGATCAGAACTAGAAAAGTCAAAATAAAGATCAAAGATCAAAACAGTGAAGAGTGCAGACAGCAGCTGTAGTTTGGGGATTTTTTTTAATGGAAGGTTTTGCTGCACTTTGTATTAAAAATATTGTGAACATAACCTTGATGAAGGGATGGATAAGTCAGTAAGACATGAAAATACATATAAAACTCAGTCCTGGGTAAGTGGAAAATGTAAGACACTCAAAATATTTCACTTTGTTTCTGTTTGTATAAAACAGACAACCTTTTTGTTATTATGCCTTCTATACCTATAATGCTATTATACCTACATTGCTGCAACAGTGAAATAGCATTCTTGTTTTCCTTGTGGCATCTATTTCTTCAGCTGAGAGGAGGCAAAAATAGACTCCATTAATAATGCATTTTCTAAACTAAGAAGAGTCTACCTTTCAAGCTAGGAGACACTTCCCTTGAGATCCTCAATCCCAGATATTATAACTAGAAAATCTGGTGTATATACACTAGTATATTGAAACTAGTAATACACGAAGACTATATCAGATCAAAAAAGTTTCTTTCTTTCTCTTTGTTCTTACTGATTTTTTTTTAAAAAATCATTAGTGTCAAAGACTGATGTAGATTCTTTCATTGAAGTCACATGTATATAACATGTATATAACAGATTTCCCCAACCTGCCCTCCAAACTCATATATTGAATTAGTAATTAGCTATTGTGATTTTAATGCTACTCAATTAAAAATCTGAAAGCATCCATCCTACATGACTATGTACATATAAAAGGCATTAAATTGAGAGAAGTTGGTTTTATTTTCTTCCACATTTATCTAATGTGTTTGCTACTGTTTTATGGTTATTTTGTTTCAATTTTCATACTGTGCACAGTTATCAGGCAGCTTACAAATGTAATAAATGTTCAAAGCATCTCACTAATAATGCAATCCTTTTAAAATTAATAAAGCACTCTTATCCCTAAAGTAGTCCACGCATTATTTTAATACACCATATAAAGTTGGGTAAGAACTGGTTGTACTTCAGATATGATACTATAAGTCTAATTTTTCCTTCTGGTTTACTATACTTAATAAGATGGGAGTTGCAGTCTATGAGAGATATTTCCTACTGTGGAGCCATCTTTCTGATCTTAAGAAAAGAATGGTTTTCTTTTTTAAAGGAAGATGGGACACAATATTGGAAGAGGAAACGGATGGAAAATCATAACAAAACTAAAAAGCAGCTAGAAGCTCCTTAAATGCAATCCACCTATTAAGACTTACGCTTTAAAGGACTGGAGCCCACAAAGAGATACATAAAGTATTATCAGAATTTGTCAGGCATGTTTGTATGTGGAAGGAGTAGAAAAGTCAAAAGTAAATGAAATAAATGTATCAGAGATTGCGCTTTTGCTTCAGAGTCTACGAGTTGAAAAATGTTTCATATTAAGTGACAATTAACAACATGGTGCTGACGATAACACAAACCTCCTTCCTTCCACTTAAAACATATAGTAAAATAGCTGTCCCTTTTTAAATTGCATGTAATTGAGATTATCTTATAGCCTCAGAGTGGTTTATCTGGTTATTGTTGAATGAACTGGTCTGGTTTTTTTTTAACTTTAGTAATCACATTTATGCAGCTGCCCATCTCCATATAAGACTCTAGGTGGCTGACAAATAATTAAAATAATATATAAAATCAGCAAACCAATACAATACAATAAAGGGAATAAAACAATATAAAACCATATTAAATCATTAAAGAAAAGTCATGTCCGAGGTAATCATCTCCATATGTAATAGTCAATCAACATATTATTAGCCTCAGGAAACGAAAGGACAGACGGTTATATTGTTGAATGCGTGTAGGATTGCTATTCATCAAGTTGGGTTAAAAGTCTGGTTAGAAGTCTGGTTAAAGACCTCACGGATTTTTCTGGCAGTTATTTGATAACATTTTTAAGTAGCTGCAGGCTTTCTAACTACTGTATTCTGTTCAATCACCTGATCCAGTTCATCCCAAGATTCCCAAAGGCTGTGTGCATTTCTTTTAGAAATCCATACTGCTCTGGGATGGTTCTCTTCTGAAGCCATCTGTTTCTGGAGTGGAAATACTTTTAGTGTCCACACATCTCATATTTCCCAATAATATGTGTCTGAGGAAGAGGGGAAATGATGACTTAAAGTAGGTAGGATTGTTTTCAGTTCTTTTTATTTATATCCTCTGTCAACTCGCAAAGCATCCCTGGCCTGCTCTCGAGTTGCCATAGGTAAGGGGGAATGAGAAAATGGCAAAGCAGCACGGCAGCAAAAAACAAAAGCACAATCCAGATATATCTCTCTCAAGACCCACAGCAGTCGGAGGAGAGTGACCTCTACAACCCATGAAATTGTTCCATTGGCGAATGTGACTGATGACACACCCTGGGGGGGAGGGGGGAAACAGGGTCATGTCTGGGCCGTAAATTATGTAGGGTCATAGTTGGCTTCACTTGGAACATGCTGACATGAAGCTCCTAATAAATAACTGAATTTCTTTTGAAGTTTGGCTCGAGGCTCATGATTTAATTAGGGCATCCACCGGGACCCTGACATCCTCTTCTTTTCCCCAGGAGTTCAAGATAGTATACATATTGTCCATTTTTCTCTGCAATATTCCTGAGTTGGCTGGGCAAGGAGAGAATGATTCATCCTGAGTTATCTAGTTAGTTTCTACAACTGAGAATGGACTTGAATCTATGTTATCCCTTTCTAAGGCAACACCCACTCTAATGCAATCACTGTTCCGTATGAAGTCAGACACAACTTGTGTATTTTATATTAGTGGGGCTTTTTATCTAGAAGAGACAGGGAGGGAGACAGAGGTTATTTTTAAGAACCAGCTTCTGGATATGTTGAATGTCATTCAAAGAAACTTCATTCATCTTGGATTGCAACAAAGCAAGTAAAAGAAAGGAGGAGCTGAACAAAATCTCAACATGTGTTTGTTAACTCTCCTCCATTTTTTCACAAAGGATTAGTCTATTTCATTTTTGTCATTATTTTATGTCACTGTTTTACACCTAAATCATAAGCTTTCAGTATTTTTCTCAATGTTTATCTTTTATTATTTTGCGGGAAATCTAACAGTTTGCTTGAAGAGCAGCATATACATTTCTGTAATAGATATGAATCTGCATTTACAATCTAGTGATTTAAAAAGCAGAAATTCCAAAGCACACTGTCATTTTAGTTTTTGTGGAACTTATTGCAATCCTTTTGCTAAAAAATCTTTAGTGTCTGACAAAAGGCCTCTGACAAACTGCAAATAATGGAAACTAAAACAAAACCAAGAAATATGTTTTTCAAGCAAAACCACAATTTTCATTTTAGAGTTGACTGATCTAATGGAGCTGTGAAAACTGTTGCTAACTATAGCACACGGTATGAAAAGAGATCAGAGATGATTCTTAAGCATTCTCGAGCTAATGATCTGTAGCCCAAGTAGCGACAAAATCAAAAATAGATAGACCCGCGTAATAATGATTCAGCTATCAAACGGACCAAGGAAGCATTAAGAAAATAAAGTCCAATCTGATGAAAAGATGACAGACACCAGATAAGTCTAACAGTTCTGTTTGGGACTCATGTGGTTGCCTGATCAAATAACCCAAGCAAGTCCGTTTGAAAAAAGAAAAGGAGAAAAAAAGCTTTCCAACTACTCCAATTATCAAAGGCAAGGCAAAATGAGAGAGAATTTTAAGTTGTCTATCTAAAGAAGATACAGCTTAGTATAAACAGGAGACAATACACATCAGTGTTAGCTTCAAGGAAGACTACTGTATTATAAATGTTCACTTTGTAAATGAAATCCAGAGAGAAAATGCTGTGTTGGCTCTTACTTTGGTCTACATATGTTTGTTTTTGTGTTTTATTAGTTTTGTATGCCGCCCACTCCCGAAGGACTCCGGGCAGCTCACAATAAAACAGGGGAAAAGGAATAAATAGAACAATACAACAATTTAAAAATATACAACATTCACAATTGAAGCGGGGCTGGATACTTCAACAGTCCCCAGCCTGTCGCAACAGCCAGGACTTAATAGCTGTAGGCTGAGAGGGTAGTAAGGGTCCAGATCTCCACGGGGAGCTCGTTCCAGAGGGCCGGAGTAGCAACAGAAAAGGCTCTCCCCCGGGGGATTGCCAGCCGACATTGGCTGGCGGATGGAACCCGGAGAAGGCCCAGCCTGTGCGATCGAATCGGTCTTTGGGAGGTAATTTGCAGGAGGCGGTCTCTCAGGTACCCAGGTTCAATGCCATGTAGGGCTTTATAAGTAACTAGCACCTTGAAGCGTGTCCGGAGACCGATGGGCAGCCAGTGCAGCTCGTGGAGGATAGGTGTAACGTGGTTGTACCTAGGCGCACCCACTATCGCTCGCGCGGTTGCATTCTGGACTAGCTAAAGTCTTCGAACACTTTTCAAGGGCAGCCCCATGTAGAGTGCGTTACAGTAATCCAGTCTTGAGGTCACGAGGGCGTGAGTGACTATCTGAAGTGCCTCCCGGTCCAGGTAGGGTCGCAATTGGTGCACCAGGCGAACCTGGACAAAGACCCCCCTGGTCACAGCCGACAAATGGTGATCTAAAGTCAGCTGTGGGTCCAGGAGGACTCCCAAATTGCGAACCCTCTCTGAGGGGCGTATAATTTCACCCCCCAGCCTGAGAGATAGAGTAGTTAGCCAATCTTTGGGAGGAAACATCAATAGCCATTCAGTCTTGTCGGGATTGAGTGCAAGCTTGTTTGTTCCCATCCAGACCCTAACAGCCTCCAGGCACTGGCACATCACCTCTACCGCTTCACTGAGTTGGCACGGGGCGGACAGATACAATTGTATATACTAATAAAAATAGGAGGAAGGAGAAAAAGGAAGAGAAAGAAAAAGAAAGAGGACAATATTGTTAACAGTGTTGAAAAACACCTCCCTTTCAATGTTTTTATTTAGTTCTTGTTAAAATGTTCATCTGTTTGCAATTAAATTTTAGTAATAGTATTCCTTCATTATTTCTTTTATTTGTCTTCAATGCCATATTATTACTTTTTCTTGTCTTCAGCACCACATTATTTATTTTATTTGCCTTTGGTACCTCCATTTCTTTTCCCTAGAGTTTAAAGTGACATACACAGCCCTCTTACTTTATTTTAATACCAACTCTGAAGAGGAAGGGGGAAAAAAGACCTCAGCTATAATTGTATGTAATAGCAAATAGGTAAACCTTTTGTGACTGGGGCCAGATTGATCATTATGATTATAACCATGATCATTATTTTTGGTACAGCTAAATTCTCCCTTGGGCAAAATAACAGAGACAGGAAGGGCATAGTGAAGAAAACTAGATAGGAATACATCACAAGCATAGGAACTGTGAAGTTTATTCTAGGACATATAAAGCAGGTTTGTTTAATTGCAAGAAACTGCACTTCATTTTAATCCACAGACACGACACTAAAATACTACTGTATCAAGGCCACAAGGACAAGGTTATCTACCAACAATTTGATTTGATTAAACTAGTACTAATTCTATTAGTTGTTTTTCTGTCATTTGTTTGATCTTCTTTATGTTTAATTTTAATCCCTTTTTCATTTTACTCTTGACTTTTATTACTACAGCTTGCAATTAATCTGAGCATTCAGTTATCATAATATCATCATCAGTGTAGCACAGAGTATAGTTTCTTCCTCCAATTTTACAATCATGTTCATTTTCTTTCAATCCAGCTTCCCCAAATATATCTTTAGCATATTGGTGGATTATTATGTGCCATCAGGTCAGTGGTTACCCTAAGAGGCCACAGACTATAGATGATTGCATAAACAAAGAAAGAGTATACAACTTTGTCTCTTTCCTTTGCCAGTTTTACTATATTCTGTCCATACTGTGGATTTCTGATCTGTATAAAATTTTCATGAAGACAATGAAGTGTTCTGGGATTCCTGTGTTTCTAAGCAAATTCCACAGCTTGATAGGATTGAGATCAAAGGCTCAATAATCAATGAAGCATATACTGATTTATTTTTTGATATTCTTTCATTCCCATGACCTAGCATACATCAATTCCTCAGCTTTTTCAAAAACAAAACTTGAATATCTGGCATCTGTTTTTTCATGTAAGATTTCTATCTTCGTTGGATGATCCTAAACATAATTTTGCCAGTATGTGAAATTAATAATATTGTATAATAGCATGTACATCCTTTTAAGTTTCCTTTTTTGTTTTGTTTTTAATTGGAATAGTTGGCCAGTATGTCATTTTCCAGATTTGTTTAGATGTTTGTTTAGATGTTTATTAACATTTGTATGCCGCCCTTTTCCCTGAGGGGACTCAGGGCGGCTCACATAAAATCAGGGAGGGGGAATACAAATAATGACGTAGACACATATAATAAAAGTAATAAGCAACATACATTCATCATTCGGGAGGAGCGGCTATCCTTATCCCCAGGCCTGACGGGCTAGCCAGTTCTTGAGATTTGCTTTGTAGGAGTATTTATTAAATTTTCTTCTGTAGCCTCTTGACTTTATATTAACATTTAACTGGTCTTTACTTCATCTTCTATTCACAGGTCTGGAAAAAAAAAATTTTGAGACCTGTTTTGGTTATTCCACATAATCTTTATGTTTTTTGGTGCACTGAATCTGAAAATGACCTCCATTTTGTCATAGGACATCACATTTCCTGACAATTTAGGTACCTATGTTAAATAAGGCAATACCTCAAAATAAATGGAAATAGACATAAAATTAAAGTTTTATTACAATATTTTCATGAAAATCCTTTTTTGAACTGAAATGAGCTCACCTACAAACACTAAACTCAATTCTTCTTCCTTGTGAGGCTCCTCTTGGTGCATTTACGCTTGTGAGTAGCATCTGGAATGTCTCTCTGAAGCATCCAACAGTAGTCTGCCATCATTCTAATGATCCATTTTCCCTGGTATCTCCTTTCTATCTCTTTAATGTCTTGGTGAAATCGTTTACCTTGTTCCTCACTCACAGCTCCCAAATTTTCAGGAAAGTAGTCAAGTTGGGACTGGAGGAAATGCACTTTCAAATTCATCAGGCAACCTAAAGCTTGAAATGCTTTCAGCATTCTTCCGACGATCTTTTTGTAGTGAGGATCTTTGTTATTGCCTAAAAATTTCTGTACGGCTTCTTTAAATGCAAACCACCCTTCTTTTTTAGGATCCATCATGGTATTGACAAACTCTTGATCAACTATAAGCCTTCTAATGTCTGGTCCGATGAACACACCTTCCTTCAATTTTGCCTCCGACAGGCATAGAAACTTGGTGACCAAATATTTGAAGCATTCTCCATCTCTTGGAAGTGATTTTACGAATTGCTTCATCAATCCCAATTTTATGTGGAGAGGTGGTAGAAGAACTTTATGGGAAGGTACCAAAGTTTCTCGGAGAACATTTTTTTCACCAACTGTTAGCACCCTCGACTGCCAACTCTTCTTGGTCCAGTGATTTTGTTGGTCTCGACTGTCCCATAGACAGAGAAAACAAGGATATTTGGTATACCCAGCTTGTTGCTCAAGCAGCATGCACAAGACCTTCAAGTCCCACACACTTGCCAACCATGGTCTTCATATTTAAGTTTATGAAGAACCAATTCCAAGTTCTCGTAGGTTTCCTTCAAGTGTATGGAGTGACCTACAGGTATGGAAGCGTAAAAACCGTTGTGGAGTAAAACTGCTTTGAGACTTCTTTTTGAAGAATCTATAAAAAGATGCCATTGCTCTGAATCATATTGGATTTTAAATTGACTCATCAGACCTTCGACATCAATGCAATAAACCAACTTGTCTTTCTGGGCGAAGTAAGAAACAAACTCCTTTTCATGATGTCTGAACCATGAATATGACACTCCTGGCAACAATAAATTCCTGCTTTTCAGCCTTGATCCGAGTAACTCAGTGGCATCTTTGGGAAGATTCAAGTCTCTTACCAAATCATTCATCTCCTCCTGAGAAAACAATTTTGGTCTTGTATCATCTTCAAAGTCAGAACTTTATCTGTCATCTGGTTCAGGTATGACTTCACCTTCATCAGAGCTAGGTATCTCTTCCAAGGTAGCAGGGGGCTTGGGTACTGGTATATCTGTGCCATGAGGGATGGGACGAATTGCTGAATGAAGATTGGGGTATGAAATGGAATGCTTCCATTTGGAATTAAACCCTTTCACATCGCATGAACAAAAGTAAGTCATCACTATGGTTCTTTTGCTCTTGCCATACCATAGGAATCCCATAACGGAAAGATTTTTTTTTACCCTTGAACCAGTTTCGGAAGTCCTCAACACACCGTTTGCACACTTTATGAGGCGCCCAAACTTTATCTTGATCTCCAATTTTTAGTCCAAAGTATGCAAAATATACTTTTTTCACAAAGTCTGTAATATTCTGGTGTTGCTTCAACACTGTATATTCACCACAGATGAAACAGAAACTGTCTGGAGAATTAATAGACTTTCGCAGAGCCATAACATAACGGTTGAAGAATGACGAGTTAACATGAATTGCGAAGGTGAAGATGAACAAGTGTGAACAGCCTAGAACCAAGAACCTGATGATGATTTGTGCACAAGTGTGGCATGCAGGAGTGAGCAGCTCTGTGTCTGTACACGAGACGTCACAGTGCTGGCCACTCCCCCTGCACTGACTGGAGATGTTGCTATCTGCCCTGTGTCTCCCTCCCACTGGATTCTTCAAGAAAGATTAACCCCTTCTACCATTAGAAGCACACACTTAAAACTTACTTAGCTTATGTATATCTTGCTGACCATCAGATTTACAGTGCTATATTTTTTTTTACAAAACTCAGACAAACCCTTTAAGGTTTTTTGGCATTTTATATCTTAAATGCACTTATGTGAATTAATTAATAGTAATTTGGACTTTAAATTTGGTTAAAAACCCATAATACAAAAAATACCATTTTTTTGATAAATTTGAAGACAATTTTGCATGTTGTGGCAAATCATGACGTCTAGGAGTTTTTTCAATATTTTATTTGTTTTCAGCACATATCAATTTAAGGTCGGATCCTCTTAATTTCAAAGATCTCCTGGAAACCTTTCCTTGTTTCTCCATGTCTCCATGTCCACCTTCAGGTTCTTTACAGATGTTGTTGTTAATAATGCTTCTTTTCTCTTCTAACAGCTCTCTAAAACTCTACTTTAAAAGTTCCTTTCTGAGATTTTTGTTTTTCTTCGCTTTGGCTTCTCTTCACTACTTGGCAATTTCAATGCTTTGCTCTGAAAACTAGTTTGCATTTTTGGCAGTCTCTTCTCACAGTCATTCTTATTGACCTCTTTAAGTTTAGTAATTTCTCCGATTCTCTATCAGTGAAGTCCAGGATTTTAAAGTTATTTCTGATATTCTCTTTGCAAATGGTGATATATGTTCGAGATCGTATTTTGGAAACTGTTGCTACTACTCCTCTTCCTCCTCTTTCTCCCCCTCCTCCTCTTCCTCCTCCTCTTTTCATTTTCCTCCACCTCTTTCCCTCCTCCCCTCTTCTTCCTCTCCCTCCTCTTCCTGCTCTTCCAACTTGCACATCAGCAGTTCATGGTGTATTTTACAGTCAGCCCCTGGCCATGTCTTTGATGCTATAAATGAGCTCTTCCATTCCTTTTAGCAACAATATTTTGATATTGAAATCATCAATTAATTCAAATTATATCCACACTGTCTGATATTATCCATGTATAGATACATGGTTGTTTGAAGACACAGTTAGCTATAAAAAAAAAACAAATAATTAGAGTGACAGAAACTGATAAGCCATTCTCCTGCTTCATTTTGGTTGTCTAAGGCATACAAATGAACTCTATTTTCTTCCTGAATGCTACCAGCTTTGGCATTCCAGCTCCAATTACAATTCAACAACTAAATATATGTCCAGAGTTTATGCAGAAAACAGTCATTGTTATATATCCCTAAACTCTGAGACAGCATATCTTTAGCATGATCCACACAGCTCTCACCATTGCTAGTCTATTTTTTTCCCCAGCACTTCAGGTTATTGCTTTAAATATCCTATGTCTTGTTTTGGTAAATTATTATAAATAGGGGTAAGTTTGCAAAAACCAATTGCATACACCGGGGAGAACTTTCTGAAGTTATTCCTGAAGCTTGTACTTGGCTACTGCATCTATTTGGCATTATATCCTCCCCAGTGGGGGAAAAAACTGAGAGAAGATTGGCAGAAGAAATGGCAAGTAGTGGATGGCAATTGGTCCTTGGTGCTTTCTGAGCTTGATTGTTTTCTTTGCAGATGTTTCATTACCCTAACTAGGAAACATCATTAGTACTAGTGAATGATAGCTAGCACTAATGATGTTACCTAGTTTAGGTAATGAAACATCTGCAAAAAAACAATCAAGCTCAGAGAGGAACCCTAATATTCTTTATTATTTGTACATGCAATATGGTTTAGATATATTCTAGGAATAGCAAATGGAAATTATGTCCCACATGTAAGATAATTGTAGTCTGAGGGTGCGGCATTATGTCCTGTATTAATTATATGGAACATGATCAGATCTTTCTGTACCAGTGATGGGTTTCAAAATTTTTTAGAACCTCTTCTGTAGGTGTGGCCTGCTTTGTGGGAGTGACTTGACAGACATGTGACCGGGTGGAAGTGGCTTGACAACCATGTGATAGGGTGGGAGTGGCTTGCAAGTCATGTGACTAGGTGGGCATGGCCAACCTGTAAAATGTGGTACAACTCACTTAATAATGCTCTTGCTTAGCAATCAAAATGTTGGCTCAGGAACTCTGGCATTGAAGTGTGCAAGTCTTAAAGCTGTCAAGTTACAAGATCCTTGCACCCCTAACCCTTTAGAAAAAAAATCCAGGGGTGTTCAAACTTGACAGCTTTAAGAAATGTGGACTTCAACTCCCAGAATTCCTCCTCCAGTCATGTTGGCTCAGGAACTCTGGCATTGAAGTGTGCAAGTCTTAAAGCTGTCAAGTTACAAGACCCTTGAACCCCTAACCCTTTAGAAAAAAAATCCCCAGGGATGTTCAAACTTGACAACTTTAAGACTTGCGGACTTCAACTCCCAGAATTCCTCCTCTCGCTCTTCGTCTTGATGATGTGCGGACAAGTGGGGGGAGGAAGCTGGAACCGATTCTAAAAGGCACTATAGATTTGTAGAACTTCTTCTATAGAAGAGGTTAGAACTGGCAGGAAACCACCCCTGTTCTGTACTAATAAGAAATATCTACCTAAGAGAATTCTCCATGTACACAAACAAGGCATGATTGATAAACATCACACATGGGAACTGTGGTCTTAAACTTCTCTGAACTCAAGAGTTTTGTTTAGACAGGACCACATGAGATTAACAATGGATACATTATATATAAGTAAAGAAATCCGGCACTATTCACAACAGGACTACAGTCCTAAAGAAAGCTTCTCTGACACTAGCATTTGACAAAACCAAAAGGATTTTGTACTTAATTAAATGGAAAGTGAAAGTAAACAAGCTTCTTTTGACCTATAATTAAGGAGCTTACACATCACCTTTAATTACTTTGGGGAGACAGGATTAAATTTGCCTCTCTTACTATCAAGCTTCCAAATATTGTAAGGATTTGGCTTAATGCTGAAGGCGCATGGAATTCTGTTATCTTCCCATCAAGTTAGTTCCTATTTTTCTACTTGCATTTTTACGTGCTTTTGAACTGCTACGTTGGCAGAAGCTGGGACAAGTAACGGGAGCTCATTCCATTACACAGCCCAAGGGATTTTAACTGATGAACTGCCAACCTTTCTGATCGACAAGCTCAGCATCTTAGCCACTGAGCCACTACATCTATTGCCAACTTGTTGTTAGGAGCAGGCAAATATTCATAGGCTCATATGGCATTTATAGGCTTAAAATATTTTTATTCATTAGAACATTGGACAGTTGATATTTAATGAAACCTTAAAAAGTATGTGTATATTTGTATATGATACACACACAGACACACATATAAATAACATGTTAAAAAAAGTGACAAACACCAAATAGAGTTTTCTATGCTGTTCCTAGACTTCCATTTTTTTCTTCTCATTACTATGACAGGACTGCATATTAACTCAGTCTGAATAAAAGCATAAAGCTCAAGGGGAGGAAGATTTATGTCTCACCACCCCAAACTTCCTTGATTAGAGGGGGAAAAAATATTTCCTCACCTGCAAAATTTTAAATCTTTCATTTGCATTTGTTTTAGAATACATTTTTTTACATATAATAGAATACCTATATTACTTGCAACAGAAAGAAGGAAGTGTTTGGAATTTCTTAAAATGCAGGATATAATTTTCGCTTTTCTAGTCTAAGACCTCTTACTCTCTGAAATGTAAGGACCTGCCTCAGCTATATTCTCAAGAAAGCAGGACTTGTGGTAGTTCAAAAGGAAATCTTTACCGAGAGTGTGATTGCAGAGAAGTCTGGAATCTAAAGTTCCCACACAAAGCGTTAAGCTATTTTTCCCTCTTCGAACCTGATCTCCCAGTCCTCCAGGAACCAATACATTGACACAAAGGTGTTTTGAGAACTTTGAGGCAACAGCAGTTCACTGTCAGGGCACTGCAATCTTGGTAACAGGGTGGAACCAGCTGGGGAAAAGCCCATCCATCGCACAGACCTGCCCCCACCTCTTTGGATCCTCTGTGTTATAACAAAAGTGAAAGAATGCAAAGAATTTGCCTCCAACAACCAGCTCTAATGGCAATGTCCCTATGGGGACCTGACATGCTGCCCCCCTGAAAGAAGGATACACCAGGGTAGTACACCTCCCACAATCCGTTCTGGGGTCTTCAGATTCCGCCTAATGTAAAGACCTGCCTTAGTTCAAAAGTATCAAAAGACACACTGCTTCTATGTATCTTTTCCCCAAGAAAAATGTTTATGTATTGAAGGGGAATCCAAAGAGAAGGTCACCTACATGAAGGGATAGTCACTGTTCCTTTACAAAGCAAAAAAAGTGAACTCCTGTGATTGTTTTGAAGACTAACCAAGATCTAAAGTTTTAAAGTGCTCTCTATTTCTGTTTTAAACTGTTTTTATATTGTATGCTTTGTAAGCCACCAAGAGCTGTTATTCCAAAAGACTCAGGTCAGCCTCTATTTCTATATTGAACCCGTTATGTTTTATATTAAAGAAAAAAGATGATATATGTCTATTAAAAAAAATCATACACAACACACCAAAGGAAACCCAACAGCTACTTTACCCAGGGCCTAAGAAAACAGACAGATTTTCAAGAACTTTGGGGATATTATGAGAGTAAGAGCCATACAGATCTCTGGAGCAGCAGTGTTTAATAACTTTTCTAAACATATTTTTATTGTTAGAATAATAAAATAGAAAAGTTCAGTTAAGAAGCGAACCAATAGCAACAACTGCATGTGCTGGAAGGAAACCATTACCATACACATGACAAATCAGAGTTTGTTTAATCTTGCTTTCTTCGTTTTCCAAAAATGGAAAATATATGCTGATTTTTCTATTGTCTAGTGAGTCTTCATTCATTTATGTTTCTAAAGAGTTCTTATTCAAAATGCCAAAATCTCCTTGAGATCTTTGGAGCATTCAACAATACTTGAAAACTCCAAAGATTTACATTTTAATCCATTTGAATTTTCCAAATATTCCTGCTGAACAGTTTAGAAGAAAACTTTAGGAAGATACTTACCTGAAAGAGTATTTTGGAGCTGGGTGTTTTTGTTTTCTTTTTTGCACATTTCTATCATTTTGATGTGCTTTTGATAGGTACCAATCACCGCTGATAGAAAAGCATTGGGAAATTATGAATAACTCTAGCTACTCAGTAATATTCTTTTTGTAGAAGCTGAAGTAGTAATGGAGAAAAAGAGAATGCCTCATTTCTGATGTAATAAGCAGATACCTAATTTACCAACTGGACAAGTGATCATAAATTAAATTATTACTGAGGTTATCACTAAATCTACAAATGCAGTGATGTCATAGGCAGAAAAAAAAACTTTATTCTGCCCACAGAGTGTCAAAACAAAGCACACAACTTTTAGCTTTTAAAGAGATTCGGGTGCAGTGTTGTTTCACCATGTACAAAGTTTCAAGCAATGGAAATATTCCATGTGAAATCTACAAAAGCAACAAATGGAATTTGAAGAAGCTGGATGGAAGGACTACTGATACTTTTAAACTTTGGTGATGGGGAAAACTCGTGAAAATACCAGGGACAGCCAAGGAAAAAAAACAATTAAATAACGAATTATGCCACAAATCAATTAAAAGTTTTCACTCAAAACATAGAATACAGGATCATGATACTTTGCTCATATTTGTAATGATGCAGTTTTCTGGAGGGCTCTATGGTGCTAGGTAAAATGGAAAGAAAGAGAGTAAGAAAGTGACCAGAAATTAGATGGATGGATTAATTTACAACAGTGATGGATACACAATTGAAAAGCCTGAAGCACCAACTGGAGAACATCTATTGTTCAGTAAGAGTTAACACTGATTCAATAACTTACAATCCATCAATCAGTTCTGAATGAACATCCTAAATGAACATTATATATATAATGATGAAGGGCTTTTGTGCATACCCAAAGTACATTTTTCAAGGTCTCATTATCTGTGGCTTCATTATCAGTAGTTGCTAGAGTGGAACAGATTCCTCATCATAACAAGATTCACTTATATATTATAGAGGTCTAGCAAGAGGATTAATTATGTGACTGTTAATAAGGAAGGTCCCAAAACCTATACAGAAATCTAAAGGAGGTAATATTTTCATGTCTCTAATTGAACAGTATGATTTAACTTGCAAATAACAAACAACCCCATCTACAATGGGGAAGATTGCTCTTTCTTTCATCCTGACTCTGGAAACTGCAAGGACAAAAGAAGAGAAAATTTACTGCTGGATTTAAAAGAAAATAAGACATAATAAAGTAATCAAGTGCAGACATGCTGCAATTCCCAATCCAACAATAATTTCTACTAAATGTCCACTGATCAGAACTTTGTGTTAAGAATACACAGATCAAGAACTATAAGAGTCTTAATTACAATAAGGTAAAAGTAAGAGTTTCCCCAGTCCAGTTGTACCTGATTCTAGGGTGCAGTATTCATCTCTGTTTCTTGGCCGACCCGGCTGGCATTGTCTGAAGAGATTGTCCATGGCTATTTACACCAAAGGCACACTGAATGTGGTTACCTTCCCACCAAAGTGGTACCTATTTATCTACTCTCATTTGCATGGTTTCAAACTACTAGGTCAAAAGGAGTTTTGGCTTTATACTTGAGAGGTGCGTGTTGTGTGTTTTTTTCTTTTGTTTTGCTTCTATGGGGTTTTAGTATTTCATGCTTTTATTATTGAGAGGCACCCATTTATTGTGCTCTCTAAGATGGGCAGTCATTGAATCTTTTAAATAAATACAATAAATAAACCCATTTGGCCATAATGTTTCAGATGCAGATTTAACAAAACAAAACAGTTACTTGGAAACTTGTTGTTACCCCACTCTCTTTAATTCTCTGCATGGTGGAGTTTCAAAGTGAAACACATCATTTTGTGAAGCAGAGAACTGAGATGTAGTCATCTCCTAATTCAGTTATTAATTAATTTCTCAGTACACATTAATTTACAAATTAATGTTACATTGAAAATCCACTAAGAGTTTATTGTCATTGCTCTTTTGTATACAGTTTTTGTCTAGTATGCACTTTTATACTTACAGGTCACATGTAATCTTAAAAGTCGTATGTATGTAATCTTTGAAACTGAAATATTTTGAGTCAAAAAACAATAGACAGTGAGGAAGTTTATGTGACCATTTTTGCTGCAATAGAAAACATTTTGGCAGGTCATCCTATTTTACATGGAGGGAGAAAAAACTGTGATGAGTTTTTTTCAACCTCTCTAAAAGCAATAGTTTGTTTTCGTCTTCAAAGATTACAACAGACAGCAGAGACAGGAGAGAGAAAACAATCTATATCAAATTCTGGTTGAAATTCAATAATAGAAAACTAATGTAGCTGAAATAATAGGCTTCTTGCTAACCATCAAGGCACTGCCATTAAATGTATGGCAGAAAGTGCAGTGGTGTTTTATAAATTAGAACACTGCTATTACATGCATGCTTCCCCCTCCAAAATGGTTCAAGAGATTTGTATGTTTTTCCCCAAGTCAAATTTAAATGCCGACTTGAATTCTAGAAATAGTTTGAAATGCTCATATGACCCTCCTAGTGATATTCTTAGTCTTTGCAAATATATGCCTTAGATACCAGAGATACCTACAGAAACAGTTTTGATAATGGAAGCTTATCAAGCAACAGTAATCAACAACCTAAGGACACCCTTAGCACTAGCGCTGGTTGTTTCATATTAATGAAGCGTTTTAATTAATTTTCAGCATCACATGACTCTATTTTTAAATGGTATATACTGTTTTTAAGTTTTTAATATTTTATTTGCATACTGCCCAGAGTCCCTCTGTGAAGGAGATCGGCAGTTTTAAAATTGGATCAATCAATCAATTAATCAATCAATAGCCACATGCAAGTGTTCTTTCTAGTGTTGCCAGGATAGGATGAAACAAAAGAAACGCCTCTATACCAGCTTGCATTTTCTTTTCATCTTGCTGCCTGCCCTGGTTTGAACCAGATGCCAAGATCGCAATGAAGTCAATAGCAAAGCACATGGGAATTGGATAGCTTCAGGAAACTCCAAGTTAGTGGCTTACTATTTCAAGCTCTGTTGCTCAAGAGAATTCTTCTTGTCCTGAAAACTCATTATCTGCTTCTGCTCCATTCCTTCTCTGAGTCAATGACTTAGATACCTTTTGGCCTGGAAGTAATATTACATTACTAGATTCAATAAGGCAAAGTCAAATGTATAATTAAATATAGGTAAAGAACCCAGGAAGCAATCCTCTACTAACATGGCAAGTCCCAGACAAATGCATTTTGACAAACACTTTCCCATGTGTCCATCCACTGGCCTTTTTTTTAATATACATTTCTATTTCAATGAAAAAACACAATGACCAACATGACATTGGATCCATCAAACATAAGAATCATTCTATTTCTACACCTCTATCTACATGCGCATTATCCCCAGAGATCCATAAACCTCATTCCCTTATCGTATTTAGAAGCACATTGAAGATGGTTTTATTTTACCGAGCCTTAGTTAAATGTTATCAGCAGCCATTCTTTTGTCTTTGTGGTTTTAAATGCTGTAACAGACTCTTTTTGATTGGGGAAGACATTAGAATCCATAAAACAAGCAAGTAAAATGAAATGAAAGCCCTAGGAATGCTAGCGCACAATAGTTCCTTCTCATTTTATTTTCCCAGGACAAAATAAATTAAGCTTTAACATAGAGTCTGAGTTCCAATAGCACTTATATGTCAAAAACAGTGAGGGTCAATTTCAGGTGTCTATGAAGAGGCTAGTAGAAGCTTTCTGACTATCAATGATATCACGGCTTAATGTTGGATTAAGCTACTTTCCTTATCCTTTCAGGGCCCAAACATTTTTTCTAATCTGAAATCAAGTATTGGCTGAGCAAACCCTATTTAACTACCAAGTCTATAACTCGGTCTCAAGAAGACTCACCATTAATATGGACAACAGATTTATACCCCAATAAAATAACTTCTTTATTGCTGCCTTTTATTTACAATTAGAAATGGTCTCTCTAGTATACAGGATGATTACACTGTCTATTTTAAGAGAGGCTGAAAAATGAGCAATAAGCTTTTTTTGTTTATTTGTTTGTTCTCTGGAGAGAAAAAAATCCAGTGTGTATGCTCCTGCACATTCTCTTTCTTAACTGCTCAGGATAACGAAGAGTAGATGAAAATATCAGTCGAGCTAAAAATTATGACTTGGCTTTTCCTGTACTTAACTGGGGGGAAAGATTCTTATGGTAAATAATCAAGAGCAAAAGGTTAATAATTCCCTGAGACTGCCTGGATTTTTTTTTCTACTTTGCTCATAGGGTCTCTGGATACATTTGACAACTGAGACATGTGCGTGCAAAATCTGTTTCCATAGGTAAATAGTGGCTAATTTGAAGTTGCCAGCTCCTTTCTTCCTAGTTTGATTTGTCCAACTTGCAACCTAACTATGAAAAGACATGTATTGCCCTTGTTTCTGCATTTTATTTAATGTGTGACATAGTGAGGCTTTTTAAATCAAAATCTCCTGAGACATGATTTAGAAGCTCTGGGAACAAAGGGTGGGTATTAGTGGTAACATTGGAAAAAATGGGAAAAGGTAAGAAAACAGCATTAACATAGGGTACTTTTGCTCTACTGCATAAAATTGCTTGACTGAAGCAATAGAAAGTAGTGAGCTGCAGAAAAAGCTTTAGATAAAAAACATGGTTTAGAGATTAAGAGTATAAGAAGGAGGAGGAATGAAAGGAGAGGGATACTCCTTATCTTACAACCTCAACCATAACAGCCCCAAATTACACTCACAAATCCTTATGGTTATAAATTGAGGTACCCATATAACCAGAAGTTATTTTCTGACCTTTTATCTAATAAGGCGGTCATTAAGCAAACATTAACATGGTTGTTAACTCATGTGAATACCTTTTTTTGCCCGGATACCAGCCAAAAATGTCAGAAACTGGCAAAAAAAAAAAAAAAACATTGCAAATTGCAGTTACGGGATTGTGGAATGTCACAAAGTGTTGTAAATATGTGGTAACATGACCTGTGGGGCAGCATGGCCATTGCAACTTCAAACTTCAGCCTGTATCATCCTCCTCCCCCTCCTCTTCTTCCCCCTCTTCCTTCCCTGCTCCTCCCCCTCACATCCTCCCCCTCCTCCCTCTCTCCTTCCCATCCTCCTTCTCCTCCTCCTCCACAACTGATCTTAAAGCAGAGTTCCAAAGAAGTATTTGTAGATAAAGTTCATGTTTGCATGTACAAATCAGGATCTTCTTTAAGATTTATAATAATTAGGTGGTAGCAAGGCATTCATCCACAATCATTGGAATTATACATATCCACTCATAAAATATGCAGTACTACCGCATTATAAATATCCAACCATCCAGCAGTATAAAAAAACAACCAAAGTACAAACAAAACGAAACAAAAACCCTTGACATTTTAATCAATCAATGAACTTGATGTCTCTTTGAAAAGACATTGGTCAGTCCAAACATTTCCAATTTTGAAGGATACTCAGAACAAGCCACCCTTCATAGCGGATGTACCTTTCTAGAAAGACTTCTTTGTTTTTTTTTTAAACTTTGTATTCCATTGATTTAAGTACTGATGCAAACTTCATGAGTAAGATCCACCAATGTTGACTCAGAAAAAGAATAATTAAAACAATTAAGCTACAAAGTTGTAATTACAAAAGCAGGCCAAATATTAAACACTATAAAAAGGCAGATGGGATTGAAAGCATGTTATGATACAGTCTTAAAAGCTTGTTTAAAAATTAAAAGCTTTAAACATTGCTTTAAAATGCTTTTAAATAACACATATGATATAGCAGTTGCATAAGAAAAAGTAGACAGAGATATGCTACCACAAGCTATAATGAACTTCAGGAAAATAGAAAATTCAAATATCTTTCCAAAGAATCTATGCAATACATGAGTTTAGTAATATCAGGAATTGTTTCTTTAAAATTGAAGCAGTTTTACCCAAATTCAAACTCTTAAAGTATCAAGTATAGTTCTTAAAATATAAGCAACTAAAATAATTGGAAGCTGTAAATAACAAATCAAATTAATTAAAACATCAATTTTAGATTCAGAGTAAAAGATCTTTTTAATGAAAATTCAAATCTGGGCTGCAAATCTGAAATTCAAGCTATTTAAATGCCTCCTTTCTTATACCAAAACACTTTCCTTTCTGCTTTTGCTATATATTTATTTTTCTCCCGGAGGAAATGGCTAAATGCAATTTGTCTCAAAATGTTAAATAGAAGCAGGCATCCTTTAAATATATGTATATGCAGCTCTTTCACTTGTCCCAACTCTAAAAGGGTGGAGATGGGAGAAGAAGATATGAAAGATATGCTTTCTGAAAGAGAAAGCAATTGTTCATAGACTTCATAGGATATTAGATTATCAGAATAAATTCATACATCTGCTTTGAGGGTCAGAGTATTTATGCAATTTGCCATAGCAATGTGGATGAAAACAACATCTCTGAAGCTTTTAACTATGCCAGTTAATTATAAACAAATTCATTGAGACAATTGGTCTTGGAAAACTACATTTCCTGTGTTCCCTAGCAGCAAAAGGTTCTCCACTATCTGTTGCCATGAAGCTCCCAATTACCCAGCTATGCTTAGCTACTAGTTATATCCCTTGACCTTTGTTTGCTGATGACTAAACGACAGCAAGCATAAAAATCTGGGAGAAGGGGAGGGGGGCAGTGAGCCTAATTGATATTGAGTGTGTGCTGTGGCCATTCTCATAAAATAGCTTCCTTTAAGTTGCATGGTCATCCACTGAATGACAAACAGAAAAGATTGTGAATTATACCATATGAAATCTAGTTTATTTTTGTAACATTTTTTGGGGGGGGGAATAAAGTAGGAAGGTAGGCATATTCCAAAGTGATTAAAAATGTTAATAGAAGCTCTATAAAGTTGAAGATCTTTGGGGGGAAAGGATAACTTTTAAAAATGTGTGCTTTGCAGAATCCTCCCTCCCTCCCTCCATCTCTATCTCAGCCCCTACCTCTATTTCTAAACTTCAATTCGATAAGATTGGAAGCGGACCCTACCATAGCCCGAGAATAACGTTAGGAAGAAGAAGAGTTAGATAAAATTGGGAAGTAGGTCAGGCAGGTGCTAAAGGAATCTGCAAACTGCTCAGCGGGCTCATTTCATGTGAAAAGACAGGAATGCCAGAATTCCCATTGCGTTGGGAGAACTTCCAAGAACAAACGCTGACATCAAATTGAATGAGAACTGGTAGGGGGAAAAATTGCAAGAGGAATTGTCATGCTAAAACGAAATCCCGAA
The DNA here is from genome assembly GCF_051295495.1 of Thamnophis sirtalis. Classification (NCBI taxonomy): domain Eukaryota; kingdom Metazoa; phylum Chordata; class Lepidosauria; order Squamata; family Natricidae; genus Thamnophis; species Thamnophis sirtalis. The sequence continues at coordinate 81,789,683 of NW_028261382.1, forward strand.
ACAATGTTTTGTAGTTTTTTTCTAAGTTGGTGTAGGGTAGATGTATTGCTGCAGCTGCTCTTTTACAAGAGTGACGGGTGGCAGCAATATAGATCTGTGCAAGTATCATGAAGCTCTTCACCGAGATTTCTCAATTTAGAAGCAGAGGAGTGAAATTGCGCATACCTGTTATTTCGGTTCTTCCAACCCATCTTAAAACTACTAATTATCTCTTTCCAGCACAGGCAAGTTGAAAGTAGAAACAAGGCAAAGAGTTTCAAACAGGAAGCTGTTTCACTGTGCATCCTTTCCTCTCAGGAGAAGCAACGAGACATTTACTGGAAAGGTCAACCTTATGGAGGGTTCTGGATTCATTTCCCCAGCAAAGTCATTCATTTTTAAAACAAGGGCAGGGCATTTAGAGCTATACATAGCCTAAGCATTTTTTTTTTCTTCTTTTGCTGCATCTGGTTTAGGATGTCTATTACTGAGAAAAGTTACATGGCAAATACTAAGGTGCAATGGGTCTTCCTGGAGGAAAATTAATTAGATACTTTTTCCTAGCTTCACCAGAAGTCTGTCACAATGTTGGCATTCAGGGCCGTGGCATAGATGTGGAACAAAAGAGCAGAGAATACTCCCATGTCAATACAGACTGTTCCCTTCTTTCAAAATTAATCTCCATCCAATGATAGCAATAGCACTTATACTCCGCTGCACAGTGCTTTACAGCCCTCTCTAAGCAGGTTACAGAGTCAGCCTCTTGCCCCCAACAATCCGGGCCCTCATTTTACCCATCTCGGAAGGATGATGATGATCTCATAATCCTAATTTTACTCTGATACAGTAACAGCCATTAAGCACAAAACTCCCCTCCCTCAAAGGAACTTTATGAGAAGAGCAGGAAAACAAATAGATGAAACATCCTATTATTAGTTGTCATTTTCCTTTTAAAGCTATAGGTGCATTTGCAAGTCTAGGTAAGGGATGTATCTACCCCAGATATTACATTTATTAGTTATTAAGTGGAGAGCCAGTTTGGTTTAGTGGTTAAGGCATGTAACTATAAACTAGGAATACATGAATTCTAGTCTTGCATTAGGCATGAAGACCCAGGGCAATACTTTTCCTTTCAACCCAAGGAAGGAGAAAATGGAAAACTATTTCCAAAATAGTTTATTAAGCATTACAGTTTACAACAATAAAATACAAATTTGAAAAGCATATAAAAGAGAAAAAAAAAGAATATAGTAAAGAAAAATAAAAGAACTATATAAAGGAATGTCTTCTCCTTTCCTCAAGTAAGTATAGATATTTTAAACAACTTATCACCTTCTCTTAAAATACAGATGATCTCTTCTTCCCATATCCCTTCTCATCTATAAACAAATTCATAAAGCCTCATTTTTTCACTCCTGATATCAGCAAAAGTCTGTTAAGGGTTACTAAAGATAACAACATATCTACTTCAGCCTTGAAACAAATAAAATTTAGATTCCTTCCTTTACTGCTGACAATCTTCATCGTTAGTCCCTTCAAATAATGTCCTAGAACATGATGACAAACCTTTTCAGTACCAAGTGCCCAAAAGGGAGCACTTCACATTTGTCAGGGCTGCAACTAGGAAGAGGAGCTGCCCAGGGAGCATGCACGTGCCACAAAATGAACTTCTGGTTTCCAGTGCATGCATGCGCGCCAGCCAGAAAGTCGTCCGGTTACTGCCACCTTTGCACACACACCGATTAGTTGGCTGGCTCGCATGCTCACACCAGAAAATGGAAGACCAGCTCTTCTAGTTTCCAGCACTGCCATGCAAAACAAAGGCCAGCTAATCAGCGCATACACATGCATGACAGAAACCTGGAAGAGGAACAGGTAACATCACACTCGCCAGGCAATATGGCTCCTGTTAGGTGAGCTCCCGGTTGGGAGAGCGAGTACATTCAGTGAAACGTTCTGAGAGTTGTGTTGGAGAACACACAAATCAGCATACAGAGACACTGCAGTTTAAATAGGCTTTTACTTTCATGGAAATAGAGGTATCAGAGTCCATCAAACAACAGTCAAAGTCATACATGGATAATTCAGTCAGTCATCAACGTCTCTCATTAAAGGGATAATCCAAATAACATAGTCCAGTAACATATAATCAGTCCAGTAATCAAGGTTTACTAACAGTTGCAAAACTTACAATAGCTTACGGCACTCAGATCAGATCAGCCCAGCATCTAACGAACAGAGAGAGAGCAGAGCTAACAGTCATTCTGGCTCCCTCTTATGGCTGATTGAGGAAAACAGCACCCAATCACATTTTACAGTATGCTTTAAAGAAACAGTTACAACATTGTTACATGATTTATATATTGCCAACCCAACCATTAGAATTATATTCCTAACAGCTCTGTGTGCCACTTTGGGAACTCATGCCATAGATTCGCCATCACGGTCCTAGAATCTGATTTCTTTACATTTGAGGTTATTTTTTTCTTTAGCAAGACTTTTTTTAAAAATAAATCCACTATAGGAAAGCTGTTCAGATCATTTTTTGTTTGTTATTTACATATTTCTTTTAATTATTTATATGTCCATTTTAATTATTATTTCATACCAATGGCTGGAAAGGGCTTGACTACAAGACAGCACTCAGATTATATTGATTATAGCAGCACAAGAACAGGCACTAAGCACTAGATCAGTGATGGTTAACCTTTTTGCCATCACGTGCCAAATGTGGAAGAGCGTGGGGGGTCATCAGGGGTGGGTTTCAACCGGTTCGCGGAGGTCCCTGCGATCCGGTTGGTCGCCGAACCCGGAAGTAAGTAACTTCCAGGAACGGCGAAGGCCCCCCCCCCCGCGCCCACGCGCGCCCGCTCCTTACCCGGTTTTGCCGAATTCTGCGCTTCCACACATGCGCAGGACGCATACAGCGCCTGCGTGATCCTCCAGGAGCAGCTGGAGCATCGCACAGATGCTAGTACACATGCGTGCGCATGCACGCACACACCGCGCACGTGCGCGAGGACGCCGCCGGCCTTGTTCCAACCGAACCGGTTGGAACGGGGCGAGAAACCCACCCCTGGGGGTCATGCACCCTCCCCCTGTGCCTGTGCACAGAACCCGCACCCTCACCCCTGCTTTTGTCCTGCAATGGCATGGTGGACGCATTTTCCACCCTCCCCAGGCTCCAGAAGCTTTCTAGGAGCCTGGGGAGGCTGGAAATGGCCTGTTTTCTGACTTCCGGGTTGCCCGCAGGGCCATTTTTTTTGCCTTCCGGAGGGAGAAAAACAGCCCTACAGGTAACCCGGAAGTCCATTCCTGGATCTTCCGGTTTGTGCATTGGGCTGTTTTTCACCTTCTGGAGTCTTCAGGGAAAACTCCTGAAGCCTCCAGAGGGAGAAAAACGCCCCAATGCAGAAACCGGAAGTCTATTGTGCTTTGGGTTGTTTTTTGTCCTCCGGAGACTTCAGGCAAGCCTCTGGAGGGTAAAAACAGCTGAAAATGAAGTCCAAAATCAGCTGGCCAGTGCAGGCATGCACTCTGGAGTCGACAGGGCAATGCCTCACATGCCCTAAGAAATGGCTCCATGTGCCATCTGTGGCACGTACCATAGGTTTGCCATCACGGCACTAGATACATAGAAGAGAGATCTATTACACTGAAAGGATTCAAAGTGCACAGTATTCAGAGAGGCCTCAGAAAAGTCCATCACAGGTTATAAGATGCAGACAGGAAGAGCAGGCATTGTATACAGGAATATCTGCACAATGAATGCGCTAGAACCTCCTAGGTCCAGATGGAAGATTCCCTAGAAGGTTGCAGAGAATAAGAGGGTTGAGATCCTGTGTTACTTCTAGACCCAGATAGACAAATAGATACTGGTTAGATCAACTGGACATTGTCTATGAACAAGGACAGAAGACAACAAAGCCAAAAGACTCCAGCAACCACAGGAGAAGGGAGGATGAGAAACTGGAGAAGTACAAGGGCTTGAAGAAGGAACTGTAGAGAATGTGGAAAGTAGGCAGTGATGGGATTCAGCCAGTTCTCACCACTTCGGGAGAACCGGTTGTTAACTTTCTGAGCTGAACTGTTTTTTGGAAGAATCATTAGGGCAGAGAACCGGTTATGAAATTATTTGAATCCCACCACTGAAAGTAGGCCACTTTAAAGTGGCCCCAGTAGTGGTAGGAGTACTTGGGACTGTGACTCCTGAGCTGGGAGAGGGGCTCCAACAGACCCCAGGAGCAACATCATACCTCTTTGTCCAGAAGCCTGAAGTATTAGGAATAGCTAAAATACTCCACACAACTCTCTAACTCCCAGGCCTCTGATGGAGGACTTGAGATTGAGAACTCCCATAGGGGTGAGAAAGGAATTTTTTTAAAATAAGAGACTGATTTGAGGGCACTAAAACTATAACTATGAATAGAACTATTTGTGGAGATGGGTAGCTAAGAAAATCAAATTAGTAAACACAAAAAATTAACCTTGACTAATTATGCAACATTCTAAACATTAAAAAGAACAACTGTAGCTTTTCCTGGAATTGATAAGGGAAACTTCTAAAATCATAAAAGGTGTGGCTTTCAAGAGCAAAATGAGTAGTACTTTCAACAAACAGACGATACCTTGTTTCTAGAGACATCTCTTTCATTCTCCTTTGCCACCTAATCTGCCTGAGGCAGGCCAATTTTCAAGATAAATATCATTAAAAATTGGCTGCCATATATATTTCACTTGTGTTATATTATAATTGTTTTTAATTGTTTTAGGTTCAGTGCCCAGAGCTACTTGCTTAAGATGGGCGGCTATAGAAAAGCAATAAACAAACAAGAAAACCAATGAATCAACTCTGAAGCACATATAAGTGTCACCTGACATCATTTTTTTAAAAAAAATCCCATTTTAAAATTAAATTATAGTTTATAATTTAATAAATTTCAGATAAGTGACTGTCCAGTCTCTTCTTAAAAATTTACAGTGATGAAGTACCCACAACTTCTGATGGCAAGCTGTCTCACTAGTTAATTGTCCTCACTGTTAGGAAAGCCTCAATTCTTCTCTCCTTGATTACTTTCTATCCAGTATTTCTTGCCCTGCCCTCTGGTGCTTGGGAAAATAAGTTAACCCGCTCCTTTTTGTGGCAGGCTCTCAAATATTGGAATACTGATGTCATACCAGTGGTGGGTTTCAAAAATTGTTCGAACCTACTCTGTGGGTGTGGCCTCCTTTGTGGGAGTGGCTTGCCACCCATGTGACCGGATGGGAGTGGCTTGCTGCCCATGTGACCGAATATGAAATTATGAATTAGTACTTAGGTCGGTCCAAGTAGCTATTCAGAAGTTAGTGGTTAGAAGCAATTGTAAAGCAAGATATGGAATTAAAACCAGAAATATTTTGTTGGCTATTTGAAAGGGAGTATAATATATATTTAATTTTACACATGTTAGCAGCTGCTGGAATTGTGTTTGCACAACAGTGGAAAAACAGAGATATGTAAATGAATAAATATTACAATGTGCAGGAATAAATAAATTGACAATTAAAATCAAGAAGGCTTCGAATACTTTTTCACGTGGGATTGGTTTTAGCAATTGCCAACTAACGGAAACAGAAATTAGAAATCCAAAAGTATGAAAGAAAACACCAATTATGTAAGGAAAGATCCCTAAAATGTATAAGGAAATATTACTAGATCATTATTAACGCGTAGATAACTGCGGGACATTACACACCCACCAGTGGTGGGTTTCAAAAAATTTTGGAACCTCTTCTGTAGGTGTGGCCTGCTTTCCGGGTCCACTGGTGGAACTTCTTCTAACTGGTTCGGTAGATTTGATGAACCGGTTCTACCAAATAGGTGCAAACTGGTAGGAATCCACCTCTGTGTCATACTTATATTCAAATACATCATGTTATCATGTTCCCCCTAGTCCTTCTTTTCTCTAGACTAGCCAAACCCAAATCCTGCAACTGTTCTTCATGTTTTAGTCTCCAGGCCTTTAATTATCGTAGTTGCTCTTTTTTGCAGACTTTTCCAAAGTCTCAACATCTTTTTTGTAATGGGATGACCCAAACTGGATGCAGTATTCCAGGTGTGGCCTTACTAAGGCTTTATATAGTAGTATTAATACTTTACATGATTGATTCTCTGTTTATACAACAAGAGATTGTATAGGCTTTTTTGATTGCTACTGCACACTGCTGGTTCATGTTTCAGTGATCAGCCACTAGGACTCCAAGGTCACTCCCTCAGTTACCATTTTTGAGTGTGGTTTCACCTAATCTGTACTTGTACCTTTGGTTTTTTTGGCCCAGGTGTAAAATTTTGCTTTTCTCCACGTTAAATTTCATTTTGTTGGATAAGGGCCATTGTTTGAGTCTGTCAAGATCTTTTTGGATCCTAAGCTTGTCTTCTGGGGTATTGGCTATTCCTGCTAGTTTATTGTCATGTGATTTTATATGAGAAATTAGGCAATAATTTAAATTATACAGGGCCTTACATATAGTATACGCATGCATGCATATGAATTGACATCCTGTATCAATAGTAGGATGCTAAGATTATATATGATCCATCTCAAAGCAACAATTTAACTGAAAAAAAGTCAATTTAGAATTGTCAGTCTGTATTTCTAAATCAATAGAAAGAAACTGAATTGATCCAATTCAGAAATTAAATTTGATCAGGGAAATGGGATGTTTTATGCATGCCCCAAAGACCCTCAAACTGTCAGATTAATTTCAATTTGACGACTCAATCCAAATCAATAATTCAATTCAGAAAGTCAATTTGATTTGGGGATTCAATCATATACCTGCCGAACTGAATCTCCTAATTGAATATTGGTATAGTCCTAACCCTAGTATGTATTTTGCATTACAAAATTACATATTACATAAAGGCCAAAAAGAGGAAAAAAAGGTGGGGGGAAAGGAGATGTAAATTTTCCTAGCATGGCTAGGATCTCTGGGAACATAGTGGTCTGCTTGCTTTTTGCTATTAGAAGACTTTTCGTTTTCAAGAGAAAGAGAGAGGATTAGAAATCATTCTCAAGTTAATGCAGAAAATAATACTTATTCTCATACAATTTGTCTGTTGGTCTCTTGGAAAGAGTATGTGTGTGTCTGTGTGTGTGTGTGTGTGTGTGTCTGTGTGTGTCTGTGTGTCTGTGTGCTGAAGGCGTATCACCTGTCATGCTTCCACAGCTGGAAACAATGATTTCTTGCAGAACCTGTGTCATATTTTTGAGAGACTTCAGTTTTTAGGAAACACCTTCTCTTTAGGTGAAATCAGGCTTCACGACAAATAAAGGCAGCAGATGCTCCAGTTATGTGCTCAACGGCACTATTTCAAAAATAAACTGAAAGCCTTCTCTTTCTCAGCAGCATCCACTCTTCCATCCAAACCAAACAGCAAATGGCAAAAAGAAAAAAGCTTTTCCCACAAATTCAAATCTAATAAACCCACTCCTCCTCTTTCTTGCAACACCTTAGATTTAATGTGTGGTCTTCTCCCCTGCCACACAAATTCAGAAGTGTCCTTCTGCCGCTGTCTCTTTGCTGTATCAATTGACAAAAGAGGAATTATCTGAATCAAAAGCATTGTTCTAGGCAAGACATTCAATTTTATCACAGAAATTCTCACTGGCACATGACTGTTACAGTTTCCCCCATCTTAATATTTTTTTTAACTTCAGTCCATGTCTTAATGTTGTTATTTTGAAATAACCTACAATTAGGACATAACCTGAGGCTTTGATAGCAGGCATATTTGTGGTACAATAAAATCAAGGCTAATGTGGATTTTAAAAAGCATTATGTTAGATGTCCATATTGAGAATGTGGAATAGATATGAACCCAGGTTGTGCCTGAAACACGCTTTTGTGATTCATAGCACCAGAAGATTTTATAGACAAACAATAGGCAAAATAAGAAGACTTGGCTCTGATGTGGAGGCTTTCAACATAAAACAATCTTACTAGAGTTTTACATGCACATAGTAAACTTCATAAAAATATATCTTTTGACAGCATTGGTCAAAATACACCACTGGTATATTAAAACATTTCTATCAGTCTGTGCCTTTTTTCTCTCGTTTCTTTATATTTTTCTCATAGAACATAGAATAATAGGGTAGGAAGGGAGCTTAGAGTTTTCTAGTCTAACCCCTTCCTCTACATCAGGGGTGTCAAACTCACGTTGTCATGGAAGCATCATGTGATGCATCAGGACATTTGCCCCCCCCCTTCGCTAAACCGGGCTTGGGTGTGGCCAGCATGTGACACATCCAGCCCATGGGCAGGGAGTTTAAGAGCCTTGCTGTATACTATTTCGAACGAATGAATGTCCAGCCTCTTCTTGAACACCTCCAGTGATGGAGCACCCACAATTTCTGGAGGCAAAGTGTTCCACTGATAAATTGTTCTAACTGTCAGGGAATTTTTCTTAATTCTATATAGTATCTCTCCTTGATAAGCTTCCATCTGTTACTTCTTGTCCTGCCCTTAGGTTCTTTGACGATAGGATGACCACTTTTTTTCTGTGACAGCCTCTGGAAGATTTGTTAAGAATATTTCCTCCAAGTTCTGTTTTCCTAAAGTTTCTCCCCTAATGTTACTCTTGCATCCAACCATGTTCATCATCTTTCATAGGCCATGTTTATTTGGTCCATCCTATTGGAGTCCTTCAGTCAACCACATCCTTCTCCAAATTATAGCAGCTAAACTTCCTGATACGCTTTAGTCAATGTCATTTCTCTGCGACTTGAGGTAATTTTAGGGAGTTACTGTTGCCACCTGATATAAATCCTCAAATAAACCTGAAATATACAAATCCTCCCATTCAAAGAGTGATCTTTAAAGAACAGCTGATATCAGATGATTGATAATGAAAAAGATTTATTCTTAAAAACGAAGTTTCTCTGGTCTTTACACAGCAGTCAATTTTCATCCAATCTTTTCTTTTTAAAGGTTACAGAATTTTACATCATACAAAACGAAAGTTTTTTTATCCTACTAATTTATTATTGTTCCCCTTCTTCCAATATGAACATGAGCAAAATAATTGTTCATATCTAAATGCCATAAAAGGAATTCCAAATATCTTCCTTTGGCCATTGACCTATTACATCAACAAACCATATGATGTCAACTGTTTTCTTGGAATCAAGACATTTACATTCTTGTGCTATGGTTATTTTTCTTAGATTCCCTGAAATGAATTAAGTTCAGGATCATGTCAAAAACACTAGTGGTAAGGTCTACCTCAACTGCACATCTACAGAATCCAATGAGTACTGAAATAGACTCATCTTAGGAGAGAGTTCATAGGATGGCTGTCAGCTGGGAACAGATAAACAGATTAACCTACTCTCTCCATATCTCTCCATATCTTTCTCAAGTTGAGTTGAAAGTCTTTCTCTCTTTATTCCAAATTAACAGTGTTAATGTAAGTTTATTCCTATATTCCCAATTCACTTTAAAAAGATTAAGCCTGTTTGACTTTGTCCTGCTAGAAGAAAGTTATATATCAATCCTGCAGAAATCAAGGATTCATGATTGCATATACCGTAGCTCTCACAATAGATTTAGATGTCACCATCTTCCAAAAATTGCCATTAATTGTAATTTTTAAATGTGATAATTAGTAAAATAAGTTACAGACTAGATTCCTGATTTCCTGATTTATTGTTAAAATGAAGTTACATCTGATTCCACTCATTTCTTTGTGGTACCCATTCAAGGGAATTAAATTTCAAGAGTCAAACGTAACTTTTCTATAATCCTTGGAAATCAAAATCAGTGACATTTCATTTCATTATTAAAGTCATAGGACTACAACTACCAAAACTCTTATGTGCTTTTTTTAAGGGAAATATATCAGAAATAATGACAATTAAACTTGAATTCAAAGTAGAGGAATATGAATCATGTGAACCCAGAAATTGATTCAGCATTGAACTTTTGAAAAATACAAACTGGAGCATGGAACTTAGCAAATTTGTAAATATCTGTTTGCTAACAGATAAACAAATTAAATTTGCCAGTGCACCCTGGGAGTTCAGCTAGTGAGAAAAAGTAAAAACAGACCTACTTGCATTGTAACAAAAGTGTTACAGCAATATGTGGGCTAAAGATTCCACTTGATCTATAAAGAGGGGTATTTTCTGGAAATGCTTTTTCATCACTGCTGTTGGCAACGTATCAAAACATTTTAATAATAATGGTTTTTCTTAATTTATGGACTCCTGTGAGTAAAGATAAAGCTACTGTTTTAAAACCTAGTAAGTCAATGGCATTGTTTTACATGATTCATTAAAATTTCAATGTAACCTGTGAAATAGACATAACATAGTTAAAGTGAAGCTTTTTTTAAAAAAACCAACCAATCAGTTCTAAGATGCCCAAGCAAGAAATATTCTGACCCATTTATGAACATGGAAGAAATGCCTTCATTCAATTGGAATAACTATCCCATCCAGCGGGATCCCAAATGTTAAATGGAGTCTGACTATCAAAAGATGGCTTATACAGGTATTCCTCAACTAATGACCACAAAGTTCTTAACTGTGAAAACAGTGACAAGTCACTTTTTCAGTGCTGTTGTAACTTTGCATGGTCACTAACTGAACTGTTGTATGTCAAGGACTACCTGTACCTAATATATATTTTTAGAACATGGAGGAAGAATTTGGGGAAGTCCAGAAGCCAGAAACTACCATCCTACCGTGTTTCCCCGAAAATAAGACAGGGTCTTATTTTCTCTTCCCCCTCCCCGAAAAAAAACGCTTGGCCTTATTTTTGTGGAGGTCTTATTATTTTTGAGGTGCAGGAGGTGATGAGCATGGTCACCTCATGGCTGCTGCTGTGTTGCAATATTTTGGGGGAGGGCTTATTTTCAGGGGGGGCTTATTTTAGTGCATGTGCTCAAAAGCCCGATTGGGCTTATTATCCAGGGAGGCCTTATTTTTGGGAAACAGGGTAGTATCCCTCTGTTGAAGGGTGTTAATAATTCACTGTCTGGAAGGCCATTCCTGCTAACAATAAGCAAGCAAGCAAGCAAATGTAATCTAACTTCGGTCTGCTTGGGATAGCAACAGTATGGTTTGTTTTAAAGAACTGATTCAGTGAGAAGTTAATGTCACTAGTCTTCTTCAGTGACTTCAACATGGTTATTAAGCAGAATCTCTTACACATTTCTTTTGCCACTCCTTTGCAACCACAATGCTAATGAACTCCATGTGGACAAGATTTAAGGCTTTAGAAGGCCAATGTTCAGGAGCAAATTATTGACCAAGTCTCTGAATTGAAACAATAGAAACATTTCATTATTGGTTGTGATAGAGATTTTTTCAGTTGTAAATTAGCTTTGCCTTAATCAAGTGGATTGTATCTATGTACACCTTTTTCTCTACAGAGCTCCAAATTTCTTTGGAATTGTGAGAAATCATTTGCTTCTTTCTTACATTTTATTTTCTCTTTGCTGTGATGATACTACAAAAACTAATCCCTAATTTTATTACTTTCACCTCCTTCTTCCTTTAATTGGGAATATTTGAATTACAGATATTTTTAGATGTTAGATGTTTTTAGATGTTTATATTGACTGGGTCAGTTAATTTCACCTTGGATGTTCCCACAATTTATTTGGTATCCTATGAGAATACAGCAATTTATTGGTCCTGTTCATACAATCTATTTATCCAAATCTTCAAATCCATGTTTTGATGGTTCTAAGATAGTCACACTAACTAAAAACCATCATTTTGGAAGTACAGAATCCTCACCTAGTTTCTCTTAGAAATTCCTAGTCCTGCTAGAATTCTATTAGCAAGACTTTAATAAAATTAGCTCTTTTTCATTGGCTAGATTAGGAAATGGTAGGTGGGAATATGGCCACTTTTAAGAGGAAAAATAAAGAGTTTATTGTTTTAATTTATTTAAAATAATGTCTTTACTGGTCCTCAATTCAAAGCTATATATTTGTATGGAAGATAGCTTTCCGTGGACTCAAATATAATCTGCAAAGACCATTTGCTTCTATAAATACATACATACATAAAAAATAAAAAAATAAGATGGCTCTTATTATTATAACCATCAAGGAACTTGTAAATACCCCCCCCCCAACCCTGAAGACTTTTTGGTAATGACTCACTAATGTAAGACTTAATTTTATTTACAGATATATTAGTTTCTATATTGTATTACTAATATTGTAATTTATTCAATATACTGAAAATTATTTCTAGAGTTCAGTTGCATAGAAGTAGCTTCCACAATTCATAAATAAATACATTTAGCTGGAAATGGGTTTACAGATTGTTTTTGAAGGGCATCAAAACCAGGTAGTGAGATCTTCGGATTATATTACTATTTCCTTGAGTGTGACATTAATGGAAATAACTACACCCTTGTAACTTCATCCTTTAGGGGTTGAACAGAGAATGGGGGAATAACTTCATACTGCTCCAGACGTTCATCATAAAAAAATCAGAATTCTTTTCTCATATAAAAGCTATTGATGTTCTATTAGAAAATGGAAATTATCCCTACATTATGTTTCCTAGTCTTTGCTTGGATGTATGACAAATGAAAACAACACACTAGCGTACTTGTGCCATTTTTAGTTTATGAAAAAATGATAAACCAGGATTTATAAATCAAAAGAAATTAGAACCAAGAAAACCCTATCAAATTCAGAGAAACCTACTTTTGAGAAGGCATAGCCCAAAACAATAAATGTATATTTGATTGTTAAATTATATGTCTCATTGCCATAGAAAAGAAACATCTGTCAGACTTCCTATATTTCCCCTAGGATAGTCTATGTTTTTTCTTTAGTCAATAGGAACACTTTAAACTTCTTCTCAAGCAGAGCAACTGATGTGATTTGAGCATAACCAAAGCCCAGCAAAGTCATATCCAATGATCCATTGAATTCACTAGACTCTAATAGGGATTTATCAGCTTGTTTTGGACTCTTCAGGAGTTGTAAATATGTTTCTGAAGAAACTAAATTAGACTGATGGGAATATCCTTTCTCAACAAGTAGAAAAATAATTAAATTCCACTGCCCCTACATTATTTATTTAAAAAAACAATGGATATATTAATTAAAGTCAAAATGGAAAAAAAATACAGTGAAGCAAGTTAATACTTTCAATGCAATTACAATTGCCATTCTATTGAAATACTCCTAGAAATTAAATCCAGTAGTATGGGAAAGCAAAGGAATCACCATTGTAATATGCTCAAAGCAGGTTTTCTCCTAGGTATTGGAAATTCTCATTTAAATTATGTGTTCTGATTCAAATAATCAATCTGATCTTATCTGACACTTCTAATTGATTTGGAATATAAAGTTGATTGGATTCTCCAATCAATTCAGAAAAGCATCAGAAAGTATACATTCAAATGGCTGAATTGATGAAAGGCATTGGATTTGATTCAGCAGTTCAACGGAGAGTGTCCGGCTTATTTGGAAGGTGCATTCATTTGCACTGTCTTTAAATTGAAGTGCCTTTTAATGTAACAAGATATCAAAGCGTAAGAGCAATCTATCTTGGCAAATTTTGGGCACAGGCTTCATAGTATAATCCATATTCTGGTCAGAAGCAGGTTGGATTTTCAGGAAAGACAATTAGAAGGATTGTAAATCCTGCAGCCGCTCAAGTCAAATAACACCTCCCACCCTGTCCCCATGCTGCCAAGAACCATAAGTAGAGTACACATTATTCGTCTTCTCTCCTCCCATCCTGTTTGCAACAGCCTTCTGTGAAGCAGTGGGTCCTCAGATGCTCTTTCTCCCATCCTTGGGAGAACAGCAACATATCCTCCCATCCTCTCTACATAGCCTATTCATAGCTGAACCCAACCTTCCAACTGATATAAAATAATTATCCTCAAATGAAATGGTAGTGGAGAACCTGCCTTTCCCCAGCAAATACATTTTAAAGGAATTCTTTGATTTCAGCATTAACCATCCACAAAAGGCCATATTTAAACCCTACTTTATTCATCAAGAAAGAATGAGTACCTTGATTATCCACCTTCCTTACATGTCCAGGAAGTGACATGTAATGAGATATTCTTAACATGCATGAGGGATCAGGACCAAAATTCAGGGGAAGGGGAGAGTCTGCATAGTAAGCTATTTAGAATTTCATTTGAACTAGAACAAGAGAAAAAAGTTAACTTTTCTGCCAGAAAGCCAATTTTTTACGGTATAACACAGCCTCCCCTTTGTTGTTGTTATCTCAAAATATAAAATCATGATAGAAGTAACCCTAACTTTTAACCAGCATCAAATAGCTAAAGCTATACCCAGGGGACTTTCCTGATGCTGTTCATCCCAAACTCATTTTTATTCTTAAACTAATACCTTTCAAGTCTGAATTCTTGAAAGTTAGACACCATGACTTCCCTGACTGTTGCAATTTCATTAATAACCTTTCACCCCAAAGGAACCCCAAAGCAAGAAGACTCATTGATCTTTCTAGGGATTAGAGTCACCTCAAGAGTGTCAAACATTTACCTCTCCTTCCCAGCAGCAGAAATGGATTTAGGAGGATCATGGTTCATACCTCACATTCCCTGGAGCCAGAAATGGTATAGGTGCAGGGTCCAGATCCATTAACCGATACATCCATGGTCTCAGAGTTTGTTGGCTTGTAGTCCACATAATACTCCTGTAAAGGGGAGTTCATTTGCCTCTCAGATTCTCGGGCTTTTTTCCTACGCCTTTTCATGAGGGAGTGTTGCTGGAGCTGTTTCATGCTGGCTGGGTAGCGTTTCCACGAAACATAAATGACCAACAGAATCATAGCCACGGAAAGAAAAAGGGCAACACTTCCAGCAATTATTTTGTGAAAGGAAACATGCTCATATTCTGGTTCTGGTCCAGATGTTGGGAAATCTGGAGAAGGGCTTGGTGTAAATGATGTTGGCTCATAGTCTTCCACTTTGGGAATGGTGGGTTTTGGAATAAAGATGGGTCTCTGCTGGGTTTTAGGGACCTGGTAAGGTTTTTCAGTGACCACCACTGGGATTTCTGCACAAATGTTGTAGGTTTCTACAGCATCGCTCACTTTTTCACCCTGAATATGCTTAGGGCCTGCGCAAATCATGGTACTTTCTTTGTTTCCCTTGAAGTTTTTAAGCCAGTTAAACAGAGGGCAAATGCTCCGGGTACATTCCCACATATTTCCAGAAAGAGTAATAGATATCAAAGAAATCCAGGCATTGACAGTCTCCTGAGAGATGTTAGTAAGCTTGTTGGAATCCAAGTTGAGCTTCTGCAAGTTTGGCAGGCACTGAAATGTCCCAGGTTCAATCCCTGCAATGTCATTTCCCGATAAATCCAAATTGTGCAAAGAACTCCAAGTCCAGGTCAACCCTTGGCTTAAGGATCGGATCCTATTCCACTGTAAGTAAATTGAGCGGAGATTAAAGAGACGAGGAAAGTGAGCGAAGTTGATCTTAGAAAATTGGTTGTGTTCCAAGTGGAGCTCTGTGAGCTTCAAAAGGCCAGCAAAGGCATTGCGAGATAAACTCCGCAGACGATTGTAGCCTAAATCCAGAAAATCAAGGTTGCGACAATCTTGGAAAACCCGAATAGGAACCGTTTTCAATGAGTTGGATCGTAAGTGCAAGATCAGGAGCTTGCGAAGACCTTTAAACTGCTCTGACTGAAGCACTTGTAGCTTATTGTAAGACAGGTCTAGATTGCGTAGGTTGGGGACTGGGTGAAATGTTTTATTGTGAAGGTGCGTAATTTTGTTGGAGCTTAGAATTAATTCCTTCAGCCTTCGGATGCCTTGGAAGGCATCCTCATCCACTGAAGCGATGTAGTTATGATCAAGATAAAGCCATATGAGTTGGTGTAGGCCGGCAAACTGATTTGGCTTGAGCTTCTGGATGCTGTTGTAGCGTAACGATAAGCCTTGAGATCCTGCAGAAATGTTCTGAGGAATGTCTCTGAATGCATGGGATTCACAGTACACAATTTTGCCATCACATCTGCAGTTCTTGGGGCAAGCTCGCTGAGCCCCACTCAACGTCACAAACAGCACAGTAGGAAGGAGAACAAACACTGCACTCATGCCTCTCAGATGCTTAATTACATGGAAACCTACAATATGAAGATAACAAACATACATCGTGAGGCCACTCAAATCAGAATCACAGTATTCACCATCAGGATTTCAAATAACAAATAAAAGAGTTGAATTCAAAACACGATGCCTTGCTTCCATGCAGTTCAACACCCCCTCTGTATGTGTGTGTGAGAGAGAGGGGGGGAGGAGAAAGGGAGAGAGGGAGAGGGAGAGAGAGAGGGAGGGTGGGAGGGAGGGAGGAAGAGAGAGAGAGAGGGAGGGAGGGAGGGAGGGAGAGAGAGATTAGTGTTTTACATAGAGATGTTTGCTATACTGACTCTATTTTCCCAATGTTTCCTTTTCCCTAACTAGCCAACATATGCAACCAGACTATATTTATTCATTTACCTCTGGGTGATTTATGACCTTTGTTGACAAATTAAGTTCCCCTTCCCATTTTTAACTCATAGCAACATGCTATGATGCACATAGCCCAAATACCCTTATCATTAGGATGTTGTAGATTTTATACTAAGCATATTTGTCAAGTCACTGTGAAGTAGGTTTTGGGAAGAGAATTCACCCAAGCTTGAATTGTTAAATATTCTTAAATCAGTAAAAGATTTCTTCATAAACTAGCTCACAAGTAGACATCTCCTGGGCCCTTCAAGAGATGCACAGATGACCTTAAAAATATGTGTTAATGTAGCGTGACAAATAGAAGTTAGAAAAATTGGAGAGAGGGGAGAAAAAGCAGACGGTAAGATAATTTATTTCATGTGAGCTAAGCATAATCCAAGCAGACAGGTATGAATGCCTTATGTGTCAAATCTTATGTATGAAAAAATCTAAGGATGATAAATAGCAACGACAAGGAACTTCTGGATATCATAATAAAATGCATGTGGTCATCAGACATACTTTCATATCTTGACACATAACAGCTAACATAATTATATTACTTATTCATGTATTTTAATATACAGTAGCACGTTTTTATTGTTTTAGCAACCACATTTCTCCTATAATTACAGCCATGCACAGCCAATATTTATTTTGGGTAAAAGGTGGGAGAATGTTATCACTTTAAATTAATAATAAACATGAATTGAACTCCATCCCAGATAAAGCAAAACAAAAGTGAATTTCCCTTCTCTTTTTCCAGTTTTAGTTCTGATAGTCGACATTTAACATATGTAGCAGAAAACTTATTTTATAGTCATCCTTCTGAGCTGCTCACCCTTTCCATGTTCTCTGAATAACTACGTGAGTCTTGGGAGAACTAAGCTACATATAGGCTTAGGGTTCTAAAAAATAAGGGGAGAAATTGGACCTTGTTCTAGTCTTGAGATAAGCTTCAAAAGTATAGCTTTGCAGAGTTGTAGCCTTTCTGGTCATTTGTTTTGCACCCTTCAATCAGGAATTCTGGAAAAGTATTGTTTTCTTAATAGTAAATAATATTACTAGGTTGGGGGAAAGAAGGTGAAAAAATAGCCAAATAAGCCGTTGTTTTATTCAGTGTTTATTTGAGTGGAGGGCAAACTGTCCAATCCAAAGAGCTTTTGACTGTTTGTCTCCGACACGTTCATTTCAATGGCAAGATTCTTCCTTTCCTTCCTTCATTTAAATTCTGATCTTTTCTCATTGCCTGATGCCAGGAGGAGCAACAGCAGAAACATATTCCAACCTACACATGGAGGGGAAAAATATAATTCTGGCACATTTGGAGGAGGTTTCTGGAAGGAGGGAAAGAGAATCTCTAAAATAGGTGTTGGAGATTTAACTGTTTCTTTTGGAGGATGGTGCATGCATGTATATGAAGGATATCAACTTAGTTCTCGGGAGCAGGTTCATCAGCAAATGCCCCCCCCCTCTTCAACAGAGGGTTGAGGATCTGGATTTATCATTACCTTAAAAAAATTCTTAAGACACAAATCTGAGCAAATCCTAAATGGGGAGGAAGCATAGATTGAATAGAAGGGCACCAGGGGACTGGAAGAAATGGCAGAACTGGGTGGGGGTTGGGGGGAGTAAATAAAGAGAGAGGAAGAAGAATCAAACTGTTTTGGTCTGTATATCTGCCACTAATAATGGAGTAAGGGTGTTCGTCTGGGGATTAAAGATTTCCCAAAGCACCAGAGGGGAGAGTAAAGGATGGGATGAGGCAGAAGGCAGAATCTATATAAAAGTAGCTTGCGTGAGTCACCTAAGCAAAAGGAACGCAGTTATTTTGATGGGTTTTCTTCTCCAGCAAATGTGCAGGCAAAAGATGTGTACACACACACACACACACACACACACACACACAACCCTCAGCCCTGGGCGCAGCTGCAGCCTTACAAAAAAAGTTCACTTACCCATCGTTCCCTCATCTGCAATTGTATCCCGCTTCTTCTTCCAGATGTTGCTTGTTGCTTGGAATAACCGGGGAGCTTGATAGTTGTTGTGGTGGTTGTTTCTTCCCCACCCACCCCCCCTTTCAAGCCGGTCCTTTTCCTTTAAAGCATGGTGTCACACAGATTAGCCCAGCTGCTACCTACTTCCATGCCATCCAAGTGGATGCCAGGAACCTACACAAAGTTCCTGAGAGGGAGGGAGGGAGGAAGGAAGGAAGGAAGGAAGGAAGGAAGGAAGGAAGGAAGGAAGGAAGGAAGGAAGGAAGGAAGGAAGGAAGGAAGGAAGGAAGGAAGGAAGGAAGGAAAGGTTAGGGAATGGGGGTACTGGAATGTAGGGGAGACAGGGTGAGGGGGAAGAAAGGAAGGAAGGAAGGAAGGAAGGAAGGAAGGAAGGAAGGAAGGAAGGAAGGAAGGAAGGAAGGAAGGATGGAAGGAAGGAAGGAAGGAAGGGATAACCTAATCTCGGAAAGCCATGGAGCGCCTCGCCTGGACCCTTGGCATCAATCGTCCAGCCTTTCGTTGGAGCTCGAGAGGACCATGGAGGCGAAGCAACTTCTCAGCCAGGGGGAGGAGGGGGAGGACGAAAAGGCCGCGAAGTGTCCTCTTGCTGCAAGACAGCCTCCTCAGTCGGCTGCCTCTCTCCATCCCCAAGCACAGCGACCCATTCCTTCAATCCAGCTGTCAAAAAAAATGGGTGACTCCTCGGGGTCTCGTCTCCAAGATTTTGCCCTCCTTTCTTCGTCGCTTCAAAAGCTAGTTTTTACCCATGGAGGCGCTCGGGTTCCAAAGAGTGTGAACGTGTGTGTGTGCGCGCGCGCGAATGTGCCCCTGTGTTTGCGCGCGCCTGTATTTTCTGGAGCCCTGTGCTGCGCGCGCGAGGTTATTCTCCACAATCAATCTCCCCCCCCCTCTCTCTTTCTCTCTCTACCTCTCTCTCTCTCTCTCCCACCCCCTCCTCTTCCTCTTTTTTCTTCCCTCTTTCCCAGACACAGATGAAATGCTTAGGAGCTTGTTGGTGCTAATGTTCTACTTTGCGATACATTGAGTGCCCTCCACTGGAGAAAACGGATCACATATTAAAAGCACGAACTAGTGAACGGGTTGGCATTGCTATGCAGGCTCCCTTTTGCGCGGAGAAAATTAAAGATGCAGGAGTGTAATTTCTCACAGCTGCCCCCTCTGCTGAATAAGCTTCTCCACGCCGTGGTTGCCGTGTTTATCCTTTTAAAAATAATTTAGCTCGAGCTTCAGAGAGAATTCTTCACACAATACCAAAACAACTTTGAGCACATTTTCATTGCCCTTAGTATTTTGATTACAGTGTAATCCAGTGACGTGCAGTCACTAGAGGCAGGGGAGGCGAGGCCTCACCAGTCTCCTGAGGGAAAGGAAACTATTTTCAAAATAATTTAAAAGGCCAAGGTAGTTGCTCCCAGACTCTAATCCCAGAGAACCTTTTTTTTCAGGAGGCAACTGGACTTTCTTGTTTTCCTATGGAGATTTTTCCTTCTCATCCATTCAGAGTTGAAGAAGCTTGGAAGAGAAGGGAAATGTCTTTAAAGAAAAAAAAAACAAAGAAAGTCCAGCTTTCTCCTGAAAAAGCATCTTTGGGACAACCATGACCTGGATTGCTGAGAATCTCCATAGACATTTGACAATGTAAAATCCAATTAGGATTTGGCCAAGAGACCACAGAGAAAGCCAAGGATTGTAGTTTAGATAGGGAAATTGAAAAGAAGACAATGGAAATGACTTTCTTAAGGTTAATTCCAAGGTTCCTTGAAAGGAATACTAATATATCTATAGTTATCTATAGCTATATCTAATCTATATGTCTATATCTAATTACCAAACCCTAAGAAACTTCCTCTTAGACCATCACTGTTGTTTTTTTTATTTAAAAAGTGAAACTATATTCTAATAATTAGACACTTAACTTTCTTCGTATGACAAGATCAAATTTTGCAGAATACACTTTTATTCTTCTTCAACAAAATATATTATTCTATATGCCCCCAATTTTATGTTCAATAATGCATTCTTAGAAAATTTGGTATAGAGGTTGCGCTAACTGCTCTGCAATTTTCTAGCACCTTCCGATATATACAGTATATTTAAAAAGTTGCATTGGCAACTTTTTAGTCACCAAAACATCCTTCCTCTGGATGAAGTCTAAACTATCTTCACTGCTGGTCTTTAAGAATTCTCCACTGAATGCAATTCTGGATTTGGCAATTTGTTAATTTTTAATTTGCAACAAGTCCTGGAACTTCATCACTTATCCCACTTTTCTTTATAAATTGACTTCCACACTAACTAGATTTGCACTGCAGGCAATGTCACGTTATAGATTAGTCTCTCTTCAATTTCTACTTGAAAAAGCTGGCAGGATGTTTGTTTAGCCAACTCTCTATCTCTTTTAAGCAGAACTGCTACTCTAATTCACCTCATAACTATTTTCTTACAGGTGAGATTTTCTTACAATTCAGATATTATTCAGTCAAAACCCTAGCTCTTCACTTTTTTCCTCATATTCCTGAGTCATGACAAATAATTCTTAAATAGAGAGAGCAAAGTTTGAAGTCTTGAAAATCAATATTATTTGACTGGGGTGTGGTATTTTTTTTATATGTATACAGAATAGAGAACACCATAACTGGGCAGAGACAATAATGAAGAGAGATGTGGAAATGTTTGGGTGACTTCATAGTTTCATTTCAGATTCCAACATTATCACATACCAACACTAGATTATCTAGGGTTTTTTTTTTCTTTTGTGTATAAAAGTACACCCATACCAATAAAAAAATATAATATTAAGATGATTAGGCTAGAGAATGACTCTTCTCATCTCTCTCTCTCTTTTTGCCATGTCTTTTTGCAGCCTGACTTTTTAATCTGATTCCCAATTCATACACTAAAATAACCAGAAATAAATAACAGTTTGTAAGATTCTTG
This sequence comes from Thamnophis sirtalis, assembly GCF_051295495.1. Lineage (NCBI taxonomy): Eukaryota > Metazoa > Chordata > Lepidosauria > Squamata > Natricidae > Thamnophis > Thamnophis sirtalis. Next base: position 81,811,116 of record NW_028261382.1, read on the forward strand.
GTTATAGGGCACATGTAAGATTCTGAACTCTGTGTAGTTGATATCTTAGACTGATATGTTTGAACCTATGTTTACATATGTGGATTGTTCGCATCAACCTTAAACTTTTTCACATTCTTGTGAACAAGAATATAAGCACATTTGATAAAGTAGAACATAATCCTATCTTTAATAAAGGTGAATAGATGATCCCACTACCAGATGTATTTGCAATCGGTTGAATGACTGAACCAAACACATGGTACTTACATGGAGAAAGATATACATGGAATGTGGTACCTTGTGGATCCATCTTGGGTCCAGTGCTCTTCAATATTTTCATAATTACATATTATGAATAAAAGACGATAGAAAATGTGTTCATCAAATCTGCAGACATAAATCTGGGGGATGAATGGAGAGCTAACATAGAAGACACACTGATAGTTCAAAAGAATCTTTACAAGCTTAAATAATTGGCCCTATCTAACAATAGGGATGTGGTGGCTGAGTGGCTAAGACACTGAACTTGTTGATTAGAAAGTTGACAGTTCAGTGGTTCAAATCCCTAGTGCCACATAACAGAGTGAATTCCCGTTACTTGTCCCAGCTTCTGCCAACCTAGCAGTTCGAAAGCATGTAAAAATGCAAGTAGAAAAATAGGGACCACCTTTGGTGGGAAGGTAATAGTGTTGCGTGAGCCTTCAGCGTTGAGTCATGTCAGCCACATGACCACGGAGTCATATTTGGACAGTGCTGGCTCTTCAGCTTTGAAACAGAGATGAGCACCGCTCACTAGAGTTGCGAATGACAAGCACATATGTGTGAAGGGAACCTTTACCTTTACCTATCCAACAATAAGAAAAGACTTTTCACTTAAGTATGAAAAACTAGACACACGGGTATAAGAGAAGTAGTACCAAGCCCAACAGTAGTATTTGTGAGTGGACTGAAGATTAGGCATGAACTAGCAGTGTTCTATATCTTCTGAAAGAAGCAGAAATTATATTGCACTGCCTAAATAGAAATAAAGTGTTAAGATCGTAGGAAATTATAATTCTATTCTATACTGCACTAGTTAGACAACACCTGAAAAGGTGTCCATTTCTGGTCTCTGTAATCCAAGACAGACGTTAAAGAATTTAAAATTTTCTGAGGAGAAGTTAAGGATGGTTGAGATGACAGGCTTGGAGGCAAAATCCTCTGGAGAATATGTTTAGCTAAAGAAGGCTATGCTAGGGGGAGGCATGATAACAATCCTTCTATACCTGAAAGGCTGTCACTGGGAAGAGGATGTGAAATTATTCTCCTTAGTATCTGACAATAAGACAAGAATCAATGAGCAAAAGGTTTACAGAGAAAGAACTGGATGCATAAAAGAAGAACGTCCTAAATGTGAGAATTGTTGAGCAGAGGGAGAGTTTGTCTCCTTTAGTTGTGGGTCCTCCACCACTCAAGGTTCCAAGCAAATGTTTAGAAAGCCATGTTCTATTCTGGGCAGAGGTTGGAATAGACTAGAGGACTTCAGGGTTCCTTCAAGATTTATGATAGCAATAGCACTTAGACTTATATACCGCTTCACAGTGTTTACAGCCCTCTCTAAGTAGTTTACCGAGTCAGTCTATTGCCCCAACAATTTGGGTCCTCATTTTACCCACCTGAGAAGGATGGAAGGCTGAGTCAACTTTGAGCCTGGTGAGATTTGAACTGCCAAATTGCAGGCAGCCGGCAGTTGTAGCCTGCAGTTCTGTACTCTAACCACTGCGCCACCAAGGCTCCTATAAGCTGCTTTATACTGACTGAATATAAAGTATGCCTATCTCTACAACTATTGTCAACCAACTTGCAGTCGCTTTACAGAGATTCATATAGGATTTTTTTTCCCTACCTGACCCGGAGTAGATAGTTATCCTCCATTTACAAAGATTATGTTTTATCTCTGAGCTATAAATTATGTAGTCTTCTTGTCTACAAACTCTAGTGTCCAGCCTGATGATGCTACCCATTCAAAAGAAAACACTGCTTTTTAGTTTCTCATTCCCCAGTAGTAGATATTCTACCATAGGTTGCCAGAGAGAACCAGAATCTGCTTGCTGTCCAAGAAGTAGAAGGAATGAGCTGCTAACTGAGCCTTATTTCCCCTGGGATGAAATTTGCTTTGAGACTTATAGAAGTGTTTATGTCCCATGTCAGATCCAGAACTAGGCTTCCACAAGAACACTCTCACAAAATCCTCACTGGGGAGTTAAAATACCTGGAGCATTCACTACCTACGTGCTTTGCTTAAACACCACCATAACATTCTAGTAATATTGGTGGCCTACATGAATTTGCTAACTAGGAATATCTTTGGGAAGGAGCCTTTGTCTGTTAGTATAAAACACTGCCTGAGTTAGGACCCTGTTTTTAACTCATATGGAAGCTAATGCACATGCAGTTATACTTACAAAAGTGTTTCTCCTACAGACATTTAGGTGCTGAATGTGTAAGGAACCACAGTTGAAAGACACACTTTCAACAACGTTGGTATAAGTAATCATATAGATAATATTATAATAACATATAAATAAGTTATATAAATAAGTAGATAACTAATATTTTCACAGGTGAAAATTGGTGTAGTTTCATATAATAAGCATAGCTCGGAGTTTCTGTTCTACATTGAGAAGACTTGGGCTCAATTCTTGGAATCTCTAGGTAGAAATCAACTTCCTGAGTGATTTCTGGACAGCTATGAACCAAAATCAGTTGCCTGGATGCACACATAGCTTTAGACCATAAAGGTGGCTTGATTAGCATGTTGTCTGAACCTAGTCACATGTGGTTTGCTGAACAAACTTGGTTACTTGGGTTCTGTTAAGCATCAGCCAAATCAATATATGACAGCTTTGTCTATTAAGAGCTGTCAGACGTTCTCTCATATCACTAAAGTAATTCTTTCTGTGAAACTTGACCCTTTCATGGGTAGACATTGACTTGAGTAAATAAAATAACCGGAGTTAACATATAGAGCAGTTTCTGCAAAGGAACATTGTTTATATGCTTACAGTGCATGTCATAATCTTTAAATCCTGTCCTTCAGATATTGTTCTAGTTACATCTGGCCCACATTTGCAAAATAGATATATTAGGCCCTACATTCTTTGTTCCCAGCTTCCTATATCTACATTTCACAATAGGAATGGTGAAAAGATTTACTCCATAGTTGTGGTGAAGCAGAACTTCATTGTTTCCCATAATTGTTATCAGAATGTCCGATAATCAGAAGAAATGATCCATAATGATATCCAGGAATCTTCTTTATGAAAACAACTTAAGCTTGATTGTTTAGGCTGATGAATTTATATTGAGGGCAAGGAAAAATATCCTTCATATGAAGCTGGACTCCTGATTGCTCTTTCTTGGTTACAGTAAGGCAAACAGCAAATTTCCCATTGCCTTATTCCCCAGGTCATTCTTTTGTTATGGTTTTTAATCCATAAAGAAATTGAAAAGCATAGGCTGAGTCATATGTGTCTATTAGTGCTTCTGTTACTGCCCTTAAACATGATTTAAGCCATTCAGGTTGTGTCTTCTAATTTCTATAAGTACTCTTAATGAATGAGGAACAAGCCACAATGAGACAGCAGCTTGCTTGCAAGTAGAGGATAAATAGGTTCTCTTTCCTGACATCAGTAAATTATTAGCCTTAGCTCCTTAAGTGGGACCAGGAATTGAAGGGGGGAAAAAACTTGTCACAGTTTCCTTATATAAATAGAAGAATGATCACCAAAGTAGAATCTTTATTAACATGAATGGACTTGATTTGTTAAATCCATCTCAGAAACATACTTTGGAAGTGCCAAAATGTATATATTTCAGTATATGTGCATGCATGCATGTATGTGTGTATCTGGTTCCCCTCGCACATATGTGCTAGATGTTCCTGACTCTAGGGGGCGGTGGTCATCTCCATTTCAAAACCAAAGAGCCAATGTTGTCCAACGGCATCTCCGTGGTCATGTGGCTGGCATGACTAAATGCCAAAGGCATACGAAACACTGTTACCTTCCCACCAAAGTAGTGTCTGTTTTTCTATGTGCTTTCGAACTGCTAGGTTGGCAGAAGCTGGGACAAGTAACAGGAGCTCACTCCATCACATGGTGCTAGGGATTCGGACTACCGAACTGCCGACTTTCTGTTCAACAAGCTCAGCATCTTAGTCACTGAGCCACCGCGTCCCTATATCTGTATCAACACCTATACTTATATCTCTATCTGTATCAATTCTCTCTCCTCCCCACCTATCTTTTGTGTAAATAAGAGCATAGCTTTTTGAGAATTGTATACATGCACATATCCCCATGCATACACAAGCCATTCTGGTGATTAAGGCACCAGGTTAGAAACCAGGACAGTGTCCTGTCTTGTGCAGAAAGACCTCTGGTTGTCCATTGGCCAGTCCCTCTTTCTCAACCCTAGGGAGTAGTCTTGTCAATCTGCTTCTGAACTCTTGCCAACAAATCTGAAGAAACTAGTCTAGTCCATGAGTCAGTCAGTCAATCAGTCTGTCTGTCTGTCTGTCTGTCTGTCTGTCTGTCTGTGTGTGTGTGTGTCTGTCTGTCTCTCACTCTCTGTCTGTCTCTCTCTAACTCTCTCTCTGTCCCTTTGTCTCTCTCTATCCCTCTGTCTGTCCCTCTGTCTCTCTGTCTCTGTCCCTCTGTCTGTCTGTCTGTCTGTCTCTTTATGTCTGTCTGTCTCTTTATGTCTGTCTGTCTTTCTGTCTGTCTGTCTCTTTCTCTGTCTATCTCTTTGTCTCTCTGTCTGTCTCTCTCTAACTCTCTCTCTGTCCCTCTGTCTCTCTCTATCCTTCTGTCTGTCCCTCTCTCTTTGTCTCTGCCTCTGTCTGTATGTCTGTCTGTCTCTGTCTGTCTGTGTCTCTCTCTGTCTCTCTCTCTAACTCTCTCTCTGTCCCTCTGTCTCTCTCTATCCCTCTATCTGTCCCTCTGTCTCTCTCTGTCTCTGTCCCTCTGTCTCTCTGTCTCTGTCCCTCTGTCTGTCTGTCTGTCTGTCTCTTTATGTCTGTCTGTCTCTTTATGTCTGTCTGTCTTTCTGTCTGTCTGTCTCTTTCTCTGTCTCTCTCTTTGTCTCTCTGTCTGTCTCTCTCTAACTCTCTCTCTGTCCCTCTGTCTCTCTCTATCCTTCTGTCTGTCCCTCTCTCTTTGTCTCTGCCTCTGTCTGTATGTCTGTCTGTCTCTGTCTGTCTGTGTCTCTCTCTGTCTCTCTCTCTAACTCTCTCTCTGTCCCTCTGTCTCTCTCTATCCCTCTATCTGTCCCTCTGTCTCTCTCTGTCTCTGTCCCTCTGTCTGTCTGTCTGTCTCTCTCTCTCTCTCTCTTTCTGACTCAGATTTATGCAGAGCAAATCATTGAGACCTCATCTAGAATTAAACCATTAGCAAGTAAACAAGGGCTAAGAATGCCCAACAATATATACTATCTCCATGCATCAGGAAAGACTCATAATAGTACACATTTCACACACTAAAATTCATAAACTCTCCTTTGGTCTTCAGTCATTTGGCAACTATCATTTCATTCATTCATTGTTCCCAAAAGCTCTGAAACTGCTTTGCCAGGTATCTGAAGACTTCGATTCTCTATAGCTATTTTGGAAGAACACTTCTTTTAATGTTAGTAGACCCAGCCAGATTTGCATGGTGCTCTCCAAGGCACTGATGACTCTGTGTTATGTCAAAATCCAGGCCTTTTGCCAACTAAGCAGTTCTTAAGAACCTGCCTTCTTCTGTTTTGCTCACCAGGTGTGGTGGATTTGCATTTTAGCAGCCATGCATACTTTCTGCTTTTTGGAAAGGAGTCAGGATTCAGTGTGCATGTATCAAAGACATCAATAATTTCTTTTTATATTTTTGGTCACCTTAAATACCATATGGGGCGGAAGAAGATACAATCAAATAAACAAATTGTTCAAATCTTGCAACTCTTCAAAAAGCCAGGCCAGGACAAAACCTCAAAACCTGTTAATGCCAAATTACACATTTCTTCTATCATCTGGATTCCTAGCAATGGTGAGTTAAATTATTAATTCCTTAATCAATTTTGGCTGGATTTTTTCCCCAATATATGATATCATTATATATATATATATATATATATATATATATATATATATATATATATATATATATATATATATATATATATATATATATATATATATATATATATATATATATATATATATATATATATATATATATATATAATGATATATTGTGTGTGTGTGTGTGTGTGTGTGTGTGTATGTATGTATGTATGTATGTATGTATGTTGTATTTGTGCTGATAAATATATAAAGGGAGACTAGTATAGATCTATTTCAAGCTATTTAGCTCTCATCAGCTAGCCATAGCCTTACTGGGATTCTTTATTTATTTATCAGCACAAATACAACACACATATAACAAAGGCAAGAGTAAAAATATTGGGTTTCTGTTGTGATGGACTCTTGTGATGAGCCGATTGACAGATAATGGAAGCAGTTAGCAGTTGGAAAGCGCGAAATTCAAAAAAACCGGGTAAGGAGCGGGCGCGGGTGTGCGGGCACGCGCGGGCGCGGGGGGGGGCTTTGCCGTTCCCGGAAGTTACTTACTTCCGGGTTCGGCGACCAACCGGATCGCAGGGACCGGTGCAAACCGGTTGAAACCCAGCCCTGATATATATATATAGTCTGTATGTGTATATGTATATGTGTGTGTGTGTGTTGCATTTGTGCTGATAAATAAAGGGAGACTAGTATAGATCTATTTCAAGTTATTTAGCTCTCATCAGCTAGCCATACCCTTACTGTGATTTGAACCTGGGCTGTGTTACATAGCAGGCAGTTATATTAGCCACTAAGCCACAGACATATATAGTGTGTATGTGTGTGCGCGCACGCATGTGTATGTATTTCAAACCACCTTAGATTTCCCTTGAATCATTAGATATAGAAAACTGGAGGGGGAACATGAAATATACTTATAATGGGAAATTATTGAGAATATAAAGGTAGAGCTACAAATTTGGGCGCACATAAAGATGCATAACTATATAAATATAATGATGAGAATAGCTGGGAATTGTAACCAGGTCAAAAAGAGGCTGGGGGGGGGGGGGTTAAAAATATAATTACTATATATGTATACTTTTTTTCTTTTAAAAAAGGAGGAGGATATATGTTAAAATTAAATATGTATATTGAAATGGAATTGTAAATACCATCAATATAAAGTGGAACTTGCTCAGAGGCTGAAATATACCAAGTAAATGAGATGAAGAGTGTGAAGTAGAGGAGAGAGGTAAGGGAAGAAGAGAGGGATAGGAGAGAGGGTGGGAGGAGAAGAGATGAAGAGTGTGAAGTAGAGGAGAGAGGTAAGGGAAGAAGAGAGGAATAGGAGAGAGGGTGGGAGGAGAAGAGGAGAAGAGAAAGAAGGAGTGGAAAGGGGAGAGAGGAGAAGGAGAGAGGAAGGGGAAGTAGAGAAGAGAAGGATGACAGAGGAAAGAAAGGAGCTAGAGAGGGCAAGGAGAGAGAGAGAAAAAAGTGATGGATAAAGTACAAATATGGTGTATGGAGAGCAGAAGAGCCAATAATCGTTTTTGGGAGTTGATGGTAAGACGAATTGATGTAAACATTTAACAATATAATATAATGTTGGTTATGTAATAGTATACACGTGGTTATTTGTTATGAAAATGGAAAGATAAAAAAAACTTTATATAAAAAAAAATTCCTTTGCATCTTTGTGTATTTGATATTGCTTGGTAAAAAATCTATGTCATGGAAACCTACCCAAAGTATTTTACGAGTATTTTAGTATATTTCTGCCCATCTCAAAAGCAGTGAAAAGATATTGCTTAGATAGATGTACAACATATGGCTTGGATGGAAAATGGCGATGAATGAATTTATGAGGTTTTCATGGGCTGTGCAGCACACAAAGCTAATGCTGCTTTCTCTAACTCACACACTTATAAATGTGTATAAAGAGGATGTTTCTGAATGCCAAGTGCATTTACAAAAGAGCACTATAAGTAATTGCTTTGCCATCTCTGTCCATGCCATCTCCGGTGCTGGTTAATATTGACTATATATCACAGTCAAGTTCATCGGTCATTTTTGTGCTATATTTTGGGTGTAAAATATTTCTCTTACTCTCACTTCGATGTTTGCCATAAACTAAACACTATGAAGGATCAGAGAAAATATTTGTCCAATTATGCATTTTCTGTGTTACATCTAATGTACTCCTTTCATTCCTATAAGGGTCCCTTATCCAATGGAAGAATAGAAGAAAGCTACATTTTTGCCATTCTCCTCCTGCAATTCCACCCATACTATTCCAGAGAGCTGTGTAATTCTTGAGTGTAAGGGGAGCTCAAGACTCATAGTGACAAGACAGTAAATTGGTTGGGATGGAGTGGAAATCCCATATTTATACAGAAGCTTCTGCTGAATCAAAAAGAAAAAGGATTCCACTGAATTAGCTGCACCCAATGTTGCAGTTGCCTAAAAAGCCAACAGTTCTAGGCTACATTAACAGAAGGATAGAATCAAGACCACATGAAGTGTTAATACCACTTTATAATTCTTGATGACCACACTTGGAATATTTTGGTTGCCATGTTATAAAAAGATGTGGAGACTCTAGAAAGAGTGTGTTGGGAGTATACTCCTAGTGCTGGGTAGGATATATACATATATATATATATATATATATATATATATATATATATACATATACATATACATATACATATACATATACATATACATATATACATACATACATACATACATACATACATACATACATACTCCTAGTGTTGGGTAGGATGTGTGTGTGTGTGTGTGTGTGTGTGTGTGTACACAACAACAAATGGTTGTTGTTGCTTTAAATGGGTGGATGTACTTAACAGCTGTAATTAACTTTACTATAAGAATGAGTCAAGAGAGCTCACTCTTTCTCTGCTTGTCCTATGCTTGATGACTTGATGACTGGAATGTGAACTGCGACTGTAAGCTATTGTTTGTTCTTTGAATTGTGTTTGGACTAATATCTACTATCTACTATCACTGCTTATGAAGCAATTATCAGTAGTAAAGCTACTTGTTTTTACTAGCAGTGTCTGAAACTCTATTTGTGTGTTTCTACTAGCAACATTCTTTCTCTCTAGCTGCACATTCCGCTGCACTACTTTCTGTCTCCCAACGGAGATACCCCTAACAGAGTGTCAAGAAGAGCAATAAAGATGATTAGAAGACTGGAGGCTAAAACATAGGAAGAACAGTTGCTGGAACTGGGTATGTCTAGTTTGATGAAAATAAGGATTAGGGGAGACATGATAGCAGTGTTCCAATATCTGAAGGGCTGCCACAAAGAAGAGGGAGTCAGCCTAGTCTCCAAAGCATCTGAGGGTAGGACAAGAAGCAATGGGTGGAAATCAAGCAAGAGAACCAACCTAGAACAAAGGAGAAATTTTATGAGTGCAAAATTAATTAACAATTAAATAACAAAAATAGCAATTAATCAGTGGGATGATTTCCCTCCAGAATTTGTGGGTGCTCTGACACTGGAGATTTTTAAGAAGAGATTGGACAACCATTTGTCTGAATATTATAGGGTTTACTGCTTGAACAGCGGTTAGACTAGAAGATCTCCAAGGTTCCTTCCCAACTTGTTTTTCTGTTAAATCTATGGGTGGAGAAATGGAGTAGATTATTTCTTTAAATTGCCCCATAGTGGCAGGGGGTGAATCTCCAAGCACTTATCTAGAGCAGGAATCCTTTCTTTTTTTCTGAACCACCGCTACTGAAAAAGCCCAATGGGAGCATTTCTTCTTAATGTCTTCCATTTGGAATCCACTGGAGGTAGGAAAAAGGGATTTTACTCTAGGCTGAAATGCAGGAAATAGGAAAGTTATGAATCTTTGAACTTTCTAGTGGCAACATAAGGTAAGCTTCCAACAAGGTCCTGGGTTCAATCCCTGCCATTCTGAACAGTAACAACAGCAACAATGACCTATAGTAGACCAAAGAAGGGTTCAAAGACAGAACACAAACAGCATCCCCAATTGCAAGCTGTTCTGAAGCATCCTAATTCAAAGGCACAAAAGCAGAAGCAACTTTTTTTTAAAAAGCAGAATCGACTTTTAAAGAAAATAAAAGTTTCGAACAGTTGCAAAGCAGATTTTGGCACAGATAAAGAGAAGAGAGAACTATGGAATTACGAGAGGAGGAGAGGGGGGAGGGAGGGAGAGAGAGGAGGGAGGGAGAGGGAGAGAGGGAGAGAGAGAGAGAGGGAGGGAGGGAGGGAGGGAGAGAGAGAGGGGGAGAGAGAATAGTGATAGATCCAGTTTGGTGAGTGGTTAAAAAATCAGGCTGGAAATGGGAGATTCTGAGCACTAGTCCCAATGACATTAGCCAGTCACTGTCTCTTTACCTTAGGAAGGAGGTAATGGCATACTATGCTGAAATCTTTGCAAGAAAATTGTAGGGACTTGTCCAGGCTATCACCAAAAGATATATAATAATAAAATAAAATAGTGACAGAATGTTAGCAATAGAATGGAGGAATTTTACATTCCTCATTTATGCTACAATTATATTTCATGTAATCATTTAAACGGAAGAACGTTTTCAAGTTAGTTAATTGAGCTCAATAAAAATAATTCAGACCTGGCAATTGTTAATACATTTAAAGCCTTTCCATTTGTTTCATTCTTGGAACAATCCATCAAGCTTAAAAACTCGCCTTACTTTTACTTCCTAATCTTATTAAAAAGAGAAGCAAACAGACTGACAATGAGCAAGAGAAGATCTGCAATGCTGTGTTATTGCTGTAATGCACGCTCATTTGAGTTTCAGAGCAGAAAAGGTTGGCATTAAAGAAGCATGGCCTTAACCATGTCAATTTGAAAATCAGAACAAGATTCACTAAACATGTCTCTAACATTGTAACACAGCCCTATTACAAGCCGCAGCGGGGAGAACTGTTCACAATGGCCTTACTCTCACTGATTTCTCTGAGGATATCAGCACCAGCCATTTTATTTGTGCTTGCTGGGAAAGAGGAGAATAATAATTGAAACGGCAACAGTCAGGTGGCCAGAACATCTGCAAATGTGCCAGCCCTAAGGGAAACATGATATCCAGGAAATGCTTAGTTGAAGAACAAGTTAGCTTCTAGGGAAAGAAAGAATTCAAATATTCTCTCTTACTTTCAGGCCAGCTGAATTTACCATTTTGCTGTACGATTATTCCATTTAAACTGATATATCTCCTACTTCTGTAGCTTTAGATGGATCGGTACAGTATCTAAGTACCAAAAGGCTGACCTTGTGAAGCATAGATATCATGGGTTTTTCCCCCTCCCTGTGTCCATACAACAAAATGTTTTCAGGCAATGGACATCTTTGCATGATTTTACACAGTGTCACAAATGATAGATGGAGATGTAGAGGCAGAGATACGATTTCTCCAGGGAAAGGGGGGACATCTCCAATAATTTATCAGCATCTGTTTTGGCAGTGACATTGGCACCTCTGCTAAAAAGCAAAATGTTTTCCCTGTGGGAGGCTTCACACTGTGTGAAAGATGATGGTACAGTAAGAGACAGTTCATTCCTACATACCCCATAGCCAAATCGTAATTTAATAAGCAAGACTTCCACAAATTCTCTTTATTGAAATGGAAGGAATACTGGAGAAAAATGTCCAGCACTAGTACACTGATTGTACCCACCAAAGAGATATAGGTAGTCCTTGATTTCTGACCACAATTGAGCCAAAAATTCCTATTGCTTATGAGCACAATTGAGCCCAAACTTTTTGTTGTTTAACTATCCACCTGGTGGGCTGGGACATAGAATTTTAATTTTCCTGTTGTCAAGTGAGTTTTGTCCCCATTTTATGACTTTTTTTGGCCACAGTTGTTAAGGAAATCACTGCAGTTGTTGAATGAATCATGTGGTCCTTAAGTGAATCTGATTTTCCCCATTGACTTGCTTGCAAGTTGGGTACAAGGGTGGGATTATATTGGTTTGGACCAATTCAGGCAAAACAGTAGCTCCGACTATCAGCTGGGAGCGAACCAGTTCGCTCCAAATTTTAGCTGGGCCTGCCCATCCGCCCCTGTGCTATACTCACCTATATTCCCTTTTCTGAAGCCCAGCTGATCAGCGCAGCAGAGCTGATTGCCGCACCTCAGCTGTTTTGCACCGGGGCTGCAGTAGAAGGTAAATTTTCAGACTAAGTGCATGTGCGCAGAGTGCATACTCAGTGAACCAGTTGTTAAACCAGTAGTATCCCACTCCTGGCTGGATAGGTTGCAAATGGTGATTATATGACCCCAGGCCAGTGTAACTGTCTCAAATGCATGCCAGCTGCCAAGCGCCAAATCTTGATCGTGTGATTGTGGGGATGCTGCAATAGTTGTAAGTGTAAAACCAGTCATAAGTCACCGTGGTTAGAATGCAGTACTGCAGACAAACATGTCCCACAGCCTGGAGTTTGACCCTGATCAAGAACGATCATGGTTGACTCAACCTTCCATCCTTCTGAGGTTGGTAAAATGAGGACTCAGATTGTAGGGGGGCAATATGCAAATAATGCTGACCCCCCTCCATCTGGTGAGTAATGCCGACACAAGCTTACTGTTAGCCATGCTTTATTCACAGTAATTAATCACAGATAAGACGTTGGCAGCAACCCAGACTCCCACAGATAAGAGATACAATACACACAAGAGCTTCTCCAGCTTGGTATAAATGGTTGTGTCCTGCAAAAGGTCTCCTCCCAAAGTCTCTTCTTATATACTCTCTTGGGAGGAGCCAAACCACAACCACCTGGGCCTGATTATCTCCTATGAGTCTGTGTCCGTAATTGCTGCATTCGTTTCTCTGCCCTCCTCTGCTGGGCATCAGGGACAAACTCCCTTTCATCTTCACCACTGCTCCGTGCCTCAGGCACCTCCTGGTGGTCAACCAGCCTCTCTGGTCCCTGCTTGGAGTCTGAACCCTGCCCAGGGTCCTCCACATCTTCCAGAGCTGACTCATAGGGTCCCTCGCTATTGGAGTCCATCGGCAGATCCAACAGCTCCTGCTGGGCCACAACAGGGCGGTATATAAATCTACATGCTATTGTTATTCTGTTAACATAATATCTTAGGTTAAAAAAAATAACCCATATTATTTCTTGGCTAGATGGCAGTACCATAGAATATCATGTTTCCTTACTTCAGCTGATAAACTCAATCTATTTGTTCAAGAGTCACATCAAAAGCTGCTTCTGAATACAGTTTGATATCTGGATTAGTAGTGATGTATATTCTAGCACAGTGAATGCTACATTTCTTCTTGTTGTTGTTTCATATTCACTGAAGAGCATCCTGATTGGCATTTGAGATAAACTTCACAAAAGTTACACTTATAAGATCAAAGCCTTGCCAAGGCTTCAACTCCAGTACGAATTAATTAAAATGAGCAAAATTACCTCTGGAAACCTCAAGGTAAGATCTTGACATATCTGCGGTAAGCTTCAGCCTAAAGAGGATTTTACATTTTTATTTCAAATCCAGTTGAAATAATTTATCCTGACGTCCGTGCATTAATGACCTAAGCTTTGCAAAGCCCAAACTACTTGAATAACCAGAGAATTCCCACAGAGATCCTGCCATTAGGGATACACTTTGCAAGTTTACTTTCTCTCAACTGCAAAAAAGGGCTCATGCTTAGTTTGTCCTCTTTTGCACTGCAGAACAATATAAGCCTCTAAGTCTTTTCATTCTTAGAAATGCATAAATATGGAGATTCTTCGATTTATTTTTTTTCCTCTGAGTTGAAGTATATGCAAGCATTTATGTTAGTGTGCAAGCATTTTATATTATTACAAGCACTGGCAATTTTCCATGTAACTCTCAGAAGCTGTGTAACTCTTAGATCTGTCCTTACCATTCAACGACAGAATGGTGCTTTGATCAAATGCAAAGCATCTCTATGACCCAGGGCCCTTTTTGTGGCACAGGACAATGTTTCTTAGATCACAATAGAATGCATTAATTATAATACTAGATCAACTTTGTTTTTACTGAGGTTTCAAGTAAAAACAGCTGAAGCTTTAACTTGCCTGCACACTGTAGAGCCATATAACCCAGGAAGCAACGTTCTTTAATTGTCCACATGAGATATGACAAATCAGATTGCTGGTTATGGAAGATGACAAGATCATTTTGATGGTTGACGCTGTCCATCTCTACCAGAACAAAGAAAGTAAAAGTTTATTAAATCACAAACTGAGTTGAAACAGACCTTTTTGGAACTCCTTGTAGGATTTAAACTTAGACTTTTGCTTCCTGAAAATTAAGATAATGTGTTCTTAATTATCTAAATGGTGATTCTCCAAGTGTAGGATCCTGGTGGGCAGGCATCCAGGACTGCCACTCAGGAGAACAAGAACTGGGACTTAAATGTACAGGATACCGTTGTAAAAAGTTAGCACCCACTCCTCTTAGAAGAATGAAATATTCTAGAAAATATTAAAAAGGCAGAATATTATACCTCCCTGGATGACAAAAGGAGAAGCATGCTCTTGGAAAGCAGCCCCCACCTTTTTTGATAGCCCCAGAAAGACTGGTGGCATCCTATCTACTAGACAAAAGGCTTTCAGCCTCAGGGAGATGGGATAAGCCCTCACTCAAGATCCAAACCAGGACATAATAGGAATTGCCCAATACCCTTTCAGAACAAAAGCCTGTTCATTACATCATCACCCAGCAAGATTCAACCAAGCCTGGGACACAGACAGCCTACAAGGTTAGTTGGACCCTCGCATAGCCCCCTGGGAGTCTGACAACCAATAGGATACATTTCTGGCTATTGTGGGTCCGTATGAAGGACGAGGCAGGAGGCAGTCTGTGGTGAGAACAGCTTCTTTATTGTAGGACAATAACTATATACAAGTAGCGATTCAGCACCTTTCCCTGCTTGACAGCTATTTATATGGAGCTGTCAAGCAGGGAAAACCAATAGGTGCGCCCCTAGTGGCCCACGCTTAGCCAAGCCGCATCCTAGCCAATCAGGACACGGCTTGGCTTGTTGCTAGCCGCTAGGTTGTAAGTCGAGGACTTTTCAATACTCAACACCTGCAAGGCCCAAGAGAGAGTATAAATATATCTCACTCTCCAGTCCATGTGTTCAGCTGCACCAGGGACCATATGCTTAATGGTTCTGCTCCAGAGGTGAGTTTCAGATGAACCGGTGGTGGTAGCAACAAGAGGTTCTGCCCACCCGCCCAGACGCTTCTGTGCAAGCATGAATGCGAGCAAACCAGTAGTAAAAAAAAAATAGAGACACATGACTCTTCTGCTCCATTAAACCATCTCTCAAAGCAGCCTCCATGTTCCCAGTGTCCTTCTCCCCACTTGGAATTGAGCCCAGATAGACATTTCTTCCAACATCATATCACATAGGAAAGGATTTTTTTTTAAAATAATTCTTGTTCAATGAGGCTCCTCTCTCCACAAAAGACCATCATATACAGAGCCCTAAATTAATCAACCTGCCTGAAGAACAGATGCATCTCTCTCTCTTGTATTATGGTCTTGCTTCATATGTGGCAACAGAAAAGGACAATCCTGGCCTTGTTGCCTAGGCAACGCATGGACTTGGCCTCTTGCTGTACCAGGCTGTAGCCTGACAGACAAGGTTGGGTGTTATGGAAAGTTCTTTTACAGTGTGAAAAAACAGAGGGGGAAAAATCAGTGGGATTGGGAATGACCACAAGAGAAATGTTTCCACAAGTAAACTTGGAAACCTGAAGAGAAATGAGGGCTTTATAACAAGCGTTGGTGTAGGTGGAACACTTGAGTCTCTCCTCAGAAGAATTCTTCTCCCAGATTCAGATGTGTGGAGATTTACAGACTTGTTGTAAATCTAGCTCAGGGGTACAACTTTTATCTGGATTAGGAATCCCATCTTGACTTTAAAGGGCATGCTGAAGAATTCACATTATCAGTGGACGACAGAGCTAAAGGAAATATGATTTCATTTCCTTTGGGTTTACATTTTATTAAAATCATATTTGGGTCACCGTGTTGTGTGAGGCTTCAGTTTTGATGGTAAGCAGGTGTTTCCTCCACAGTGACATGAGTGTAACACTTGTCTGCAACCATTTAAAGCAGGTAATCCCAGGAAATGATGAGTTTGCTTTAACGTATTATAGACAAGTGCTACACTTGCCCTCCTGTGCATCCCAAAGCACTTTTTATAAATTATTTCTGAAATATGGCATTACCCTAATAGTTCATGTGACAATTCTTCAGTCAGGGATTTCTCCTTTCCAGCACTTTAAAAATTAAGAGTGCTGAATTTTCAAGATTGCATCCAGATAACCTGTTGTAGATTCAAGTCACTTATGGCTTTATTAGTTTACATTGAATTAAATTAGTCTATCATTTAAGGGTGAGAAAACTAGACATTTGCAACTATGGTAGAGACCTAGGTGAGTGCATGAATTCAGGTAGACCTTCAAAGAAAGCCTCATGCAACAATACAGAATTGAATGATGTTTGTGACTCATATTAAAACAGCTGGCTGGCAATGTTTTTAATTTTCTGTAATTGCAATTACAATTCTGTAGGAAGATCAAAATAACAATATTAGATGAAGAAGGAATGATAAGCAGCTGGCTTATATTCTAAACTGACATTAACTGAATATGAGACCAGTTAAGACTTTATGGGGTCAATATCACAGCTGGAAAATTTGGCTTGTTTAGGCAGATGCTGCTTAGTACTTTGATCCCCCAAAGATGGTTTAATGTGTCCAACTACAATAGCAGTCTACTTTTAGTTTATGTTGCGTGATTAAAGTCTGAAAACAAAACCAAGAAAGCATTTGCTTGTCATTACTGTATATTTATTGACTCAGAATGCACAGTGTGAATGCCTCCCTGGGTATGCATATGCTTTTTTTAAGATTCACAATTTGACATATCTTTTTAAAAATGTGTATCTTTGTTATGCCATTTATTTTATATTGGAGGTGCTCAAGTATCTGTAATTAATACATTTATTTTAATATTTTCCCTAATTTTAATATGTTCAATGTTGTTACCTTGCTCTTTCTGTAGATGTTATGTTTACATCCATTGGGCTTTTATTGTTGTGTGGCATAGGTCTGGGAATTAGTCTAGAATTTGAAGTGTGGGCTATGAAAAGATCAGTCTTATTTGAATCTTTTCAGAATAATGTATTTAATTCTATTAAACATGTGTACTAATTTCCCAAGAAGCCTAGTCATAGCTGTATTCTCAGTGTCATAAAAGGAAGGAATGCCAAGCTTACCTATATCTTGATTTCAAATGTTATTTCTAAGATGGATAGTTTTTTAAGAAAAGCACGGGTAGATTCCTAGTGCTTACAAAAAATGTACATGCAAAGAACCTTTAAAAAATAATCAGGTCCATTCAGATTTTTAATCCTAATTCCTGGTTAAGAATCAGGAAAGGTTAGCTAAGATGTTTCCTGGGTTATCTCCATTGTGTTGGAAATGTGGAAGAAAGGATGGCACATTCTACCATATTTGGTGGTCCTGTACTGAGGCCACGAAATATTGGAAAAGGATTAAAAAATGGTTAAAAGAGGTTACCGGGGCAAACATTGAATGGAGACCTGAGAACCTGTTACTAAGCATCAAACCAGATAACATAAGTAGTTCAATATGGCATTTGAGCCTGCATATAATTGTGGCCGCAAGAATAACCTATGCACAATTTTGGAAATCCACCACTATACCGCCGGAAGACGCATTAATTAAAAAGATCTACGAATGTGCAGAAATGGATAGAATGACGGGTTGGCTGAGGGACAAAGGAGAAACAGAACATTATCTTAGCTGGAACCTATGGTATATGTGGGCGACTAGGAGAACAGCAGGGACTTAAAATGGGGAAAGTTAACATAAGTACTGTAATAGATCCCTGAATCTTGCAATGAGAAGATGTGGCTTAGAGATCTAATAATTGAGGAAAGAAAGAAAAACTGGGCTGTGAATGACTGTCACCGTGGGGGGGGGGGAGGGGGGGTTGTATGTCTAAAACGGTATCTGTATCTGTATGTTTTACTTTATATTGTTATGTATGATTTGTCTTGTTTATGTCGTTGTATTTATGTCGCTGTATTGTGTTTTTCTGTTTTTTAAAGGTAATGTTTAATAAAAACTATATTTAAAAAAAAAAAAAAGAAATTAAAAACCATGAACTTACTTTTTTTTAAAAAAATTCACCCAATGAAAAATTCATATACCCATTTTTCACCAAATACACACATTATTTGAAAGAAAAAAAATATGTGTTTTTACAATGGCTGCTGACCAGGGAAAGGGTTTAGAAAGCTCTTTGTGGACTTACCATAAAGTAGGAATGTGTAAGAACTTGGATGACTCAATTCTGGTTAAGCACCAACTAATATTGATAAAATGTTCAATTCTGGCACCCTTAAATAAGGTTGGAGAACCTCCTGAGATATTGAGGCTGTATTAGCCCACTCAGGGAGCATTAAGCTAAAGGAACCAGGGTTACAGAGCACACTAAACCATAATAATTTGTTCTGAGCCATTTTAATTTATAAACTGTGGCTTATAGTTTAATCGGATATGGGACTCCAGGGAATTGTAGCCTATGCTACAAACCACTCTTAAACTTGGCTTTGTAAGATGCATGAGCACACATTATAAAGGAGCTTCTTCTCATCTATCCTTTGCCTTTGGTAATTCATCTCGTTTTCATCCCTTTCCAGTTCAGCATAAAATAGAAATGAGAATTTGGTTTGTGCATTTCAAAACTAAGATTAAGATTTCCTTAAGAACCTCTCAGAGAGAGAGAGAGAGAGAGAGAGAGAGGAAGGGAGGGAGGGAGGGAGGGAGGATGGGGAGGGAGGGAGAGAATGAAAGAAAGAAAGAAAGAAAGAGAAAGAGAGAGAGAAAGAGAAAGAAAGAAAGAAAGAAAAAAGAAGGAGAAAGAGTGAGTTTTCATGTTGTTATTCTCCAGCACAAACAACTCCCTTTGTGTCTAAATGACAGCAAGACAACATTTCCATTGGAGGCTGCTGAACCTCAAAAATCTTGCTTGCACTTTTGCATTTTCTGCTATGTAACCTGTCATAAGTCGATATGTGAGACATGGTTGGCAGCCGTGGAGAAAGTAAATGAGGATTTGAGGAGCTGTAAATATCCAAAGCTAATGTTTTCGATAGAAGAGTATATATGTAGTTCGGGGTTGAACTGTGGAGTCCTTGGTACTTTCTGAGCTTGGTTGTTTGCTTGGAGATGTTTCATTACCTGACTAATATCTTCAGTGCTAATATTTTCCCCCTGCAATAATAGAGGGCAAATATATCTAGAAGGGGTCTGTGTAGAAAGAGAGAAATATGAGTATCTCATATTCTTCTACGCAATCCCTTCTACGAGCATACTAGACACCAAAAGACAAGTCTACTTATTAAAAGGTTTAAAGCAGTTGACAAAATTTTACCTTCATGCATTGTTGAAGGGTACAGTGCCTAATATTTCAGTACAGTGGCAAGACTTTGCTCCAAAGCTATACAAATCTCTAAGTGCCTTATGAATAAAAACTATTAGCAGGGAAAAATTGTACATTTCAGCCCACATTAATAGTGCATGCCACAAAGGCATCTGCTTCTTCCATTTCAGGTTTTTTTTAAAAAAAATATTCACATGTATACCAACTAAGGATTTACTGTATATAGCAACGAATAAAGTAGAGAGGTTTTATAAATAATATGCTTGGTTTATTAGACTACATCTATTTATGTGCATAATATTATGATATTTTAAATGTATCTACTTATTTGTTATAGATAGATAGGTGATGGCAGATACATGGATGGATGGATGGATGGATGGATGGATGGATGGACGGACAGATGGACAGATTGACAGACAATCATCTATCTATCTTCTATCAGGCTAGCCCATCTTAAATTATGAAAATTCATTGGGTAACTTAGGAAGTGGATATTGATCAATTGGTAACACAATTATACATTGTGAATTGGATTCAAAGGGAAGCTTTTGAAGAATAGTATGGCAAATGATTCCAGGCTAAATCAAATCATATTAGTTTTTCTCAGTTTACTCAATGCTTGACAAAAAGGGACCTAATAGGGAACTTTATCTTTCAGCATAAGTCACTATCTTGAACAGAAATTCAATTTTACTTATTTGTTAAACTTATATGTCATCCATCTCACTGTTACAGTGACTCTGGGCCAGTGGTGGGTTGAGGGCATTATGCCCCAGTAATGGGCATACCGGTGCCTGCTGGGAGCATCAGGCGCTGTTCCAGTACGGTGCTTCAGAGGGCCCACCTGCCTGGCTGTGTTCCTGAGCTGTATTTGATCCAACTGGGCTGTTTGCGCACGTACACACAGCATACAGCGCCTGCGCGACACTCCGCTGAGCAACTGGAGCGTCGCAGGCGGTGGGTGCACGTGGTGGACTCCCGGCCCTGTTGCAGTGTACCAGTTGCGACGGGATTTGAAACCCAGCACTGCTTTGGGCAACTTTCAATATGGTAAAAATAGATAATACAACATGATTAAAATTAAGATTAAATAAAAAACTGGAAACCAAGAGGGTTTTTATGGGTAGCCCCATGTACAGGACTTTGTAACCCAATTGAAAGATGACCAGAATGTGAGTGACTGCACATTCTTGCCTTAAATACTAAAAGCAGCCAGTTGTCTTTGGACCAATCACAGACTCTCAGCCATGTACTGGGAACCAAAAAGCATTTATTTATCAACTTGCACTGGACTACTATGATAGATTATGGTCCATAACCTTCAGTAAGAAGCCTTCACTCTAGAGTGCTAAATGATACCATAATTTTATTTTTTTAAAATCTGGGTTTTGTCTGTTCAGTTTGGTTTTATTTACAGAAGGTTTATTATGTTGCTCTGATTGATTGTTGTTACGGTTCCAGGATTCATATTAAAGTGGGTGGCCATATACATTCTCTAAATAAATACACAACAGAATAACAGAATTGGAAGGGACCTTTTAGGTTTTCTAATCTAACCCCTTGCTCAAGCAGGAAACCCTACACCATTTCAGACAAATGGTTGTCCAATCTCTTCTTAAACACCTCCAGTGATGGAGCACCCTCAACTTCTGGAGGCAAGTTGTTCTACTGATTAATTATTCTAACTGTCAAAAAGTTTCTTCTTAGTTCTAAGTTGGTTCTCTCCTTGATTAGTTTTCATCTATTGCTTCTTATTCGGCCTTCAGGGGCTCTGGAGAATAAGTTTCCCCATCTTCTTTAGATTATTACTAATCACATAATTTCTTAGCCCTATATATTGAATAAAGTTCAATGATTGTGTTTGCCCGATACCCTAAACTATAAGCTGTAGTTTATAAACTAGAGTTTATTTTCCTAAAACACCAGTACCAAGTCAACTATATTCTCAAATTGCACAATATGAAGCCAAACATTATTTCTCTATCAAGCTCTAAATTCTACCCATTGGGATAACAGACCTTCAACTGTTTATATAAAATTTATCCATGAATTAGAGAGGTTAATAAAGACTCATTTCTCACCCAAGGGACTGCTAATTTTCCTGCCTGACTTAATTTGAATTCTAATATATCCCTTGGCCATGTAAACCCCAAGAAACTAAAGCAACTTCATTTACTGTTATCCATGGATAATTAGTCATACACATCTGGCTGTACTGATGGCCTCATTTCTACTACAATTTTGAGCTAAACTTTAAATTCATATATATATATATATATATATATATATATATATATATATATATATATATATATATATATATATATATATATATATATATATATATATATATATATATATATATATATATATATATATATATATATATATATATATATATATATATATATATATATATAAAGTCACAACCCCTGGTATGCCCAAATATGGGAGGAAGTTCATTGCTTCCATTCTCTGTCCATTGGCTCGTCACAAGAGACTATCCAGACAGAAATCAATATTTTTACTGTTGCCTTTGTTACATTTGTGTTGTATTTGTGCTGATAAATAAATATATCTATACTAGTCTCCCTTTATTTATTTGTCAGCACAAATACAACACAGACACACACACACACACACACACACATATATATATATATATATATGTGTGTGTGTGTGTGTGTATATATATATATATATATATATATATATATATATATATATATATATATATATATATATATATAGTATTTGTGCTGATAAATAACTTTACATTTGTAACTTTTGTAACTTTAAATACATATATAAGTTGTAACTTTAAATACACACACACACACATATGTGTGGTGTGTGTGTGTGTGTAATCTCAATAAGGACTGGCATCTATTTATTGAGAGTGAGAAAATAATACCATTCTTTTGATATTATTAGGTACATTAACCCAACTATAAGGTACAAGCAATATTTCAGCATAAATTGCAATGCAACTTTTTTTCTGTTGCTTATTTGTCACTTTCATATATTTGCTGTGTAATATGGGAGACAAAATTTGAACAGATCAAATAATGAGTCAGTTGATGTACTATTTCCATTTCATATCAAATATGTTTGGTGTTGCATTTTAACATGTTGACTCAGGGAAACTTTTGATTAAGTAAGTATTTGCCTTGTACTCAGAAACGAGTATGCCTTAACATCTATTATCCCAAAGCAGAGATCCCTAAATTTAGCACTGGGAAACAGTTGTTATCATATGGCCTATTTGTACAAATTAATATGGTATGAAAGAGATGTGGAAAAGACTTTAGCCTTTGGTAAAGTGGGTGTTGGATTGTTTCTCAATATGTCCAAATCATAATTCAACAACCTATTGTATCAATGTTGCAATAAGTAGCTGAATAGCATTCCAGCATAAGAAGATCAATTTAATCCAGCTCTCCCCCCCCCCCTCACAGTGTCCAATCAGATATCTCTGGGGAGTTCATTAGCAGAAGATGGAGACATAGGTCTTTCCTGCCATTATTCCTCTGTAACTGTTTTTAGAAGCATGCTGGCCGCAACCCAGAGGCAACATTGATTCTCAAGATGACTAGTCTTTGATCGACCTGTCCTCCAGGAATCTATTACATGTCTTGGTGTAATGAATTCCACAGGTTAATTATGTGCTCAGTCAAGAAGTACTTCCTTTTGACTGTTCTAACCTCCTTCCAATCAATGTCATTTTGCATTTGTCTTTTCCAAGCTAGGTGTGATTTGTGCACCTTGATCCTATCCCTATTGTGTCCCTTTTTTCAAGCCAAAGAATCCCAAGCATTCTAGTCTTTCTCACAGGGAAAGTATGAGGCCTCTGGTTGTTGCCTTCTTCATTTTTTCCAGCTCTCTTAGATGAATTCATTCTACAAGATAAGATGAAAACTAAAGACTCTTACAGGAATTACTGATGGCATACTTTGACTAACATTTTAACCTCTTTAGTGTAAATAACTTCTACGCCAAATTGCCTCAAGATTCAAGAGAAAAAATAGCTCCAATATTGAACAAATGACATGTGAAGTGGATGAAAAAGTGTGCTCTTGTCTATTGTGATTTAAGAGCCGCTATGAGAGCTTTCTTAAGAAGAATGACAGGTATTTGTGAGTCCATCTGACATGCGCTTGTTTCATCTGTATGTGCCGGGTGATATAATGTCCCTGAAAAAAATAGTGTTGGGGTGATGATCCTCTTATTGATAGCGAGGTGGGGAGCTCTGGAACTAAAAAAAAAATTCTGGAAACACTGGAGAGAAAAGTTGGATTAAGCCCGAGAGACATTGTTTAAAACAAACCCAGGCTCTTTTAAAGCTTCAGTCATTCAGGTTATTAAGTCAGATTATAATGTCTAACTAAGGAGATAAACCGACTTAGCAGCTGCAGCTAATAACATTGCCTCTGCTCTTCCTTCAACAGACAGCTCTCTTTCCTCCCTCTTGGCTTTCCAGCTGCAGAGAATATCTCAGTCTTTCCTGGGACCTGCAGCAGAAGCTTTGTCTGCCTTTACTTACACTCTGCATGAACTTGGGCCTGGTTATTACTGTCATCATTTAATCCATCCATCCCAAACTTTTCCTAAGATAATGTTATAAGGCAATTTGGGACTTTTTCTTCCTCTTGCCCCCAATTACACCTTGGATATAGCACAGGGCCAGGATTCTCCATTAACCCATAAAACATATCCCTTCTCTACTGGGAAATGCATCTGGGGAGATACAAGAGATCATCATATCGAACGAAGGAATATCTTTGGTCAACAAGTGCTTCTAGTAGTCATTCACTGACTTCTGCAGTTGCTGGTTTAGTTTAGTTGCAATGACTGAAAACACCTCTTTAAGTAGATCACGGGTGTCAAACTCAATCATGCCACCTGATGTCATATGATGTATTGTGATGTTTTTTGCCTTTGCGGAGCTGGGGTGGGTGTGGCCTGCATATGATGCATCTGGCCACCAATTTGACACCTCTGAATTAAATCAAGGGTGTCTAACCTTGACAGCTTTAAGACTTGTGGATTTCAATTCCCAGAATCGAGGTTTGAGGTTCAAGGTTCATTTTATTTATATGCCACCCTATTCCCAGCGGGACTCAGGGCAGCGCACAAACCCAAGGCGGGGGAAGGGAAAAACACAAAAACTACAAAGTACAGGACATTTAAAACAACCAACAGCCACACGATTCGAGAGGGGAAGGGAACTCATCGATCCCAGGCCTGCCGACACAGCCAGGTTTTAACGGCTTTTCGGAAGGCCTGGAGAGAGGTGAGGGTCCGAATCTCTGCGGGGAGCTCGTTCCAAAGGGCCGGAGCCACCACAGAGAAGGCCCTCCCCCGGGTAGTGGCCAGATGACATTGGCTAGTAGACGGAACCCGGAGGAGGCCTAATTTGTGTGATCTAAAGGGTCTTTGGGAGGTAATTGGCAGCAGGCGGTCTCTCAAGTACCCAGAATGGCTTGGAAATTCTGGAAGTTGAAGTCCACAAGTCTTAAAGTTGCCAAGGTTGGAATTCTCTGAACTAGATAGTATTTATCACTTGATTTGCTCCCTTGCTTGACAGAACAATACAAATATATGACAATTAGATTTTAATTCACTTAAAGGCAATTCCATATTTTTCTTTCCCAAAATCATGATGCTAATTTCCATTGTATCCAGAACTGTAGATGAGAAGTCTTAGCATATTCACGCTGATTGCTATGTAAAATGAAATATGATTTAATATCAAATCCACTTATTTCAATCAATTTTCAAGTATAGCCTTTTTACCTGTTCTCTAGCTATTTGGATCTCTCTCCGCAGTTAAGAGAATATGATCTATAACCCAAAGTTTCCATCTAGATAGTGAAGTAAAAGGCTATTTTCTAAAGCATTTGGATTTTTTTTTCTTCTGAGGGTGGGTTACGACTAGACTAGCAACTGGAATGAAATAACTTGAATGATCTCATTAATGCACCATCAATCTCAACTGGATGAAAATATAGATTTAAAGTACTGAGAATTTTGAATATATTCTTGCTCATCCATACAACCAAGTACAAGTTACACCTACAGTACATATAAAGCAACCATAAATTGTAGGAATAAGCATTCCCTCTCTTTCGTTTTTTATTACATTCATAAGAGCCAAGAATGTTAAATCAACAAAATTTATGCTCTCTTTCCTCCCAGCAGAATGATGATGGAGAAACTTTGAAAATTAGAAATGTGGGTGTTGTTGTTTTGACAGCAGTTGGAGCAAGTTGCATTCATCACATATGCTACATCTTCAGCCTTACAAATCCTTATGAGGGAATTATATTAGTAATTAATAAGGCTGCAAGAACACTTAAAAGAGGTTATAGTCCAAAGCAGGCTAGCTGAAACCAAATATTTTAACAGGTTTAATTCTTGGTAATATTCAGAGCTTTAAAGTAGCTCTGAGCTGCCTTCACATTCAAGTGCATTTATTTTTATTTTTATTGATTGATTATTTTTTTCCTCCATCTTACCACATGGTGTTTCTGAGCTTTTTATAACATTAAAATGAAACAATAAACACACACGCACACACAAACACACATGTTGCATTTGTGCTGATAAATAAATAAAGGGAGACTAATATAGATCTATTTCAAGCTATTTAGCTCTCATCTGCTAGCCATACCCTTACTGGGATTTGAACCTGGGTTGATTTTTACATGTTAGGCAGTTGTATTAGCCACTAAGCCACAAGCACTCCTCCCTTATCAACTGAGCCAAGGAAATAAGTAAGTGTTATGTCAAAAATGGTTTCCTACACATAACACAATCACACACACACAAACGCGCACACGCGGACACACACACGCGGACACACACGTATGTGTGTGTGTGTGTGTGTGTGTGTGTGTATGTATTTAGAGTCACAACCCCTGGTATGCCCAAATATGGGAGGAAGGTTACTGCTTCCATTCTCTGTCTATCGGCTTGTGACAAGAGACCATCCAGACAGAAATCCAATATTTGTACTGTTGCCTTTGTTACATTTGTGTTGTATTTGTGTTTATATATGTATATGTGTGTGTATGTATGTATGTATGTATGTATGTGTGTGTGTGTGTGTGTGTGTGTATATATATATACATATACGTATATGTATACGTATACGTATACGTATACGTATACGTATACGTATACGTATACGTATACGTATACGTATACATATACATACATACATACATACATACATACATATATATATATATATATATATATATATATATATACACACATACATACACACACACACACACACATACATATACATATACATATACATATACATATACATATACATATACATGTACTTATACACATACATACATACATACATACATATATATATATATACACACAAGTAAGGGTATGGCTGGGGTTATAATGCAGTATTGAAGGCTGATTGCGCCCGCTGCCAGCAGTTCGATTCTGACTGCCTGAAGGTTGACTCAGATTTCTATCCTTCCAAGGTCAGTAAAATGAGGACTAGATTGTTGTGGGCAATATGCTGACTCTGTAAACCACTTAGAATGTGCTATAGAGCATTATGAAGTGGTATATAAGTCTAAGTGCTATTTCTATTGCTATAAAATCACATTAAAATTACAATAAAATACAAGTTATAACTAAAGATGGGGAGGAAGGGAGCAGAATATATGGAGGGGGAAGGAACTGCTATTAGC
Organism: Thamnophis sirtalis; assembly: GCF_051295495.1. Lineage (NCBI taxonomy): Eukaryota > Metazoa > Chordata > Lepidosauria > Squamata > Natricidae > Thamnophis > Thamnophis sirtalis. Next base: position 81,838,397 of record NW_028261382.1, read on the forward strand.
CAATCAACCATCTCCAGTGTGATATTTCCACTTCACTTCCTAATTAATCTTAATCAGGAATGCTACAATCAAAAAAGGATGCATCAGTCCAATTATTTTAGATATTGTACATTTACAGCTTTTCCAATTGGGAAATAGAAATAAAAGTTTCAATAGAAATTCTTTCTAGTATTTCTGGATGCATTTTCAAACTTTTAACACCTGCCTTGAGAAACTAGCATTAGTAATAATAAAAAAGGAAAACCTATTAGTATCTAATAGTTCAATTGTCATGAATCCAATATGTGTGGCACTCAGAGACCAAGGAATTTACAGTTTCTAGGTTTTAGAAGACTATTCAGATTTCGATCTCCATATGCATGCAACAATTTTTAACTCCCCATTTTTTTATCTTTTAGGATAATGCCTGCAAGCAATTTATACTGACTCTACTGCAAGGCAGGCTTAGCATGACCCAAGGAAGGAGGCAGATGGCCAACAATTCCTGCTCCCCTCCTGAAGACATTAGTGGAAATTGCCAGTTTTGTAGCAAAATTCAGCATCTGTTCCAGGCCCTTGCTTTGCTTCGTTAACTCTTTTCCTAGTTACACAATCATGTGGAATGCTAGAAAATTCCACATCATTAACAATAAAATAAATTTTAAAAAGCTATCTAGTGATTCAGAATATCACAGTGGTGATAAGTCAGGTGTCTGGACAGAGCCTAATAAAACAGTACGAAGCGTTGGTGATGCCCAATCTTTTTCATGCTGAGAAAATCACACTGGTAAATATTTCACTTTCCCCAATAATTTTGTCTGCAACTACATATTTGTGCCCTTGTTGTAAGGGCAACTTGAAACAAAAATAGTGCTTATTTATCTTTTTTTTAAAAAATGCCAGCGTTCTAGGTATCAACCAAGTACCTTCTTACAATATACGATGTTCCGAGTAGCGCAGGTTTTTTTGCAGTTCTGCTGGTGTTATTGCAGGATGCTGCAAATTGTTGATTTATCTTATAAAATTCTTGGACATGGTACCAAGTGCCCCGATGGCAATGGGTATCACTATTACATGTTCCCTCCATAATTGGGTACTTTTGATGGCCAATTCACAATATTTTTTCTCATTATTATTATTATTGAGCCGAGGTGGCGCAGTGGTTAAATGCAGCACTGCAGGCTACTGCTAGATCAGCAGTTCAGCGGTTCAAATCTCACCGGCTCAGGGTTGACTCAGCCTTCCATCCTTCCGAGGTGGGTAAAATGAGGACCCAGATTGTTGGGGGCAATATGCTGACTCTCTGTAAACCGCTTAGAGAGGGCTGAAAGCCCTATGAAGCGGTATATAAGTCTACTGCTATTGCTATTGCTATTGTTGTTATTATTGTTGTTGTTGCTCTTGTTATTGTTCTTCTTCTTGTTGTTGCTACTGTTGTTATTAATATTGGTATTCATTGCAAAATTCACTATGTTTTCTTTTCATTTTGTTCTGAAAATCTTTAATTTCCCATCAAACATCTTGCCCAGATGACAAATGAGTATGGAAAAAAAAACTTTCCACTAAAACAAGTTGCTCAAAAACATTTCCATAGCCAGCTCTTTATTATTAGCATGTATCCTGAATGTTTACTGGTAATAGAACAGATAGTAATGTGTTAGGCTCAGGGCCATTATAATTTTGTAGCAAACCTGCGACTTATGGATAATTGCTAGATTCACAATTTGACTACATTTTTCTCCTTTTCCTTGTCTTCTTTCTTTTGACATTTGACAATGTTTAAAATGAATCTTGTGTGAGATGCGCTACAGTATTGCTTTGGAATGTTAATTTTAGGAGACTGCTGCATTTCTGTCCAATATAATTATGCATCTTTTTACTTCACCAACAGACCTGCAATCATGTTCATCCCTAGAAAGGCCTTCACATTTTCTTCCATAAGTACTATGCAGATTCTCTCTAAACCTATATTAACACTTTTTTTCAAGATTATTTTCCTCTTAGTATTTCTTTTCTATTATTTGTTGTTAGTTGCAAAGTCGTGTCCGACCCATCGCGACCCCATGGATAATGTTCTTCCAGGCCTTCCTGTCCTCTATCATCCCCCATCAGCAGTAAGCTCACACCTACTGCGTCAGTGATTCCATCCAGCCACCTCATTCTCTGTCGTCCCTTTCTTCTTTTGCCCTCAATCTTTCCCAGCATTAGGCTCTTCTCCAGTGAGTCTATTTTCTATTCTACTCCAATTCAATTCAATGTTCTCCTGAAGGAGAACAGTGTTGTTTATGTCAGTGTGAACTAAGGGGCAGAAGTTAGTTTGTTTCAGATATATATGCAAATGACTCCTTTTCTTCCCACAGGTGTCTTTTCAAGAGGCAACTGGACTTTCTTGTTTTTCTTTGAAGATGTTTCGCTTCTCTAACTCTCTTGGATTAGAAGCGAAACATCTTCAAAGAAAAACAAAAAAGGTCCAGTTGCCTCTTGAAAAAGCACCTTTGGGACAACCATGACGTGGATGACTGACAATCTCCATAGACATTTTCTTCCCACACTTCAGGAGCTGGAAGAATAAATGCCTTAAAGTAATCTAAACTGGCCTTCAGGCCTAAGGCAGGACTGCATGATAAGAAGGAAATCAATTCAACACAATGACAGCGTCTATTGTTAAGCCCACATCTACCATCAAAAGAAATTCTAAACCACCTTAAAAACAAGATTCTCTTTTGCAGTGACAATTATACAAAATTGTTGACAGAATCAAATCGAATCATAGAATAGAAAGTTTTTTGTCACTTTAAATCTACACTAATCAGCATTACAGTGAAATTTCATTTCACTCAGCTGTCAAAAGTAACCACTATGCACATACCCACTTACATGCACATATATGACACAGAGAAATATCACAGTCTAGTTCGAATGTAAATATATACATGGCAAAAAAAAGAAAAAAAAAAGAATCCTGCGAGTTTACAAGATAGATGGCATAAGGAACAAACCCGTTACAGAATCTAGTAGTATAATCTTTATTGTCATTGTACAAAATAAATACAACGAAATTGGTTAGTCCTACCAAAGATACTTTGAAACCTCCTCCCAGAGGGGAGTAATAGAAACAGACCATGAAGTGGGTGTGTGGGATCTCTAACAATGCTTCTAACTCTAAGCACAGAGCACTTACAAGCAGTATCCTGAATAATGGGAAGCAACATTCCTATACTCTTCTCAGCTCTCCTTATCACTCTCTGTATGGACTTTCTATCTGAGGCACTGCCACCACCTAATGAAACAGTGATGCAGTTAAAATGCTCTCAATCATGCCTCTGTAAAAACGTGGCCAGGACAGAAGGAGAAAGATGTGCTTTCCTAATCTGACTCAGGAAATGCAAACGCTGGTTTGCACTAAAGATAAAATATGAAGAGGCCAAGTCAGATTGTTAGTTATCTGCACCCCCAGATACTTAATACTATTGACCACTAGCTACAACCTTACTCTTTTATATATGGAAAGTTTGATGAAGCAAGTAGCTAAAAGAAGCCTAAGAAAGTGAAGCTGTTAGTTCTCAATTCTTTGCAATGCTGATGACATACACACTGATGAGGCTATCTCTAGTTACATAATATAGATCCTCTACCAACCCCAGAAAAATATAGAAAAGATAAGATGGAAAAATAGTCTTTTAACTGCAAGTGCCACATATCACATAATGTGTTAAAAGACCTAAGAGAGTCATTATTCCTATTGCTTCTTTTCCCTTTTCACACTGTCATCATTGCAGATGTAAAAATGAAGTCTCCAATGTCCTTTCATTGGTAGTGATTATTTCCACCTGCAGCCATAATTCTTCCTGTGACATCATAATCATGGCCAGTTGTTATGATATAGGGGATAGGGGATTATCCTGTTCCACTAAGCCCTTTTGTTATGCTTCCCTTTTAACAAATCATAGAATAAAACCTTCTTAAACAGTGGAAACTGTAGGCTACAAATAATAGCATCTGTATCATATGCATTCATCAGAAGCATATGGTGACTCCCCCCCCCCATTGGGTTGATCCTATTAAGTCCCACCAACAAAACATTTTTGATCTAGGTTCAGAATGTGGGTCAAAAGTAATATCTAATGCAAAACCCTAGGCTAGAATTATTCTGGGGAAGATAGAATGTGGAAAGAATTAAATATATATGTAGGGAAAATAAAACAGGGAGAATTGGCCAGAGTGTGAGATGATAATCAATTTTTCTGATTGTCCCTACTGTGTGCCCGGCTTCTTTCCTTAAGGTTAAAAAGAAGGATAGAGAACTTTTTTTGTCTTTTTTTGGTGCTTCCTAGGAATAGGGTAGAGATGGAAAAGAAAAATGCAAATCTTGCAGATAATGAGAAATAATAAAGCCTATGACATTTCTATCTGAGTGATCTTTGTATTGTAGTAACTAACAGCTTCTCTGCTTTGTGGTTCAGCCTTAGCAACACAACAGCATGGAGCTTAATTAAGGTATGGAAAATAGAAGAAAATAGAATATTTTGATTCTGGATTCTCTGGCATTTCTATGCTGGGTAATAGTAGACTAGAGCGTAGCTTGATATAGTGGTTCTAGCTTGGCACCAGGCTAGAAAATATGACACTGTAGGTCCTAGTTCTGCGTCAGTGAAAAAGCCAGCTGACTGGTTGACTTTGGATTACTGTCCATGATCCTTAGGAAGAAGGCGGCAAGGGTAAACCATTTCTGCAAATATTAACAAGAACACGGCATGGACGTGTCCAGGCAATCACCAGAAGTCAGGAATGAACTCAAAGGCATCCATGCACACACACAAGCACATCACACAACACAATTATATATTACATAATATAATTTATCAATCACATTCATATTGGGACCCCTCTCACAGAAAGTGACCCTGGGTTGTATAGGTATTTAAATCCTGGAACTGCAGTTCAATATAGATATAATGGTGATCAACCATAGCTTAGGAGAAGAACATAGATTTACATAGCTAGTATGTAGTTGTTAGCATCTTCACTCACAAAGGACTGCATAGTGTGGACTGAGAAAGCCCTGGAGAGACATAATCACTCAGAAAATCTATCCAAAATCTATCTTTTTATTTTGGGGGAGTGCAGATCAATGAGTCCAATATAGAATAAATGAGGAATTGGAAAACTTTCTTGGATCTAGGTGCCTTTGCACAATTTTCTCCTAAATCTCTAAATCTTGTCTCAGGGACATCTTGTGCAAGTTCATTTAAATCAACAGTTTTGAACAATTTTCAAGCAATCATTGTGTTCTCATGCAACATCCTGCAAGTCTTAGTAAACTCCCACTGCATGTTGGCAGTGTGAAATTTCAAGGTTCCACATTGTCAAGCTTGTTAGAAGAAGAGTTATTATATGTGAAAATAGTTCAGTTTGGAACTTGTTGAATACGTAAGATGATGGTTACACCTGAGCTGGAAAAAAAGCATTACAAACTAATCAATGGAGCAATTAAATGAATGCAATACTTATCTTTTCAGCGAATAAGGACAATAGGAGCATAGCTGTGGGATCACATTGAGAATACATGTTTAAAAAGGGAGTGGAAGATAAAAGCATTCATAATGAAAGTTACAACTGCTGAGGCAGAATGTGTAGGAACACAAAACAAATACTAAGCTCCGGGATTGCTGGTCCAGTAATTTCTGTACTTGCTAGAGGATATTCTTTGCTATTCAAAAACTGGTGGGTAATTGTCCATGCAATTTTCATCCTCCAGAACTGAGACTGATGCTGAACAACTAAAGTGCCAGTTATGGCAAACTGCACATTTAGGAAATAGGGTCTGTTTAGTGTCCTGCTGTGTGCCATTTTTCTGGCATACAAACAAACAATTCTGTCCAGTAGGAGAATTGAGGAGAACTCAGAAGCACAGTTTAGCAAAATACTATTTCTCCCATGTTTTTAATGGAGATATCTTTCATCTCCCAGACAGCTAGGATAATAATACATATTCCATTCCATGGAAAATAATCGCCTTGATATTTAAATGTCTGTGGAGATTATTGGTCATCCAGGTTATGGTTGTCCCAAAGGTGCTTGTTCAAAAGGTAATTGAACTTTGTTTTCCTTGAAGATGTTTTGCTTCTGATGCAGAAAGCTTCTTTAGTTCTCAGATGAGAAGCAAAACATCTTCAAGGAAAAACAAAGTTCAGTTACTTTTGGAAAAAGTAAAAAGCACCTTTGGAACAATTTCCTTAATAGAATTTACCCAGAGAATGAATAACAATATAGCATCTTAAAAATCAATTTCATGAGCTTGCTTCCAATCTGCATGGTAGCATTCCCCCCCCACTTCCAATTTACCATAGGTAAGAAGTAAAGTGGACTTCCCCAATTTGATGTATTCTAGATCTATTAGAAGCACAATTCCCAGATTGAAGATACAGTCTAAATTCCCAGGGCTTCTGACTTCTGGGACTTGTTGCTTAACAGAATACGGTGAGGGGGGGGGATTTGTGAAATATTAGTCAATCCCTTTGGGGAGATGATTGGGAAACATTTAATGCCCGTCCCTTAAGGCATAAATCAGAGGATTTGTTTGTGGATAAAAAAATTTATCACAGAAAATTCTGACAGACCCTCATTTCCAGAACCAAACGCCTAGCCAACAAACTGAATTACACACTCTCACAAACGTATTAATCTCCAACGGATTCCAAAGAAAAACAATTATCAACCTAATCCAAAGGGAGACTCCCCCCAAAAACCAAGACACAGAACAGGACAACGGCATTGCCCTCCTCCCTTACATCAAAGGCACCACAGACAAAATCAGCAAAATTCTTCACAAACACAATATCAAGACAGCCTTCAACACTGACCAAAAATTAGCCAACATCTTAAAAAAACCCAAAGACAAAATCCAGCTAGAAAACCAAGGAGTCTATGAAATACCATGCAAAATCTGCCCTGCAACATACATAGGACAAACAAACGGGAGAATAAATGCACGCATCGCAGAACACAAGAACGTAGTAAGAAAAAAAAAACTTCCTCCATTTTCCAGCACCTTAAAGCTACAGAATATGAAATTAATTTTGGAGGAACCAAATTAATCTCCAAAACTGAACACTTCAACAAGAGAATAATTATGGAAGCTCTCGAAATAGAGAAACATCCCCACAACATGAATAAATGTGATGATACTTCCCACCTACCAGACATCTGGAAACCAGCCCTAGTCAACAAACAAGCCCCATCCACCACCCAGGCCGTTACAACACGAAACAACAATAGACACACAGCCAGCACCAATCAGCACTAATCTACCAATCATGATACAACCACACAACCAATCATTCCACTTACTGAAACAAAGCCAGCACTCCACACACACACCAAGATTTATAGATAGACGGCAGCTCCGATCACACTTTAAGCCTAAAACCCAGCCTGAAGATGGCGAGTGAGACCTCGCTGAAACGTTGCCCAGTCTCCTTTCCTTCACTCTCTTGAAACACAAACAAGTCAAATGTAAGCCTGGCTGGCAGGTTAAGATGATTGTGGGATAAGTCTGTGCTTTGATGAGAAAAAAATCAATCAGTATTATTTGGGGACAAATGGAATTAAGTGACTGTGAAAACACATTTGTTTGGAAAATGTATGAACAGGTTTCTCAGCATGCTAAAAGAGATGTTTCACTAATCCCTTGAGCTGTAATTTTCAAATTTCCACATTTTGAGCAATCAAGAAAACAGGACTTCTTGTAGTGACTTCTGAACATTTATCTATTTTAAAGCCTCTGTTTCTCTCTCTCTATCTCTCTCTCTCTCTCCTTCCCTCCCTCCCTCTCCCTCTCCCTCCCTCCCTCTCCAAACTCAGTACACCTGCAGAGGAACAGACTGTTGTTTTTGTGCTACACTTCAAGTTGTATATTCTATCTTTTAAAAATAGGTGTTAAACCTTCTGCGATTTCTAAAACACATTTTAGTTAAACTGTTCCTAGATCTCTTGAATTAGATTAATTATATGCAATGCATTGATTAAATGATTGATTGCAATTCATGCTAGATGATTTTTTTGTGTTCAATACCCTTTCATGGTTAATTCCCACCTGACCAATTTGTTTTGTTTGGTAATTCTCCATAGGTTTTGTACGTTCTATATTCATCCCTTTGATATTGTGGAATTCAATTTTATCTTTCTGTTCCCATAAAGAATTTAACAAGGCATATATAGTTTTTCACCACCTATTTCATCCTTACAACAGCCTAATGTAGTTTAGCTAGGTTAAGTGACTGCTGTGATCTTCATATGAATTAGTAAGTTTAGCAGCAGATAAAGGTGAGTTTGTTCCTTTGTTGTTCCGGGTCATATTTAAGGATCAACTATTATACACACGTGTTCTCCAGTGAAGAGACGTTTGCTATATCAAGGCATATCATATTTGGCTTGCAGAAAGTTTGAGCAACCATGCAAAGGCAGCAAATTTACCGCAGTTTTCTGTATCTCTTTTTGCCATCTTGTGGTCCTCTGATTTTTTACAGCCCAAGTGTGATAACTTAGGTTTTTTTCTGAAGTCACTGAAAGAAATGTAGGAAGTGGCTTTGTGAAATTGATGTGTATGCTTTTGAGAGAGCAGTACAATAACCATTTTGTCCTGCTGATAGCTAAGGAAGCAATGTTCTCTGTTATCTAAAGAGTTGCATATTTTTTCCTCCTCTTCCTCGATTATATGCAGTTATATAGCCAACTTATCTATAGAAAAAGATAACATTGCTCTCCATTGAAACATTAAAACTTTTTTTTAATGTAAAGACAGCCTGGCAATATATATTATTGGTCTTGACTGGAAGCAGAAGACAGAAAACACGGGACTTAATCCAGGTTCACTAATATCTCTGGAAATTTTACCACTGACTTCAAAAGAAGATGGATTATACTTAGTATTTCTGAAAAAAATCTACTTCTAAAATGGAAATGTTCTCTCTTTTGAGTTTTTATTTCTGAACTACTTTATGCATCATTAACCTCATTAACACACACACATGCAGTTCGAAACCATGTTAAAAATGCAAGTAGAAAAATTGGAAGCACTTTTGGTGGGAAGGTAACAGAATTCTGTGCACCTTAGGTGTTTAGTCATGCCGGCCACATGACCACGGAGACGTCTTCAGGCAGCGCTGGCTCTTCGGTTTTGAAATGGAGATGAGCACCGCCCCCTAGAGTTAGGAATGACTAGCACATATGTTTTAAGGGAACCTTTACCTTTAACCTCATTAATAGGTTGTGTGTGTGTGAGAGAGAGAGGGGGGGGGAATGCATTTATTTTCTTGATCAAGCTATTTCAGTTAAAAGTAAAACAAGATGCCTAATTTGGAATGGCTACAAAATTAAGGCTGAAGCCTCATACAATATATTTAATTAATTATATATTTGATGTTCTTATTTAATGAGTCATGCATGACCTCTAGGGCAGCAACATCAGGCTTCTAGAGCAATAATCTATTGCTATGCATACAACTTTAGCAATTACTCTATGTTCAGTACCAAAGAAATGGTTTTCTCCTTCTTTCTCTCTCACTCTCCTAAAGTTATATAAATGCCTCTAGGGAGAATCATCCCTATGCTCAAGAGTCCAATTACTGTTTTGGTACTTTTAAAAAATGGTTCCTCCATTATGGAATAGAAGGAACATTAAACACAAGTGAAATGGTATTGTGCATTAACCAACAATGACTTTATTACAGTTGCAGAACAGATTATTCATTAACCAACTAATCTGAAAAAAATGTAAGCTTTAAATTACATCCATCCACCCTTATCTATCACACTGCTCATTTTGAACTAAGCTGTATTACGCAAAGCACAGAAAAAATAATAATGGCAAGCAATGACTGGGTAAAAGCGGAGTTAATATCTACTTCCCCAGTTCAGCCTAAAACTTGAAAAGTTCTCTCTTGTTCCCTCTTTCTCTTTCTCTCCATTATCTCTCTCTCCATCCATCCATCCATCCATCCATCCATCCATCCATCTATCTACCTACCAGTAGTCCAGCTTACAATAGTTCATTTAGTGACCACTCAAAGTTACAATGGCTCTGAAAAAAATGACATCACCATTTTTCACACTTACAACTGTTGCAGCATCCCCATGATCACATGAACAAATTTTGGATGCTTGGCAACTAGTTCATATTTATGAGGTTAAAGTGTCCGGGGGTGATGTGATCAGACTTTGTGATCTTCTGACAAGCAAAGTCAATGGGGAAGTCAAATTCACTTAACAAATGAGTTACTAAATGTACAGTTGTGATCATTCATGTAACAACTGTGGCAAGCAAGGTCATTAAATAGGACAAACTCATTTAACAAATGTCTGAATTAGCAACATTTGGGCTCAGTTGTGGTCATAAATCAAGGGCAGGGGTGGGTTCCTGCCAGTTCTAACCTCTTCTATAGAAGAGCTACCACAAATCTACAGTGCCATTTAGAACTGGTTCCAGCTCCCTCCCCCCGCCCGTCCGCACATCATCAAGATGAAGAGCAAAAGGAGGAATTCTGGGAGTTGAAGTCCACAAGTCTTACAGCTGTCAAGTTTGAACACCCCTGGGATTTTTTTCTAAAGGGTTAGGGGTGCAAGGTTCATGTAACTTGACAGCTTTAAGACTTGCGTGCTTCAAATGCCAGAGTTTCTGAGCCAACATTTTAGTTTCTAAGCAAGAGCGTTGTTAAGTGAGTTTCACCAGATTTTACAAGTTGGCCACAGCCATCCAGTCACATGACTGCCAAGCCACTCCCACCCAGTCACATGGCAGGCAAGCCACTCCCACAAAGCAGGCCACACCTACAGAAGAGGTTCTAAACAATTTTGAAACCCACCACTGATCAAGGATTACCTGTATCTATCTCTAGGTAGCTAGTTCTCATCAGATTATTCAGATAATAAATAATTGTAGAGCTATATGAAAAAAAAATGCTTAGATCAATTTGGACAGACAGTCAGATTAGCAGTTTTCACGTGCAAGATTCTTTTCCATTGGCCCCTGTTTATCATCTATCTCCTTTCAGGAAAGTGAAAACATAATACAGCCCCCAGCATTTGAGAAATAAGGTAAATTCCTCACTTCTCTGAGTTTTGTCAGCTAACTACGCCTCTGCGGATATTTTTGGCAGGGTTGTACCAAAATGTTTTACTACTTGAAATAGGTCCCACATGATTTTCTCTAAACTAGGGACAATAACTTGAAATTTATTCCCATCTACATTTTTACATCAGAGTAAATATGTGAAATAATGTTTATTATAAAGAATCTAAAAAGTATGACTTCCTTCCCTCAATGATTCTCAGTGTGTAAATTATTCCCACCACTCCACCCCCCCCCAAAGAAAAGTTTTCACATAAGCCAGCAGTCATTACTTTATATTAAAATTCATGAAAACAGAACATGTCCTTTCCATTTAGGAAGCTTATGATAGACTCTGTCTCCAAAGTAAAAGACTTTATACAATCCAAAAAGGTTCTGCATATTTTCCATAAAAGCAATAGGCAAGAGATGAAGAAGCTTCTTGGATGAGAAGCGAAACATCTTCAAAGAAAATCCAGAAAGTCCAGTTGCCTCTTGAAAAAGCACCTTTGGGATAACCATGACCTGGATGACTGAGAATCTCCATAGAATAAAACCAACAGTTAATACTATGCAATTTTGCTTAATTGACTTAAAGCTTGTGGATGTGGTTGATGTAGAGACTGTGATTGTTTTTATATGCCGATGTGTCTATGTGAGTTTTCCTCTATTTCGCTCTCTCTTCCTCCCTCCCACTCTATCATGCAGAGAGGTGGGGGAGAGAGAGGCTACGCCTATTCAAGGCACTGGCCTGTATTTTAAGGAATAGCCTGGAAAGATGATCTTGATATTTTTTAGCATTGTGTGACATAATAATTTCCATTCCCTCTCCCCCAAAAGTGGATGGTATCTGAAAAGAACATTTAACAGTGATTTCCATTTGGCCCATAAACTCCCTCATAGGAATGACTATATTGCCATAGACATCATGGCTTACAAATTTCCTTAAGTTTGGGGCATTTTTCTCTAACAGAACTTTTCTGAATGTTATACAGCTTCTTTTTTTTAACAACTTCCCCCAAAGTATACACTATTGCATAAGATAATAGATATTAGCCAAGTGCATTTATTACTAATTTTCATTCAGAGCTCTCTTCAGAATGTCACAGCTTTTCAAGTATGAAACTTGTATATTTTTTTAAAAAAATGGTATGAATAATGACTGTTTTTATATAGGTTTTGAAATGTATTGTCATTGCTATTTATCTGTCAAATCATTCTGATTTCCTAAACATGAAACCATGTCTGCTTATTTATTCATTGAATGATTGCATTGTAATCCACATTTAATGAATGTTTGGGCTGCAACTTCTTGGAATGTGATATCTTTGGGATGTAGATGATAATTAGAGGTAAGGGATAGCAGTGAACACATTAATGTTTAAAGAACATTCTTCCCATTCCCATTTTTATTACTGATAACTATCTTCTAACGGTTTTGAGGAACTATCTGAGAAGGTGACAAGATTGTTAAGATCCCCTGCAATTCTTGAGTTTCCTAGTGCCTTTTTCATGGAAATGTTAAATTGGAAGCTCTTTGAATTCTGTAACAGATTTTGTAAAACTAGTACTAATCGATCATTTTGTTGAAGTAAATAACATCATCTTAAATAACATGATAAACTATCGCTGCTCTTTGTGCCTTCAGGAGTTGGAGCTATTCTGCCAAAGTTGTTCCCTAGCAACCCTGTTTTTTATGCTGTCCTGCTCTATGACTAAGGGAGGCCAGGAGATTATGAATAGCACCAATAGCATTTTTATTTCTTGGAGAAAGGAGAAGAGAAAGGTTAATCTTGGCAGAATAGGTTTGTAGATGTATATTTCATAATAAACCACCTATTTTGCTCATATTCATAACAGAGTGTAGACATAAAACACTGAGAAGCATCTCTCATCATTCTATGTCAACATGTTCCATCTTCCAAAAGAATCCCAACTGAGGAGAATTCTCTTAATTCACTTTCATAGACAGGCTTTGAGAAAATTGATGTTTTACATTGAACGTTCTAGGGCACAACACCAGGTTGAAATTGGATAAGATGACATAAAAGATGAGAAATAAGAGAAGACATGATATATTATAAGAGATAAGAGTTTATAAGGTAAGGGATAAGGCACAAGAGTTAAGAGTCAAGAGTCAAAGTGGCCATCTACATTAAAATTGTCCATCTACGCTCTCAATAGGGGAAGAGGAATGCGATTTCACCTATCTCTACAGTCCTTTCATCAGTTCCAAGAATGTCCACACTCATTTGTACTTTGATTCAGATAATCCTGAGGATACAGATCAAACCTCAAGGGCTCTCAATGACTCTCTGAGAGAGTGCTAATGACCAAATCACTCCAATGAGTATAAATCCTTCAATTTCTCACCATTCAGTCAGAACTGAAGAAGTTTCTTGAATGAGAAGCGAAATGTCTTCAAGGCAAACACAAAGTAAGTCCAGTTGTCTTTTGCAAACACATGTTTGGGACAACTATGACCTGGATGACTAAGAATCTCCATAGACATTAAGAGTCAAGAGTTGTTAAGAGAAGAAGTGTGATCTTCTGTATTTCTAACTGCAAATAACTGCAAAAAAAAGTTGATATAAATAAAGCAGATGCTATGCTTCTAGCACTGTGAGGATTAGGCAAGGTCAAACACAAACTCCCAGAAGCTTGACTTATTAGTTATAACAATCCATACAATTCATATCCATGACATCAGGTCATCAGTCAACTGATGTTCACGTCAAACAAAAAAGAAGTAAAATGGACGATTTATATAATCTGAATTTTCCCTCTGATGCAAACCTCCTACAACTTCTCCCCTCCATAACCATAATTCTGATTAACCAGAGATGCTACCGAGTATTGGTATAAAACTTAGTAGAATATTGAAGACATTGGGTGGCTTTTCAAACTCAAATCAAACCACCAGATTGAAGGAAAAGAGGGTCAAAATAGTTGAGATTGGGTTCCGTGATTTTTGAGAGTGCTGGATGATGAAATAAATTTTGATAAAAATTAATTTCATCAGATCTAGGCCTGGCCAGGGACTTGGTGCTCTCCAAAGACCATATGGCTTTGACAGTGTAGCCAATGGTTAGGGTCTAAAACATCATGATGATACCAAGATAACCATAACAGGTTTACTTTTGTTCATTTTTGAATACTGCACTTGAAATACAGTATTTTCCCAGCAGCTCAGTGTTTAAAGTTTAGTGAAGAGAACACAGATGAATATAGTTTTTAAATTCCATATAACATACCTCCTTCACACTGTTTACAATTGCCTGCTCTGATGATTTCATTTATTTTATATCCTGCCATTATTATTTTTATAAACAACTCAAGGTGGCAAACATACTTAATAACGCTTCCTCCTCCTATTTTCCCCACAAAAACAACTGTGTGAGAGAGTGACTGGCACAAGGAGACCCAGCTGGCTTTCATGCCTAAAGTGGGACTACAATTCTGTTGTCTTCTGGTGATTGGCCCAAAGTCACCCACTCAGTTTTCATGCTTAGGGCAGGACTAGAATTCATAGTCTCTGGCTTTCTAGACTGATGCCTTAACCATTAGACCAAAGTGTTCTTTTTCCTGAAGCACTTTCAGTGTACTGACCTATCACCCAATTTTTAACAGAACAATTTTATTATGATCATCAACTTCCCATCAGGTCAGATTTGGAGAAAAAAAATGTATCAGATTATGTATACCTCCTGAAGGCAAGCAGCAAAGTATCTATCCTTTAAACTCTTTTTGGTCTTTGCCATCTGGGCAGATTAGTTCAAATAAAGTGTAATGCACAGAAGACTAAATCCTATAATGTTATTTATCTCCTAGCATGATACCCTTTTGTGATCAAAATATAGCTAAGTTGCTATTTTCATCCTAGTTGCACTGAACAAAGATGACTTTAGAAAGTTGTGATTGCAAGCCAATGCAGTCCTAGGCTCCATTAACAGAGGGAATAGAATCAAGATCAGGTGAAGTATTAATACCACTCCATAATACCTTGGTTAGACCACACTTGGAATACTGAATCCAGTTTTGGTTGCCATAATGTAAAACAAAAAGATATTGGGACTCGAGAAAGAGTGCAGAGAAAGCAACAAAGATGATTAAGAGACTGGAATTGAGTATGTTTAGTTTAATGAAAAGAAGGACTAGGGCTGACATGATAGCAGTGTTCCAATATCTAATGGGTTGCCATAAAAAAAGGAGTCAACCTATACTCCAATGCACCTGAAGGCAGAACAGGAAGCAATGGATGGAAACCAATCAAGGAGAGAAGCAACCTAGAACTAAGGAGAAATTTCCTGACAGTTAGAACAATTAATCAGGGAATGAGTTGTCTCCAGAAGTAGTGGGTGCTCCAACACTGGAGGTTTTTAAGAAGAATTGGACAACCATTTATTGGAAGTGTTACAGACTTTCCTGCTTGAGCAGGGAGTTGGACTAGAAGACTTCCAAGGTTCCTTCCCACTCTGTTTTCCTGTTGTTTCATTATCCAAACTGGTAACATCATCAGGAGCGGTACTTTCAGATTTGCAGGATTCTATTAATGTCACTTTTCAATAAAAGTTAATAGCTAATTTTCATGCCAGATAGTGTCAAAACGGAAATATCCAGATGAACTGGATGGAATTTTCCAGATGTGTTCCTTTCACATTTGGAAAGAAAAAGGAAAATTATGCAATTATATCTTAAAATTGGGGAGGTTCAAATTAGTTTAAATCTTGTCAGGATAATTAAAAAAATAGACTAAGGTAGGTTGACTAAGAAAAATATCAGGTTTTCTCACGTCACTTCTTTTCTCCATTTATACCTTCTTTCCACCTGCAGTATTATTCCTTCATGTGTACTTTTTTTTTTGGTAATGTCTCCAGTTAATACACATTTGGTTTCATTCTCCAAATATGCACATTTTTCTACATACTTATATACATACATACATTTTACATAAATCAGAAAATATAACAAATTATGCATCCAAGCATATAATGAATCAGTTTCTTTTTAAGAGATTATACCAAATGACATTGAAATAAAACTTACGTTAGTGTATTAAACATTTTGTTTTTGTTATTTTCATTCTTTTAATTTCATTTTGTGCAGGGATACATATGTTATCCCTTGCAGCATATTTGAGAATAAAGACGGAAATCAAAAGATTTAGGGTTAGAATGTCATTGTTAGGATCAAACTTCATTGCAGTTATTATCTTTTTAGAGTATGATGCTTTTAATGTGGAGATTGCTTTGGGTTTTTTTTGTATGGTTTCAGGTAAAATGAAAGTACTTCCATTTTCAAAATATAATTCATAACACACACAGAGACACAAATAAAACTTAAAAATGTTGATGAAGAATGACACCCATATTCCCCTAAGTATTGTTGTTTGATCTCTCTTTCTGTTTATGTGATTAGACAGCATGTCCTACTTTTCTGCAGGAAAAGCTAGTCTGATGGGCTAAAACACCTGCTTTCTTTTCTCATTAAGTCAAAATATTGACTTCAGTTATTTTGCTAAGTTCTCTATACTTTTCTTTTTTCCCAAGGAAGACTGAAAGCAATCTGCAGTTTAAACCAAGACGGGATGGGAGAGAAAGTGAGAGGATAATGTTAAACTAAATTCATAGAAAACAAAGTCTACTCTGTTTTTATAAATATCAGGTGGAGTTGTATTTTCAGAATAACAGAACAGGGTTGGAAGGGGCCTTGTACATCTTCTAGTCCAACCCCCGGCTCAGGCAGGAAAATACCATTTTCAGACAAATGTTTGTGCAATCTTTTCTTTAAAAGTTCCACTGTTGGAGCACCCACAACTCCTAGAGGTAAGTCATTCCATTGATTAATTATCCTAGCTGTCAGGAAATTTCTCCTTAGTTCTAGGTTACTTCTCTCCTTGATCATTTTCCATATAGGTTAACTCACTTTTCTTTATGACAACCCTTGAGAACCACCTTCAAAGCACTCCATGGTAGTGGATCTGAGTACTTGAGACACCGCCTTCTGCCGATTACCTCCCTTCGACCGATTAGATCGCACAGACTGGGCCTCCTCCGAATTCCATCCGCCAGTCAATGCCGACTGGCGACTACACGGAGGAGAGCCTTTTCTGTTGCAGCTCCGACCCTGTGGAACGGCCTCCCCGTCGAGATACGCACCCTCACCACCATCCAGGCCTTCCGCACAGCCCTTAAGACCTGGCTATCCCAACAGGCCTGGGGATAGGTTTCCAATTTTACCCCGCCCGAGTGTTGAGTGTTGAATGCAAGTTGTGTTTTTATCATTTTATTTTATTCACATATTGTTTGTTTTTGCATTTCACCCCCTTCCCTATGATTGTAAGCCGCCCTGAGTCCCCTCGGGGAAAAGGGCGGCCTATAAATCCTAATAAAATACTAAAAAAAAAAATACTGAGATATTGGAACACTGCTGTCACCCTCAGTCCTTTTCATTAAACTCAACATATCCAGTTCCAGCAATTGTTCTTGATATGTTTTAGCTTCCAATCACCTAATCATCTTTGTTGCACTTCTCTGCACTCTTTCTAGAGTCTCAACATCTTTTTTACATCATGGCAACCAAAACTGGATGTAGTATTCCAAGTGTGGCCTTACCAAGGCATTATGGAGTGGTATGAACACTTCATGTGATCTTGATTCTCTCCCTCTGATAATGCAGCCTAGGATCGCATTGGCTTTTTTTGGCAGCTGCAGCACACTGCTGGCTCATAGTTAAACACACACACACACACACACACACACACACACACACACACACACACATATTCTGTGACTGATATGTAACATATGATATATATATATATATATATATATATATATATATATATATATATATATATATATATATATATATATATATATATATATATATATATATATATATATATATATATAGCATTTGTGCTGATAAATAAATAAAGGGAGACTAGTATAGATCTATTTCAAGCTATTTAGCTCTCATCAGCTAGCCATACTTTTACTGGCTAGCTGATGAGAGCTAAATAGCTTGAAATAGATCTATAGTAGTCTCCCTTTATTTATTTATCAGCACAAATGCAACACAAATGTAACAAAGGCAACAGTAAAAATAATGCCTTTCTGTCTGGATGGTCTCTTGTAATGAGCCGATAGACAGAGAAAGGAAGCAGTATGCTTCCTCCCATATTTGGGCATACCAGGGGTTGTGACACTATATGTGTGTGTGTGTGTGTGTGTGTGTGTGTATAGTTACATTTGTGTAACTCTAGAGTTACATTTGTGTAACACAAATGTCACAAATACATACATACATACATACATACATACATACATACATACATACATACATACATACAAATATGGGAGGAAAATCACTACTTCCATTATTTATCAGCACAAATACAACAAATGTAACAAAAAGGCAACAGTAAAAAATATTGGGTTTCTGCCTGGATGGTCTCTTGTGACGAGCCGAAGGACAGAGAATGGAAGTAGTGATCTTCCTCCCATATTTGGGCATACCGGGGGTTGTAAAAATCTAATAGATACCTTTCACCCTAGCTTGGTTGATAACGGATTAAAGCCTGTGGCCTAATGGCTAAGACATCTGCCTAATATGTAATATAGCCCAGGTTCAAATCCCAGTAAGGGTATGGCTAGCTTATGAGAGCTAAATAGCTTGAAATAGATCTATACTAGTCTCCCTTTATTTATTTATCAGCACAAATACCACATATACATACATACATACATACATACATACATACATACATACATACATACATATATAAAGTCACAACCCCTGGTATGCCCAAATATGGGAGGAAGGTCACACTTCCACTCTCTGTCCCTCGGGTCGTCACAAGAGACCATCCAGACAGAAACCCAATATTTTTTACTGTTGCCTTTTTGTTACATTTGTTATATTTATGCTGATAAATAAATAAAGTGTGACCTTCCTCCCATATTTGGGCATACCAGGGGTTGTGACTTTAAATATATACCTTTCACCCTGGCCTGGCTGAGAAGGAGTCGAGCTCTGTAGCTCAATGGTTAACACATCTGCCTAAGAGGCAATAGAGCACAGGTTCGATTCCCAGCAAGGGTATGGCTAGCTGATGAGAGCTAAATAGCTTGAAATAGATCTATACTAGTCTCCCTTTATTTATTTATCAGCATAAATATAACATACATACATACATACATACATACATACATCATACATACATACATACATACTTACATACATATATATATATATATATATATATTTATCAGCATAAATATAACATATATATATATATATATATATATATATATATATATATATATATATATATATATATATATATATATATATATATATATATATATATATATATATACACTGCAGTCCATAATATTCCAATAAAAGCTTCTAAGCACCATCTGCCACTTAACTCATTTCTGAAATCCATCTGTTCTGTAGGTTCTTCTATTTTTGCTTCCTTCCTTCCCCTAAATTTCAAATCTGCTTTCCAGATTAGGTGAATAAAAAATGTAAAAAGAAGGTCAAGTAGCTTTTGTTTAAGCATCTCTAAGCAAATATGTAATTGTTTCCCTAATCCTGCTTCAAAAGTAAAACTGCTCATACATATAACATCAGTTCTGAAGTATGGAATCCCTTTAATTGCAGAGATGTATTGGGTTGCAGATTTTTAATGTATAATCAAAATAATTAGGCTTTCTCTGCCCAGAGGTTCCTCTCATTCCCAGATATTTTATGAGATAATAAAAATATGCCCCTTCCTTCCTTCCTTCCTTCCTTCCTTCCTTCCTTCCTTCCTTCCTTCCTTCCTTCCTTCCCTCCCTCCCTCCCTCCCTCCCTCCCTCCCTCCTTCCTTTCTTTACATAACTATATCCCTAATTCACATTATACAAAAGAACATTTCCCGATTTTAAAGTAGAACTGTACTGCCCCTTAAATTTCTTTTCCAGTGTAATCGAAATATCTTCTGAGAAGTTGAGCCACATAACTGTTAGCATCAGATTGGTGAAGAGGAAAGCATCAAGCAATTGCTGACAAGCTAGTTCCAGATGACCAAGAGTCAAATCTTCTAATTTTAGGATTGAAGCTAACCATGACTTGGGAGGACTGCTATTACCTTTTTTTTTTTTTACTTACAACAAAATTGCACAACTTCTGAGTTCTAGAGCCGCAGGCTCTGCCAAGGACTGATTGCCAATTCTACCAAATGAGGAGGGGATAACACAGGCTTCTAAAAGTCAACATGGTAGCCATGATACATGGAAACAAGGACCAGATAAAATATGGCATCAAATTTGGCAAGTAAATTTATCCTTCCCCATGTACAGTAGATTTCCCCAGCAAAACTAATGTATCTCTGATATAAATATATATCTAGGTGTAAAATTGTCTAGAATACATGGAATGCTTACAGGCTGGGAAAAGTGAAAATTATATAAGGAAGCAATACCTTTCAAAGAAATCTTATTAAGTATTGGCTTTCAGAGCCTTCACTGTCTTTGTAAAGCATGATTTGCTACTTCATATTTTTGCCCCAATTATCTCACTGACTTTACTAAATTATTATATCCAATCCAGAGGTGGTATTCAGCCGGTTTGGACCGGTTCACCCAAACCATTAGTGGAAATTGCGGGTGAACCCTGCCAACTGCCCCAGCTCTATGCCATCCTATTTAGGCACATTTTTGAGGACGGGTGCATGCGCGGAAGGCACACATGTGAGCAAAACACATGTGAGGAAGGCAGGGCACACACACGTATGGCAAATCAGTGGTAACAAAATGTGCAACCCACCACTGATCCAATCAAACACCTTGCTGCTATACCCAATCATAGCTTACTCTAATTTTCATAATTCTATAAAGCGGGACCCTTATTTAGGCTTGAATTTGCCTCCAGCATAAACCAATTATACTTCAATGATAGTGCTCTAGTCTCCAATTTAATTTAATGCAAAACATATCCTACAATATCAATAATATTACCTCATTGATATAGTTCATTGACATAATGTGAAAATATGCTATATCTTTGATGAGTGAAAATGCCCAGGTTTAATAAAGTCAAACTTTGAGGCTCAATCTATAATGTTCTTTTCTGCCCCCTGCCAACAAAGAAAGACTCCAACCTGCCCACCGACAAACAGATGCTTCTCCTTCTATAGAGCCGAGGTGGCACAGTGGTTAGGGTGCAGTACTGCAGGCCACTTCAGCTGACTGTTATCTGCAGTTCAGAGGTTCTAATCTCACCGGCTCAAGGTTGACTCAGCCTTCCATCCTTCCGAGGTGGGTGAAATGAGGACCCAGACTGTGGAGGCAATATGCTGACTCTGTAAACCGCTTAGAGAGGGCTGAAAGCCCTATGAAGCGGTATATAAGTCTAACTGCTATTGCTATTGCTATTGCTTCTCCCCCTCCCCTCACCCTCCTCTAGCAAATAATTTGTTTATTGCTTTATCTCAGCCTAGTTTCTAAAATCTAATCTGAATTCTCATTTTTCCTTCAAACTAGTACTGGTAATACAATATATTTCCTGTATGTGGATAATAGAATAATAATTGGGCTCAGATATGAATTGTAAAAGAATAATACCTCAACATTATTATCATTCTCTGCTTAGTTTTAACATTCAGGTGAAACAATTTTCTTTATGCTAATTAAGCTACAATAGAGTTGGGATGACAAAGAAATTATTCCAAAGAATAATAAAAATGGCAATTAATGTATTCTCAGAATGTAAAAAAAACATACAAGATAAAGTTGGTGGAGATTTTTTAGGGGAAATATGCAAGCTTCATCTCATATAAAAGCTAAACCTGCAAAGCTAAGAATAGCTCTGCTGATATATAGGTAAATTATATTACTCATGTGAGCATAATATTGGGAAAACTTTATTTTCTAATATAAAGGTTGTTGTACTTTTAAGAAATTTGTTTTGCTATTCTTAAAGTCAGACCAAGGAATAAATAGTATTAGAGCACTGAAGCCAGGAAAGGAATACTGTACCCAAAGTTGCCTTCTGATTTCTTCCATTAACATTTTCTATTACTCTATGTGTTGTTCCATTAGATTCAGACCCTCACCAACCTCCAGGCTTTCCGCAAAGCCCTTAAAACCTGGCTGTTCCGACAGGCCTGGGGCCAATGAGTTTTTGTCCCCCCTCGAATGGTATGGTTGTTGAGTGTTTTAAATTGTGGTATTGTTTTGTTCGTGTTCTTTTTTCTTATTTGTACCCCCCTCCCCCTGACTTGGTTATGAGCCGCCCTGAGTCCCCTCCGGGGAATAGGGCAGCATGGAAATATAATAAACTCAATTCAACTCAACTCATTACTCTGGAATCACCATGGATGAAAAATGGCAGGAGAGAAGTATCCCTTGACATTTAATAGCAGCATGCAAACCCAAGGGACTGATGAAATAGAGAGGGGGAGAGAGGGGGAGGGGGAGGGAGGGAGGGAGGGAGGGAGAGAGAGAGAGAGAGAGAGAGAGAGAGAGAGAGAGAGAGAGAGAGAGAGAGAGAGAGAGAGAGAGAGATGATATAAACATACATAAATTCACAAATCTCTTAGCCTCTCAATTAAAGAGCAAGGGTTCTCTATTGGTTCCATGAAATTTTCATGAATGTCTTCTCTTTTCAAAAAAATGCATCAGAAGCAGATCCCCATTTATCAAATGGATGAAAAAGATTTTTTCTCTGTATGGCACAAACATTAGAGGCATTGTATGAAAGTTAAATTTAAAAAGCAGCAGATAAAAAGGCCCCCGAATTGAGCTTGATTCCTGATGACTGCACCATGCATTTTTCTTGACATTGTTACCAAAATGATTTGCGTGGTGTTTACTGAAATAAAGCTGTTAAGGGTAGCACGGTTACATTTTGATGGGAAAATTGGTAATATTAACATAGAAATCAAGTGCACATTCAGGCAGAAAAAGCTAGGAGAAATTTGTTTTGAGATCACAACCAGAGATGATAATGGTACTTTCTGCTTCAATTTAGATCTTGGATTAAGCTTGTATTTTCACATGCGGAATTCTAATATGTAGCCTGGGAATTCTAACAATTATAGAATAGATAGAGTCAGCAGATTTCTGAGGATTATTTTGGGTACTATGCTCTGAGTTAAATAATTTTCAAAGCTTTCCTCAATTCTGAAATATATATTTGCTTTCTTTCTTTTGATTATCATATCAGTGAATGCACATAGCTTAGTTATTTTTTTTGACAAATAACCAAATTGCTTGAAAGTCATCTTCCTTAACACTTTGTTGGGAAGTAGGAAAGAGGAAAACAATTCTCCTTAATTGATGGGAATGTCTACCAGCAATGTGTTGCAATAAATCAGTCATACTCTCTTAATCCATCTTCAATGGATTGAAGATTTGATTTAACTTGCTACTTACAAGCAGATTACACATAGACATAAACTTTATATAGATAAACATAATGAAATAGGGGATTATTTTACACAATGTACAATAGGTTAAAACATGGGAGCTATATAAATGTTTTAGAAATGAATTAGAAATTAGAAATGTAGAATTTTTATGATAGATAAGATACATAGAATTATAACTGTTTATTGCAATAACATCTGTATATCAAGTCTATCCAACTTGTGCCTTGAACAGCATGCAGCCATAGACAGCTTTTAACACACCTAAAAGGAAGGAAGTTTATTATTTAAATACATTAGTTATTTATATATTTTATATGTGGGCCAAAATAATTCCTCTTCACTCAGTGAGACCCAGGCAAGGCAAAAAGTTGGTCACTCCTGCCTTATATTTCATTTTTGTTTCTTTTCTGTTGTACTTTTTCAGTCACTTTTTAAAAAGCATTTGATATGTATTTTTTATTACGTATCTATTTTTGTGTCTTGTTTCTTTTGTTTTTCTCCTTTTTCTGCCCCTTTTGTAAATGCAATAAACATATTTTTAAAATAGTTGTACGTTTACACCATATGATTCTAAAGAAACAGAATCAGTTCAGTCTGTGATATTTTATTGTGACTGCTATAATAAAAATACCAAAATACCACCGAGCACCCATCTTCCAGCAATTCCCAGGCAAAATAGATCATTTTGACACCAAATTGCTACTATCAGATGCTAATCAAGAAATAACAAAGAGGCTTGCCATCTATTGTTGTCACTGAAGAAATGACAACAGCTGATTTCGCCAACTCATTTTAATTTTATTTTATTATTCATTTTTTAAATGTTCCTCCTAGTAAATTAGCTCTCATTAACTGAAAACTATCACATCTATATATTGCAGTATCTGTGTTTGGAATAATGTTGCGATTGTAATAAAGATTTGATTCGATTTGAAAGGCAGAGCTTACTTACAAAGCATTGTATTTTATCTCAGCATGGGTACATATCTGCTTTTATGGCAGGATGACTTTGTATCACTGTGACAATGCATGCATGCTAATGAAGCTAAGGGTGAAGGGTGCGGAAGGCAACTTAAGAAGTATTATTTCTGCTTTAAATTTTCTTTTCTCCCTTGCAAAATGCTATTCCCATTTTAACTGGTATGCTGTACAGCAGGAATCAATGGGATTGCTTCTTTAATTTAATCTCCTTTAATCTCACCACAGTGCCTTAGGAATCTAAAAGGAGGTAGAGTCACAGTCAATAAATGGAAATTGAGATCACATTTATTTCTTGGGGAATTCCAATATATGCATAAAAACTGTAAATGGGGACTGTTGTGGCCCAGCAGGAGCCGTTGGAGCTGCCACCAGACTCCGACAGCGAGGCTCTGGAGGATGTGGAGGACCCTGGACATGGTTCCGACTCCGAGCAGCGCACAGAGAGGCTGGTTGGCCACCAGGAGGCGCCTGAGCATTGGAGCAGTGGGGAGGAGCCAAGGGAGTTGTTCCTGAATGCCCGGCAATGCCGGGCAGATCGACGTACAGAGCAGCTACACAGTTACCAAAGATAATTGAACCCAGATGATTGTAATTAGGCTCCTCTCAAGATAGTATTTAAAGAGAGACTGGGAAGAGCCTGGTTTTGCAGGATTCAACGTCATTGCTAACACTGGAGAAGCTGTTATCTGTCGAATTCTGAGTTGCTGCCAAGGTTCTTATCTGTTTGTTATGCTTGGCTTTCAGCCACCGAGGTTTTGGTTTCTTGCTAATAAAGTGCTGTGACATTCCAGTTAAGCTTGTCTCGGCATTCGTTACTGGACGGAGGAGGGGGTCAGAACAGGGGACTATGCTCTGAAAATCACTGCTATGTTTTGGAGCCATACTTTTCTAAAACAGTGGTCCAGGTAGCCCTCAACTTACAACAGTTCACAGTGGCCATTTGAAGTTACAACGGCACTGAAAAAAGTGACTTATGATCATTTTTCTTACAACAACGATGACATGATCAAAATTCAGACACTTGGCAACTGACTCATATTTATGATGTTTGCAGTGTCCCAGGGTCAAGGGAGCCCCCTTTGTGACCTTCTGACAAGCAAAGTCAATGGGGTAGATGTGATGTTCCTGTGGATCGTCCATGAGGCCAATGTGGAGAAAAGACAGGAGACCATCTTTCTCGGGATGGAGCGACCCAGATTGGGGGTCTGAGAGCCCCTTTTATTGAGATAGGACAAAAGCAGGAGGAGCAATAGCATGTGATTAAAAACAGCCTGTAAAAGTACAATTTCTAATCTACTGCTCAGTCTATATATGGTCAAATCCTGGGCGTCATTGGTAGGGCACATCTCAGGATGTTATGTTATTAACTATCAGGATGTTATGGAGTTTTAGGAGTTTGTTTTCTCCTGTGTGGTTCAGCATGGCTCTGTATCTATATTACAACAGGTAGACAGATTCACTTAACAACCATGTTACAAACTGAACAACTTCAGGGATTCACTTCACAAATGTTGCACGAAAGATCATAAAATGGGCAAAATACACTAAACAAATGTCTCGCTCAGCCACATAAATTTTGGGTTCAATGGTGGTCATAAGTCAAGGACTACCTGTACATGTCATTAATTGGTTCCAGGAAATGCGACAAGTACTAAAAGGATGAGTCCCTAACCAACCACATGATTTGCCATGTGACCCTTTGTTTCTACCGGGAATAACTTTCCCTTCCCCCTTTTTCATAATGTCCATTCCCAGCATGACCAAGTTCCTGTCCGCCCTCTGTGGTCATCCCCCTCCTTTTGCAGTGACCATCCCAGCATGGCCAACTTCCTCTCCGTTCTCCACATCCATCCCCCTCCTCCTATTGCAGAACATTGAGTGCTAAACATACGCACTGGGTACAAAAGTACTGGGAAAACATTTTCGCTTCAAAATGTGTCATGTATCAAATGCAGCGAGTTTCGAAGCAGTCAAATACTACCAAGGACACACTGCGAGAATAAAATTCTGCTTTTTGTGATGTATTTTGTTCTAAAATCTAAAACGGAAGTGGATTTTTTTCATGAAGCGGAGCCTTAATGAAACTTCTGTTTCATTAAACATGTTACGTCTGCAAAGAAATGGACAATTGTCAACATATTGTGCATAAACCCAGCTGAGATGGAAACTGTATTGCACTTATATTTATTTCATCACACTGTGGTCCAAGAAAGTAGCTTCTTTGGGTCAAGTGGAAATTTATACAAAAAAAAAGGTCAAAATCAAGAGGACAGCAATACCTTCTGTATCAGAGTACCCACAGATTTCATTATTTTAAAAAAAGGTTCCTTAGAAGCAAATATACCATCTAAAGAGAGATCAAAACAGGCAAGATGGTGCTTATGACACTATGATCCAACCCTGCTTTTTTTGAGTATGTGAGAGTGTCACACACATATACAGATGACGTTAACCACTTTTCTGTTGGACATGTAATTTTATTTTCTTGACAATAATGCCTTCTTGTTCTTTCTGAAATATTTTTGCAACTTCCCAGTATGGCTAACAACCCTCAAGTTCCTTGATAGTCTTCTATCCGATTGTTAATCAGATCTCAGTAAGCTTTTTATGATCAGCTAAGTTGTAATGTTTGAACCAATAAAAAAAAAAAGCTTGAATGTAATTCCTACTTGGGATTTTCTGTTAATGGG
Source organism: Thamnophis sirtalis (assembly GCF_051295495.1). Taxonomy (NCBI): domain Eukaryota; kingdom Metazoa; phylum Chordata; class Lepidosauria; order Squamata; family Natricidae; genus Thamnophis; species Thamnophis sirtalis. The sequence goes on from NW_028261382.1 coordinate 81,865,578, forward strand.
TTTGAAAGATGCTTTTTTATGATGTGCATATAAAACGTTTTGCAGAGAATAAACAGGGACAGTTGAGCATAATGTGCATTAGTAAAAAAGCAAATTATTGAAGGGGAGGCATTGATAACTAACTGTGTGGCTTGACAGTGATAACTTGCACAACAGTGGGATGAAATTTGCTATGTAATAACCTGGCATTAATAAACATATCAAGATGGACTGATGGTTGCACTGAACCAAACTATGTCGAATGCATATTTAAAAAATCCCAATTTCCACAGTTCTGCTTGGGCAGAGTTTTAAAATATAATGTTTGCAAAAAAAAAAAAGAATGATTATGTAATGAAGAGAGAAAAGCTAAATCTATTATAGTGATTAAACAAAATAGGACTGCTACTATCCATTAATATTGCAGATTAAGAACTGATTGTATATTTCTAGCTATTGTTAATATGCAAAGTGATTTGTTTTAGGCATGGTGAAAAGTATGAATGGAATAATAAATCTATAAATAAATGCTGCCTGTATTCAGCAGAAAAGGAACAAACAAGTTTCTGTGTTAAAACTGCCCACCCTCCCAAACCCACAAATAGGCACACAGTTTGAAATAGGTTTTGGCATTTTAAAGTTATGGCAAGTTTCATTTTGATGCAATTCGATCAAAGATTAAATAAAGGATCTTATTTTAAAAGAAAAGAAAAGTAATGATTTAATTAAAACAAACATTTTTAAACTCCCCTAAATACAGAGAACAAATCATTGCCTTTTGGTAGCCATTACAGGTAGTCCTTAACTTACAACAGTTCATTTATTAATCATTCAAAGTTACAACAGCCCTGAAAAAAGTGAGCTAACATTGTTTTTCACACTTACAGTCATTGAATCATATTTATGATGGTTGCAACATCCTGGGATCATGTGATCACTTGTAAGACTTTCTGACAAGCTACGTCAATGGAGAAGCCAGATTCACTTAACACCCATGTTACTAATTTAACAGCTGCAATGATCCACTTAATAACTGTGGCATCAAAGGTCAAAAAATGGGGCAAATCTCCCATAACAAATGCCTCACTTAGCAACAGAAATTTTGGGCTCAATTGGGATCGAAAATCTGTACCTGTAGTCTGTCATGCATTCTTAATCAATAGAAAAATCTGTCTGAAAAAATAAACATAATATGCATGTGGAAAATTCCTGGTAGGTGTTTGGAAATTATATTCAATTTCAGTCTTCTCTTTCCAAGCCAAGCATCCTGAGACCCCACCTACTCCTTCGTCTCTTCCTCTAGTCTAGGATTTAATTTCTAGTCCATTGATCAACTCCATTGTCCTTTTCTAAAACTGTTTCAGTCTGAAGCCAGCTTAAAGAATCACACCCCTTCGTGGTGAATAAGAGAATGCAGATAAATCCATCATCTCATTTCTGCATGCAAAGAAGGCTCATTGTGGATTAGGCCCTTTGGTTCTAACAACATTTCTGTAAAGTATGGTGTATTTCCAAAGTTACCTATTTCATTCAAGCAGACTGTCAAACACGAATGTGCGCGCACACACACACTCACACACACATTTGTTTTTCAGAAAGTGACCTTTTAGAAAATTGAGTGTGTATTCATCTCCTTGCACTGAGCCCCTTCGATTCAAAGATACATTTTAATCCCTAGAGGGATGCAGACGGTGTTTGCTTTCAGTTATTAAATCTTGCTAACCGTTCATTCTCAGAGCAGAGTCCACCTTTCTCTTTGAATCAGACAGATCTATTCCTTATTTAATTTCTTACCTGAAATCATAGTCACCCTTTTATTTCATCATACCGTTTATTCCATCAGCTGGGAGAAATTCAGTGTTAAAAATAAAACAAAACCTTAATGCAAAAAGAGGTATATCATGCTTGAATACCTCAACAATGCCAGTAAAGACACGAGAGCCAAGAAATAGGAAGGGCACAGTGCCCTTAGAATAGTGGAACCAACCTTCCTAGCAGCCAACCTTCAAAATACTATTATGACCAAAAATAAAGTTTTGCCTTTTTTTTTAACAGATCTCCTTCAATTTGATTGTAAAAGCTATTCAGATTCAATACTTTGCCATGGGAAAATTAAAATAGCAGTAAAATGATACATTTCACCATCCTCATAAGCTGCAAACTTCAGAGCATTCTGAGGAAATTCTTTTCCTTCAGCTTTTAAAAAAATATGTTTTAATAATATTCCTCCTTATCTTCATGTTGATTTATTGGCTATACATTTTAATGGACAACTTTACCTTGCATGTGATTATAGACGTTATCGATGGCTGGAGTGAGTTAGTGCTCCTAAAGTTAGTGCCACATTCAGCCTACTTTAATGTTATAACTAGGGTAATAATAAAAACCCATTTTCTGAAAGATATGTTAGAGAGAAGAAGCAAGTTGGTGGTAAGCAGATACCTATTAATAATTATTATTAGTGCCAGTAGATGCAATATGAACTCTGGCAGAGATGGAAACTGTACATCTGGAGGATTAAGATGTGAAGAAGCTTCCACCTGTTCGGCGATTCTCTTTCCTCCAGTTAATATCTTGAACAGTATTTGGAAGCTACAAGTGGTGCAGAATGAGGCAGTGTGGACAATTCTTGGGGCCTCTAGGTTGGCCCATGTTACATCACTGTTTTATTCTGCAAGCTGCATTGGCTGCCAGTTTGCTTCCAGGTAAACTCAAGGTGTTTGCCGTCACCTTTAAAGCCCTGCAGTGCATGGATCCAGGCTATTTCAGGAAGTGTGCCACTCCAATGAGATGGGCCCACCATATCCATGCTTGCAGAAATGGCACATTGTGGACCCCATCATTCAAATAATTTCAGCTGGCAGGGGCCAGGAGAAGAGCCTTTTCAGCTGTGGCTCCTGTCCTTTGGAGAATTGTATCCCTAAGGTGAGATCTACACCTACATTCCTCAGACTTTGCCACTAGGCAGCAGCCTGATTGGGAGGATATTATGCTGCAGGCTAAGAGAAGACCCCATCGCTCTCCGTTTTCTTTGTGTTCCTTTCTCCCCCTATTTCCTAATGATAAATTATATCATTGTTAATGTTATTGTTTTCTTCTTTTAATATTTACTGGTTTTAATGTTTGTAAGTCAGCCAGAGTCACCTCAAGGTAAGATGAGTGACACATAAATCTAATGAATGAATGAATCAACAAATACATACATACATACCTACAAACAAACAAACAAACAAAAATAAGCAAACAGAATCATTTGTTCCAGTCTCCACATCACAACTAGATGTGACTTTCTCTTGCCTGGTAGTTATGAGCCTAAAGATTCTTCACAATCTATTTTTCCTTGCTTATCAATACAGTTCTCAGTAAATATATTTGCCTGTCATCAGTTTAGCTTAAGGGGAGTTTTTCCCACATCTATTTTGCATATATTTTAATAAGACTGTTCTTTATTTAGATTAATATGGATACATCAGTCATATTAGACAGATAAGTACTTTAAATGCAAATAGGATGCAGGAACAGTAGGTACTTCCTATAGTAATAGAGGTTTTCCAAATTTTGACTTCTAAAAATATGACATTAATTGTTTTGGGGATTAACTCTAGGTAGGGGCACAACTGTGGGATGATAGTGGAGGAAAGCTAATCATATATGGAAAACCAAACCATAAACAAGGATAGAACTCAGTGATCAGACTATTACTTTTCAAAACAAAAGTAAACATATAAAGTATAGCTTTTAATGATAGATACTGTCTAGATTTTAAAGCCTGAATGACTCAAGATATTATAGAAAATAATTTGGGAGTGTTTAATCAGTTTTTAAAAGAAATAATATCCAATCAATTCATTTCAATCATGTGTCTATCTATCCAGACATGGTTAGTATTACTCAGCATTATGCACAATAATGATAGAATCTATTCATATTTCACTCCTAGTTTGGCTAATTCTTAGACTTCAAAGTACAACTCAATGCCATATTTAATCTAAAAAAAAAAATCAGCACAACTAAATTTTTGGCATCAGTAAGAAAGCAATTTAATTGATTATCCCAGTGCAACATTGTACCTCCGGAAAGAGCATATGTAGACTTTCCAAAAATAATCTGACAGTTTATCAAAAGTGACAAGTGTTGCCCTGGGTCGTCAGCATAATGTCTAAGAAGATATAAGCGGCTGATCCCACTAGAAAGGAAAGAGAAAATGAGATGGAGAAAATGAAACAAGTACATGCAACCATGCCAATTAGCATGCAGTACTGGTGGTACATGGATCAATTTGGTTGTAGAATACTAATGTGGTTGGCGCATGAGAAGATACCACTTAAAGTGGAATTCTCTTTAAAGCTTTGCCAGTTATCCAACAAACAAAAATGTTGCCAATGCTGCAATAACAAAATGCTTCTATGGCAATATAAAAATATCAATAGGCATTTCGCTGAGAATATCTATATGAAGTTTTTAACCCAAACAACACAAAAAACCATTTTCCCCTGTTTGCTTCCTGTTTTGCTGTTGTGATAGGGAAGTGTTTGTCCATGACCTACTTAAAAAAAATATGTCACTACATTTACAGTTTTTCTTATTTGATAGAAATGGATATCAATGTTTTCAATAAATATAAGGAGAGGTTTTATTCTTAGGTCATTGTTTCTACACAGTATTTCTTAATTAGGAGATTTAAAAAAGTATAATAGATGTCTAATTCTGAAGTGGTATGAAATTATATGTGTTATGAACAATATCCTTAATAGATATGATGGTTATGAAATGCAGTATGAGACAGTTTGATTAAACCATCGTGTTTTCCATTTAATGGTAGGCTGTGGAACAAACAAAATGTTTAAAAAGTTATGATATTTATGTAGTTACTTATAAAGCATATTTAAATTATATTAAAGTAACCAAAATATCTTTACAATCCCCAAGGCATCCCACAACTTTTAAGCATTCCTAATGTTTGGAAATTGAAAGTTGAAAAAATTGACACACCCTAAAAATAACCTTGATTGCTTCCAGTAGCATTCCAGGGTCTTCACTTTGAAAAACTATGGGGAAGTGTAAACTAAAATAATTTAATTTCCACAATTGATTAAACCCTCATTTTAATACATATATATTTTGTAAATTCCTCTGTCATCATATTAAGGCTTAAAATTCAATGGCATAAACCACTCATCTCTTGTTTACACTTTAAAATATAACTGAAAAGAAGAAGAAGAAAAGGGGAAACTGTTTATCATTTTTCCAGTCTTTTTTCTTTTCATTTATATTGTACAAGTGACATTCTATAATTTATATGAAGCTGCTGCATAGAAGGAGGAGGAGGAGGGGGAGATCTTAATAAAATTTGCTATAGAAAACTATTTTTTTGGATAGAAGTATTCTCACTGATACATCTCCCCAAACCCTGACATTATATAAATAGTCCAGTAAGTTGTGCCAGTGTTTATTATGCTTTTATATGGTGGCTGGAGAATTCTGGAAATTGATATCTGTACATCTTAAAGTTGTCAAGGTTGGTAAATATTGGTTTATGCAACTACTCTTACCAGTTGGTCAGACTTGATGACTTTGGTCGAAAACTCCATTTACCAATTTGTATTTCTCACATGAAGTTTGTTTTTATGCGTGTTTCTCTCTCTGTGTACAATAATAATGTTTTAAAACCTTTTCCTGAATACAATTTTCCATAATTATCCAGAAAACAAGAAAAGAAAGCAATATGCATGCGATAAGAAGACAATCACTACAAATTCAGAACTTCAATCAATTCAAACCTTCCCAATTCTTCAGTCTTTAATCCATCCTGTTGGGATTATGTGGGATGAGTCCAAATTTCAGTTGATGTCAGCATGCTTCAGGGAAAATATACTGACTATCACACTGAAGCCATCACACTGAAGCTCCTAAGCTATCATGCTGAAGTCCCTGAGCTCATAGTAGGACTATTGGCTAACCTCCCAGTAAGGACTGATGAAGACTAGAATGGGTACACTACTTCTGATCAGTTTGATGAAAACAGTAGTCCTCTACTGTCGTTAGCAGTATCAGCATCTAAAAAATGGGGGGGAGGGGGCAGGGGATACAAGATGTAGAACCAAAACAAACCAGTCTTAGTTCCAACAACTAGGGCATTCTAACCAGGGGCTATAAATATGAATCCTCCATGGAGTTGTAAACACTGATCTCAACCAACAGGCAAAAAACTGCAAAACTGTAAAAAAAAGCACAGCTCTAAAAACAAACAAACCATACAAGGAAAAGTGTAATGTACAAGGAGCAATCTAGAGCGAGCCAAATTAAGACAAGGCACAGAGAACCACATAACTAATAAAAAATCATAATGAATGATAAATCAATGGTTTCATTACCCAGGTATCACCAATTTTTAATCACAGGGTTGCTTGGGGGAAAGAGTAAATTGAAATATGGAAGCTGTTGTGGCCATATTATTTTAAACGAAGATTTTGCTAGGCCCAGAAGTCTCATTCATCCAAAACTCCTCTTTAGCTCTCAGGTTTGCAGCCTAAATATTGGCATAGGACAATTGTAGAATCAACCACTTTTAGGTCTGGAGTTTGTTCTACCAAGAAGCACGGCATGGATGTGATATACCAACATGGGTTTACTGCAGAGGTGGGTTCCTATCAGTTCGCACCTATTCGGTAGAACTGGTTCATCAAATCTACCGAACCGGTTAGAAGAGGTTCCACCAGTGGACCCAGAAAGCAGGCCACACCTACAGAAGAGGTTCCAAAAAATTTTGAAACACACCACTGACTATCATGCTCATATTTATAAAACTCAGTGCCTCTGTGAAAGGTAAGGATGACTACTGCATTTGTGGTGCAATCAGAACATTGCGTGTGTTGAAGTTGTTTTAATGCAAACCAAAGATGCCTTTTACAAAACAAGTTTACATCATATTCTTATGCATGCCAGTGCTGTGTGTGAAGTAATTTAAGGTGGTTCTGATAAGTATCGTCGGCATCTTCATATCCAGTCACATGGGCGGCAAGCCACTCCCATCTGGTCACATGGGTGGCAAGCCACTCCCATTTGGTCACATGGGCGGCAAGCCACTCCCACAAAGGAGGACAAACTCACAGAGTAGGTTCGAACAATTTTTGAAACCCACCACTGGTTTACTGAAAGAAAATGTCCATGTTTATATTGTCAACTTTGAACTGCCTTCTAACTTCAGGCCAAGTTATTGAATGTTCTGTATTGTCTGATAGGTTTCAGCAGAAGAGAAGACTGTTTGATTAAACTCACTCAAGTAACTTTTTTTGACAGTGATAGGAACTACACAGAAATAGGATTTTGGATGAAGATGGGATGGAGACGCATACTGACAGGAAAGAAAAGGGACAGGAGTGAAAAGGGCATTTTTATCACTCCTTGAAAGCTGCAATAAAAGCAACAGCAATCAATATAGCAGGTTTACTTGCTTTCATATCATAATCTGAGCTCTGGAAGAAATTAAACTGATTGCTTTGCCACTGTTTGAAAAGTCTTTCCACCCAGCCAGGATAATCCTCCAAAGTGAAGGGACGCTTTCTTCAAAACTCTTAAAAGCATGAATTGAACATCAGCCCTACATGGAATATACAGATAGTTTTTGACTTACAATCATTCATCTAGTGACCGTTACAAATTACAATGGCACTGAAAAAGTGTCTTATGCCCATTTTTCACACTTACAACCATTGCAGCATCCCCATGGTCATGAGATCAAAATTCTGACGCTTGGCAACCGACTCATATTTATGACGGTTGCAGTGTCCCGGAGTCATGTGATCTCCTTTTGCAAACTTCTGACAACCAAAGTCAATGAGAAAACCAGGTTCACTTAACAACTGCAGTAATTCACTTAACAAATGTGGCAAGAAAGGATGTAAAATAGATCAAAATTTATTTGCTTAGCAACAGAAATTTTGGTCTCAGGTTAAGCTGTAAGTCAAGGGCTACCTGTACTTAAATGAAGAGAAAAATCAGTGTTAACATTTTCTGAATCCTTCCAAATCAAATCTTTATTATGCTCATAAAGCAGCATGACGGGTGAAGCATAATCAATTAAAAAATCATAGAAGATATATGAGAGTCTTAAAAAATGCAAAAACATGTAGAAAATATAAAAATATATGTATTGAAACAGAAAGTATATACAGTATAAAACTCAAGAGTCGGAAAGAATCTAAAAGGAGGGGTAAAACATTAGATGCATACAGGTGTGCAAAACCGTATGTGGAAAACTATATCTGCTGAATTACAGAGCACTCTAGTGTGGCAAACTAGATGCTCATTAAGTCTGGTTTATGGAACAGGTTGTCATCCAGCAAATTTTAAGCATGGCTGCACAGAACCTGGCAACACTGCATGTTGTAGGAAGATTGGTATCTGAAAGCATCAGGAAGGTTTAGCATTGTCCAATTGCTCCCTGGATATTTGTGTATTAATGGTGAGATAAGGCTAGTATGAATGTCCCTGTAATACATGAACTGGAGAAGCACATGTTATGTTGTTGCTGTGTCTCCAGAGTCACAGATGCATTGTCTCTCTTATGAGGACAGCTTAGAGGAATGGCATTGGGTCAAATTAAATATCCTCCCTTGTTTAGATACTCCAAGTTTAATTAGGCTTGTAAGAGAAGAGCAGGCAGAGCCTGGGGGTAGAGTCAAGCAAGTAATCAACTTAGAATTGTGTCATTCCCACAAATGATCTAATTTCAAACCCTCTTGAATTCCAGTGCCTCTTGAATTCTAGTGCCTATTTAGTGTAGGCCATTAGTTGACTAGATTCTGGTGAGTAGGCCTAATCAATAAATCTTCTTAACAGGAATTCAATGTGTGTTCTTGATTCTTCTAGTCTGACAAGTATGCCATAGGGAAGGCAGAGTAACCCTATGGATTCACTGACAATAAAGTTTGGGGTCCTGGCTAGATCCAATTGTGCTTTGTGCCTGCTGCATGCAGTTTAATGAGTGCTGTGGCCTCATTATATCCAATGCTGAGTAGAAGACCTGATGAGAAGCCAAAGAATGAGATTTTAATTGCCACAGCTTGTTTGTAGGTGGACTGATAATTGAGTTTTAGGTGGTGTTCCTTGAAGTACTGTGCTACTGCTCCCAGTGCTCTTAAAACCAATATGTGTTTTTGAAAATACTGTTGTATTGTCTCCATAGAGAAGAACAGAGATGGCCCATTTGTGTTCCAGAATATTTTAGGGGTTTATAGTTTGTGATGGCCTACCTGAAGTTGCTATAGGGGCAAATATGCAGCTAGCTTGACACCTTTTTCAGTTTCAATGCACTAGTGAGATGGCTCTGGGGCTTACATCTTACTTGAGTGAGGTCCCTTCATGTAATATGGGTGTCAAATGATGTAGATGTTGGTCACTTGAGGAGGCCTCCAGTTCTCCAACAATAAATCTTGGTATTCTTCTCATCTTTGCTTCAAAGATGTTTCATTTAAGCCCAGGGGTGGGTTCCTGCCAGTTCTAACATCTTCTATAGAAGAGGTTCCACAAATCTACAGTGCCGTTTAGAACCGGTTCCAGCTCCCTCTCCCCGTCCATCTGCACCGCATATTATCAAGATGAAGAGTGAGAGGAGGAATTCTGAGAGTTGAAGTCCACAAATATTAAAGCTGTCAAGTTTGAACAACCCTGAAGTTTTTTTCTAAAGGGTTAGGGTGCAAGTGTCTTGTAACTTGACAGCTTTAAGACTTGCATGCTTCAAATGCCAGAGTTTCTGAGCCAACATTTTGGTTGCTAAGCAAGAATGTTGTTAAGTGAGTTTCACCACATTTTACAAGTTGCCCATGCCCACACAGTCACATGACTGCCAAGCCACTCCCACTCAGTTACATGGCCAGCAAGCCACTCCCACAAAGCAGGCCACACCTACAGAAGAAGTTCTAAAAAATTTGAAACCCACCACTGCTTAAGCCCATCTTTAGTTGTTTGTTCTTCACTTCTTGATGCACAGAAGGCTGGCCAATGGGACAGCTACAGTAGTCCTCTAAAAAAATACTAAATGGTGTGGCTTTACATAATTTAGGAATTCAAAACAGCCAATTGTATTAGCATCAAAGCAAGAAAGCAGGAAAGAAGCTAAGAGCCAAGAGAAAGCTTTAAATTTATACCCTCATGGCTGGTTTGAATTTTCTAAAATTAAGCTGACATTTCATTTTTAAACATTATTTTTATTAACAAAATGCTAAGCAGCCCCATGAAATAGTTACATGATATTTATTATAATCCAGGCAAACTGTGAAAAACAATTGGCTCTGCTCACCAAGACAAGCTTCATTAAATTATATCATTATATCATTTGCTATCTTGTAATTCTCTCACACCTATCCACTTACAGAAACCCAATTGCTTAATCTAAAAGAAATGCATTCTTAGTGCATTACAGGAGAAAATTAAAATGCACTTCAATTTTATATGCACACACACATATAAATACTATATATATTTCTTGTGCTACTGTACAGACACTTAATTCAAAAACGGTAGAGATCATGGTTCTCCATTCAGAAAAATACATAGTATATAGTAACTAAACCCACACTTGCTTTGGATTTTTTATGGTAATATATTGAGAGTTGTCCAGAGTCATCTGAACTTGAGTGCTGTAGATATTGAATTAAATTAAAATATCAGGAGTGTCAAACTCGATTCCATTGAGGGCCACATCAGGGTTGTGTTTGACCTGGGAGAGCCAGGGGGGAGTGTAGCCAGGGTTGGGTATGGCTAGCTCAAATTCACTTATGCTTCACTCCACCTATGGAGGCCCGAGGGCTTTGCTAGTGAAAACAGGCTCCTGAGTTTATTTTTGGCTGGGACAGTTTCCTGCAACCCTCTGCCAGTGAAAACAGAGCTTGAGAGGACTGCATGCAGCTCCGTTTTTGCTGGTAGAGGCGCCATGGGCCAGTCTTTCACTGTTTCCAGGGCTGTCTCAAGGGCCAAATCTAAGCATCTCATGGGCCATATCCGGCCCCTGGACCTTGAGTTTGACACCTTTGTAATATATCCATAGAATGAATTAAGAGTTTGAGCTGAAAAAAGTCTACTTAAACTCACCTATGCCATTCAGGCTCAATGAAACGATAGTGTAACTTAGCATGGGATAACTTCTTATATATGACTATTGTCTAAATGAGTTCTTTTTTAACATAATCTATGTACATTTCACTCAATCCCACCTTCTTGAAATAGGCATACACAAAACTTGTAGGAAAGATGTCATATTGTCTGCCAACATTTCCTAAAAGATACATGAAATTATCATTTCAAACATTACTTTTGTTATTGACCCAAAGAAGGATAAATATTCTCCTTGGAGAAAAATGAAATAATTTGGGCAATGGAGGCAGAAAAGTTTGTTTCATCAAAACAAAGAGACTACTGTACTCACTCTAACTGCTCTTAAATCTTTTATACTGTTTTTCCTTGGAATTGACTATTGGAATCAGCCTAGAAGCTCTTTGGGATGAAATAAATACCATCACTCATCAATTTGGCTTAATTCATTGAATCATAACTTTCAGTTTTGAGCACTGACCCATGTGCATCACACCTTTAGATTAATTTGCCATTACCCAATTTGATTGCATATATTGAATTTATTGGGCAAATAGTTGCTCCTTAAGGAGGTTGATTCAATTGTATTTCCATGAAAATGGATTTTCAAATCAAAAAATCAGATTGTTCTGTACAATCTTATTCATATTGGAAATCATATCTATAGTTGCATTGGGTCATAGAAAAAATAAATATATTGCAGAATATGTATGTATGTATTGTGTTGCATTTGTACCTTTCCCCCTCCACGCGCATTCTCTACCTGGGGATGGTCATAGATTTCATGTCGGGAGTGGTGCGTCTGTCCCAGGAGCGTCAGAGCAGCCTGCGTCAACTGGCAGGAAGCGTTCACGGAAGTCGGTTAGTTTCGATCTCCACTCTATTGTTGCATTTGTGCTGCATTTATGCTGGTCTTGTTGTATTCGGGTCTTTTCACATGTAAGATTGAGATTGTCTTGAGATGGCAAGTGAGACATCGTTTCAGCGAGGTCTCACTCGCCATCTTCAGGCTGGTGTTTTCAGCTTAAAGCGTGGGCAGAGCTGCCGTCTTTCTATAAATCTTGGTGGGGTTGTGTGGAGTGCTGGCTTTGTTTCAGTAAGTGGATTGATTAGCTGCGTGGTTGTATCATGATTGGTAGATTGGTGCTGGCTGTGTGTCTGTTGTTGTTTTGTGTTGTAACAGCCTAAGTGGTGGGTGGAGCTCATTTGTTGACTAGGTCTGGTTTCCAGATGTCTGGTAGGCAGGAGGTATCATCACATTTATTCATGTTGTGGGAGTGTTTCTGTATTTCGATAGCTTCCATAGTTATACTCTTGTTGAAGTTTTGGAGATTAATTTGGTTCCTCCAAAATTAATTTCATGTCCTGTAGCTTTAAGGTGCTGGAAAAAGGAGGAAGTTTTTTCTTTTTTTCTTACTGCATTCTTGTGTTCTGTGATGCATGGGTTTATTATCCTGTTTGTTTGTCCTATGCATGTTGCAGGGCAGATTTTGCATGGTATTTTGTATTTCGCAAAATATTTCGCAAAATGACTATGATGATATATCACTATTGTTGTATGTACACTGAGAACTTATGCACCAGAGACAATTCCTTGTGTATCTAATCACACTTGGGCAATAAAGAATTCTAAGTCTAAATCTAATGTTAATTCTAATCTTTACTTAGAATTCAAATTGTGATCCTTAATAAAACAACTTTCATTAAAAGTTTATTAAATTTAAAAGATCCTACCTCAGCCTAGTCAATTTATGCATCTGATGAAGTGAGCTTCAGCTCATAAAATCTGATGCCTTTTAATACAATTGGTTAGATTCCCCTCCCCCAATTTACTGAGTATCAAGATATGATCTCAAGAATCAGCATATCAAACAATTGAAAATTTGAATGCAATTCAAAGACTTTTAAAAACCTTTTCCCTGGAAATTCCCAGAGCCTCTCTCTGCTACCCATCATAATACAGAGAAGGACTTGTGATTCACTTATTCAGAAAACTATCCTCATTCAATGATCCAGCGCAAATGTTTCATCTTTCATGAATTGCTTCACATATCTTAATCAATGAGAATGTGATTTAACTACTCAAGAGGGAAAGTAAACAGCTTGACAATGCTACAAGAGCTGTACTGTTCAATTAAAACTGCCAAGGCAGCATTTAAAACCTGTTTGTGACAGTAGCCTTCTTCTCTGAAATCCATAAGGAGAGATAAATAGTGGATGCAGTACTCAGTAGACGATGATCCGACACATTTAAAAGAAAAGTCTTCCTTTACTTTTTTGATGGAAGAAAACATGTCTGCTTTTTTCCCCAGAGGAAAAAATGGCTTTGAGGACCATACCATCTACCAGAAAGGAGTAAAAGAAATCTGCCAAGGAATGAAAGAGAAAGTCAAGGAAAGGGGGACTGAAGAAAATACTATATAATTGTATGTATTTTTAACCTTTCATAGAACAATTTCCTTTGGGTTGCAGAAACAAGTGCTAAATGTTTATAATAAAAAGCACTTCTTTATTATAGACTGAGTCAAACAGCAATGCTTATTGGTTTTTTATGACAGCATTACACCAGTGAAATATCCCTTTTGCTGGAACAGGAAATCAAATGCATTGCACATAAATAATATAGTAAAGAATTTCTGTTATGGTGATCTTTCAAAGCATCCCTCTTCATTTTGGCAGAGTGTAGCTTTATCTACTTTTTCTAAACAATTTAAACCAATGGGATATCTTCAAGGCCTCATCCCTTCCAGAAGCATCAATAATTAAGGGTCTGTAGTTTTGCTCTGTAACCAGAACCAGACTAAATTATGTAGTGTAGTTAAAATATGGGCTTTTAACTCAGTAAAGGGCAAATGGAAAGATTTGTATTTGGATGGTGACTTTACTGAGTAAAAATTAGAACTAGGCTAGAGCCAAGGTGGCCCAGTGGTTAAATGCAGCACTGCAGGCTACTGCTAGATCAGCAGGTCAGCGGTTCAAATCTCACCGGCTCAGGGTTGACTCAGCCTTCCATCCTTCCGAGGTGGGTAAAATGAGGACCCAGATTGTTGGGGGCAATATGCTGACTCTCTGTAAACCGCTTAGAGAGGCCTGAAAGGCCTATGAAGCGGTATATAAGTCTACTGCTATTGCTATTGCTATTGCTATTGCTATATAATTTACTTTCGCAAAAATGTGTTTTCTTTGTTCGGCATAAAAATAGACTTAATATAATTTTTCAAGTCCTGTTTGGTCACATAAAACTATATTTAGGAGGAGGTTAGGAGCCCCTGCCCTACAGCAGTGTGCCAATTTATTCATTTATCTAAGGCATTTCTATAGACCCCATCCTAAAATCAACCTGGGATAGTTTACAGACAACAATATATAGAACCATTTTTTTTTAAAAAAAGGACTATTCTACAAAAAGCAGAAAAAAATGGTTCCCAGTCATCCTATCCTAGAGTTTGGGGAAAGTAGCAGATCCCAGTGGTAAAGACACATTTCCAAGCATCCATAAGATGTTAATGTTTAAGGGAAGAAACTCAGAACATCTGATGGGACAGGCAGATACTCTTGTGGAGAGGTGGTCTCACAGAGAACCTGGTCCCATGCCATGTAGGGATAATTAGCACTTTAAATTGTACTTGGAAGAAACTTGGAAGACAGGGCAGGTTGCATAGATGTGTAATATGGACAGGATGTAATATCCCCATGTTGGGTGCCCAACACTGCATATCATTGCAATCTGGACCATTCCTTGTAACATATGTTGTTAATTTGCACTTTGGGGTATGCTACTTTTAAAATCAATAGACATTTCTCTATGTGGTTTTCCAATGCTTAAATGTTATACATCACTTGGGTGTTGTTGTTGTTGTTAAAGAGAAAGATGAAGAGGGGGGAGGGAGAGGGGGAGAAGGAGGAGGAGGAGGAGGAGGAGAAGGAGAAGGAGAAGGAGAAGGAGGAGAAGGAGGAGAAGGAGGAGAAGGAGGAGGAGGAGGAGGAGGAGAAGAAGAAGAAGAAGAAGAAGAAGAAGAAGAAGAAGAAGAAGAAGAAGAAGAAGAAGAAGAAGAAGAAGAAGAATCATCTAATGCAGTGGTGCTCCATTTCACATACTCATTTAAGAAATGCAATTTATACCAGTTTAAGTAAAAAAAAGTAATGAAACAACATTATTTCATTCTTAATCACAGTGATTATAATAAGAGACATATGAGTAATCATAATTTAGAGATGTCTTTAATACTATTTTACCACCAAATCTCTTTTCCTAGTTTTGTTTAATCTCCCCCAATTTTGGGGGCCCTTTAGAAGAAAAATAGGAACTTCTGAATTAGAAAGATTATGATTAGCAAATTATATCAGAGACCTGGAGGAAGATCAGGAAGCTTCTGTTCTATTTGAGAAAACATCTTACATCCTTTCCTTTAGTATTCAAAGAACTCCTTCTTTGATGTTAAGCAGAAATTTGACCTAATATCTACCAAGTTAGTCCAGGGTACAAGTTTAATTGATGCTTGGGGGAAGAAATACTTAGAGCAAAAAAGGCATACCTCACTTCAAAGCATTTTTTTTAATGGCTTGTGGCTGAACTTTTATTACCAGCTTTAAGCACTCAACTCCTAGAAGTATACTTTGATATTCATTCATTCATTTATTTAGATTTATTCTAATTTCATTTCATTTATTGGTTGTCCATCTTACCATGGGATAACACGAGGTGGCTTACAATATTAAAAAGATAAAACTATTTAAATAAACGATTACAAAAATACAAAATACAAATCGCTGCCCTAGCTAAAAGATGAGGAAGGAGGGAGTAGGATGAGGGGGGGTGGTATCTGTTACTCATCTATCAACCACTCCCAATGTGAAGCCCCCTCCCCCTCTGCCATTTGGAACTGTTGGCTATGTTTCAAAAGCTGAATTGTGAAATGAATTTGAATATGCTATTTTTATTCCTCAAAGATCGCTGTATTTCGAAATGTACTATTTTTCTGGTTTTTTCCACTGACTTTTCTGAGATAACATCCATTCTGCAGAAAGATGATGACACAAAAATGCCTTCATTTTTAGTGTCAATAACAATATTTTTAAAAAAAGAAACAAGGAGATCCCACTATGTTGCTACATTTCCAAAGTAATAGTTTAAAAAGCCTCTTCCCCCAAAAAAATCCAATTAATTCTAAATTTGAAAAAAATAATTTTGTTCTTGCCTAAATTTTAAATTCAGCAACCTTGAAGTGGACAATTTAAAGAGGGCATTTTTCACAGGTCTTAAAAATAGCAATAATCAGAAAAATTAAATTAATTTTCTCAACAAATGGATGTAAAAATCATGGTGCTGCCCTTAGAACAGCTAAGAGCTTGAAGACCAAGAATGCCTTCAGATGGAAGTAAGTTTCATCTATACTTCTTATTTTATTCCCTCTCTATTAAGCAAAAAAAAAAATCTTTATCCATCTACTTCTTTATTTATTATTATTCTATTGTGTTTTTTCAGCTTGCATTGTTAGTTTTTTTACTAGCATGGGAGATGGTGATGGAGAAGAGGGAGAAAGAGACAGAAAAAGCCATGGTATTGTTCTGCAACGGTTGCGGGAGGTGGGGGTGGGAGGCACCATTCTCCAGTGGTTCTCCTCCTACCTCTTGGGCAGGTCGCAGTCGGTGTTGGTCGGAGGTCAGAGATTGACCCCTAGGCCCCTCAATTATGGGGTGCCGCAGGGGTCGGTCCTGTCCCCCCTCCTATTCAACATCTACATGAAGCCACTGGGTGAGATCATGCGATGGCACAGGATCAAGTACCACTAGTATGCGGACGATACACAGCTGTATCTGTCCACCCCATGCCAACTCAGTGAAGCGGTGGAAGTGATGTGCCAGTGCTTGGAGGCTGTTAGGGTCTGGATGGGTACGAACAAGCTGGCACTCAATCCCGACAAGACTGAGTGGCTATTGATGCTCCCTCCCAAAGATGGTCCAGCTATTCCATCTCTTAGTCTGGGGGGTGAAATTATACGCTCCTCAGAGAGGGTCTGCAATTTGGGAGTCCTCCTGGATCCACAGCTGATGCTAGAACATCATTTGTTGGCTGTGACCAGGGGGGCCTTTGCCCAGGTTCGCCTGGTGCACCAATTGCGACCCTATCTGGACCGGGAGGCCCTTCGGATAGTCACTCACGCCCTCGTGACCCCAAGACTGGACTACTGTAATGTGCTCTACATGGGGCTGCCCTTGAAGAGTATTCAGAGACTTCAGCTTGTCCAGAATGCAGCCGCGCGAGCGATCATGGGTGCACCTCGGTACACCCACGTTACACCTATCCTCCGCGAGCTGCACTGGCTGCCTATTGGTCTCCGGATACGCTTCAAGGTGCTAGTCATTACTTTTAAAGCCCTTCATGGTATCGGACCTGGGTACTTGAGAGATCGCCTCCTGCCGATTACCTCCCAAAGACCTATCAGATCCCACAGATTAGGCCTCCTCCGAATTCCATCTGCCGGCCAGTGTTGACTGGCAACTCCTTGGGGGAGGGCCTTTTCTGTGGCTGCTCCGGCCCTCTGGAACGATCTCCCTGTTGAGATCCGGACCCTTACCACCCTTCCGGCTTTCCGCAAAGCTACTAAGACCTGGCTGTTCCGGCAGGCCTGGGGCAGTTAAATCTTTCAGCCCCAGCCAACTGTTGTGTGTTTTTAAACTGTTTGTCTTTTTATTCTTATTTTGTACCCCCCCTTCCCCTTTCTGATTGTTAGCCGCCCTGAGTCTCTCGGGAATAGGGCGGCATACAAACTGAATAAAATCTAAATCTAAAAAAGAAAGAGAGGTGAGAAAGAGAGAAGGGAGAAGGAAGAAGAAAAGAGAGGGGAGGAGAGGAGAAGAGAGGCGAGGGGAAAGGAGAAGAGAGGAGAAGCTAAATTTGTGGGTTTTAGCCTAATTCTTGATGGAGAAAAATAATAGCAAATAAGTTACCCAAAGTAATTTGTTCCTCTGCTATTATTCTGGCCATTTGAGAAAACATTTGAATTGACAATTTTGGAACAGTACACTATTCCAGGCGGCCAAAAATTCAGTTTTTTATTTTTTTTCTTAAAAAATAAAATAAAAAACAAGGATAATGTTTGTCTAGAAAGCGAGCTATCACAATATTAGAAGGGGTTATTTTTTCTATGTTTGAAATCATTCTCAGATGTAAAAACACACAACAAATGAGCAGCATGAGAGCCTCACCTTCTCAAAAAGGATGCTTTTGAACCCTCCCTGAAAAAATACATAAAATTGTTTTTTGAGCTCATAATTGCATTTAGCCATTGAATGGTGTTCCCACTTATGTTAGCCCATTTTAGGTACCTTGGTTCAAAAATTATTGCCCTACGATGCACCGTTTCACCCAGTTAAAGGTGATGACATTGACAATTTTACACAGAGAGTATTAATAATTATTACTATGATTTTTTTTTCTGGTACAATTCCATTGATTTGGCAGCAACACTGAAGGGTTTTTTTTTGTTCTGAAGGAGTATTATCTTGTGATAGCATTAGTGTCACTAAAGACAGAGTTTATAGAAAAGAAAATTCCAACAAAGTACTTCATACACTTTTCCAAATCTCAATTGTGGTGAAAAAGAATTCTGCTACTAAATGGAAAGGAACATGAGCCTTAGACATCTGGCTCAAACAAGATTGATTGCATGCTGAATTGAGTTTTGGAGAGAAAGTTGAAGCCTAAAATGCTGCTGAATTTCAAAGGCATACAGATGGACTAAGGTATCTTTGTGAATAAGAATACCTGCCTTATTTTCTTGTTTGTTGATCCTGGTGTTAGGCCCATCTACTGCCTATTAATCTCTGTCTGACTCTGTCTTTTCTTTTCAGATTTAGTTAGGATTTACAAAGTGTCAAACAGTTGGTAAATCAAATTCTGTGGTTTTTCCTTTCTTTGTGGTGGGAAAACCTCCAGATCATTAGAGGTTCTAAACAGGGAGTTAGAAGATGGGGAGCCAGTGAGGGGAACCCCATTTAAATCTTTCCTACCTGTCACCTTGTCCCAAAGGTGCTTTTACAAGAGACAATGGGACTTTCAGAGCTGAAGAAGCTTCTTGGATGAGGAACAAAATGTCTTCAAAGAAAAAGCAGAAAGTCCAGTTGCCTCTTGAAAAAGTATCTTTGGGACATCCCTTATCTTCATTGTTACACTTGTCTGTGCTCTTTCTAAGGTCTTCGCATTTTTTGATTATTTATTTATTTATTTATTTTTGCTGGTCTGAATTCTGCCACCTGTTCTGACCCCTCTCCTCCATCCAGGAACGAAAGCCGAAACAAACGTAAATGAGAATGTTTTTTAATCAGTCCAGACTCTCGTTGACTGAAAGCCACATAAACAAAGAGATAAGCACTCTGGCAGCAAGTCCTACAAACCTTGGCAGCAATGCCAACAAACTCTGGCAGCAATCCAGCCTGCCAAGTTTGTTTCTCGTTAGTCCCTAACATTGACTTCTGCAAGAAG
Organism: Thamnophis sirtalis; assembly: GCF_051295495.1. Lineage (NCBI taxonomy): Eukaryota > Metazoa > Chordata > Lepidosauria > Squamata > Natricidae > Thamnophis > Thamnophis sirtalis. Next base: position 81,885,133 of record NW_028261382.1, read on the forward strand.
GGCGTGGCACAAGCAGTCTCTTTTATAATCAGGAGAGGATCTTAATGAGCATCAGCTGAGCGTAATTACCTCCTGTAATTATGTAATTGCTCTTGACGCCGAGTAGCCCTTCAACGGCGTGCATCCCAGAACAACTCACAGGTGGTTTCTGGATCATTCTCTCTTGTCTCCTCCCCACTGATCCAAGGCTCAGGCACCACCAGGTGACCAACCAGTCTCTCTGCACCCTGGTCAGAGTCGGAACCCTGTCCAGGGTCCTCCACCTCCTCCAGGGCCGACTCATAAGACCCCTCGCTGTCGGAGTCTGGGGGCAGCTCCAACAGCTCCTGCCGGGCCACAACAGCCACCTATGCCAGATGTTGTGATGCAGATGTGCAACAAAGAGGAAATTCTGCTTTCTGGGTTCAAAACCCGGGGCTATGCCCGACTACAGATTTAAAACAAATCAAAGTTTTGGTCTGCATCTTACTCATCCCCAACAACAGGCTAGAGGTGCTTCAAGGTGCTAGTCGTCACCTACAAAGCCCTTCATGGTATTGGATCTGGGTACTTGAGAGACCGCCTACTGCCAATTACCTCCACTAGACCAATAAGATCCCACAGACTAGGCCTCCTCCGAATTCCATCAGCCGGCCAGTGTCGACTGGCAACTACCCGGAGGAGGGACTTCTCTGTGGCTGCTCCGACCCTCTGGAATGAACTCCCCATGGAGATTCGTACCCTCACCACCCTCCAGGCCTTCCGCATAGCCCTTAAAACCTGACTGTTCCGACAGGCCTGGGGCTAAAGACTCGCAGCCCCACTTCGAATGGTATGACTGTTGTGTTTTTTAACTGTGTATGGTCTTTATGTTTTTGTAACTTTGTTTGTTTTCCCCCTCCCTTTGAGTTGTGAGCCACCCTGAGTCCCTTCAGGGAAAAGGGCGGCATACAAATAAATTAAAATGAAAAAAAAATGAAAATAGATAGAATTAAACAGTAGTGGACAACTTTTGGCAGCTGGGGGGAAAATAATGGAAGAGTTGATAGGTAATTTCCTAAACAATAAAATAAAATAAGACTCTTACAAATGGAAACCAGTTAATTTTTCCACATTGCTGATTTTGTTTTCTCCAGTGGGTAATTCTTGGTTGGATTAGAACTGAAGGGCTGCATATGGTTACTGTTAGATTGGGTGAATGAATGAGACAGACTCAGGCTTCGGTGACAAACAACACTCTTTATTAGACAACTTTATTAGACAAAAGATGTGGAGACTCTAGAAAGTGTGCAGAGAAGAGCAACAAAGATGATTAGGCACCCGGAGACTAAAACATATGAAGAATCGTTGCAGGAACTGGGTATGTCTAGTTTAAGAGAAAGAAGGACTAGAGGAGACACGATAGCAGTGTTCCAATATCTCAGGGGTTGCCACAAAGAATAGGGAGTCAAACTATTTTCCAAGGCACCTGAGGGTGGAACAAGAAGCAATGGGTGGAAACTAATCAAGGAGAGAAGCAACTTAGAACTGAGGAGAAATTTCCTGACAGTTAGAACAATTAATCAGTGGAACAGAAATTGCCTCCAGAAGTTGTGAATGCCCCAACACTGGAAGTCTTTAAGAAGATGTTGGATAGCCATTTGTCTGAAATGGTATAGGGTTTCCTGCCTAGGCAGGGGGTTGGACTAGAAGACCTCCAGGGTCCTTTCCAACTCTGCTATTGTATTATTGTAACTATTTACAAATCCACCACTGGCCTGCCTGACAGCTAGCCCTTTTATAGGGAGCATTTTCCCGCCAGAATGGAAGACCTGGGTGGAGCCTACTGCTCCAGTCTCTGTAACATGTAACAGTTACCGTGACAGGCCATCTTTTACATTGAGCCTTTAGACCTGCCACATTTTCTACTGTGGAAAAATGGGAGGGGGGATTGTATGGCGTATGGGAGATATTTAGTCTAACTAAAATTCCTTTCTCAGAGTCAAAGTCAACTTAACCTGCACCCAAAGTGGTGTGACTGGGAGGCATATCCAGTTGGAGATGATTGGACCATGTGACGGACCTGTGGGTGCTGGGCAGGGACTTGAACTTTCACTTGGGTGGGGACAACATGGAAACTCTCAGATTCGGGTTTTCCCAGATGTGCCAATATGTCATCTCTAATAAAATGGAACTTTGAGGAAACTCAAGGCTTTCGTTGGGGGTCTTACTTGGAACCCTGACATACAGACTGAATATCTTTATCCAAAGACAAAGGATAATACATAAACACCAGATGGAGCTTCCATCACATTGTTGGGGCTACCATCTTGCCTTTCCCGTCCATATCCTGCAGTTCCAACCTCCCAGTGACAACCTGATAAGTTCCTTTCTATAGGTCTGCACCACTGCAGGTAAAGACAGCTAAGCTTATAATTTGGCCAGCATAGAGTCAAAATGATAAAAAGGGAAACAAATCGCTATTCTGTGTAATACACTAAAAGTAATCCTTAATTCCTTTTTTTGGAGACTCTTGTTCATAATAAGCCATTTTGTTATGTAATTAAATATGGCACAAAAATAATGTATAATGACAGGTAACTTTGTAGAAGCTCGTGGTTAATTTAGTTTCAGCTTTCCTTAATACAGGAAAGTTCTTTACCTATCCATTCTAGTTACTCACAAGAGGTTTTATTTCAGTTGTAGTGAGGAGGTTGCTCTCTTCTAGAGGAGCCTTTTCATTCTTTTTGGAAAGCAATTAATGAGAACTGGGTGGGTGTAGGAATTTGCCACTTTGCATTTTAATTCTAGACATAGATGGATCCCTTGGTTTTTTGTTTTTTTTTTGGTTTTTTTTACTCAATTCTCGAGTGATTCCTTGATTTTGTTTTGTTTTGTTTTTTCTTGCTTGTTAAAGGAATACAAATGGAAAGTGGATTGAATGTGCATTTCTGTTTAATGGAATAATTGTAAACAGCCTTTAAAAAATTTATGCATGCCATATGTGTGTGCATCTCTCTCTCTCTTACTTACACACACACACACACACACACACACACACACACACACACACACTGTGCCTCTTCAAAAAGATTTATAGCAGAGAAAAAATATCCTCTAGAAAATTAGAAAAACGAATGTAAAAAATTACAGGTACATCTTGACTTGCAACCCTGGATTTAGTGACTGTTTGAAGTTACAGCAGCACTGAAAAAGTGACCTAAGACTATTTTTCACACTTACAAATGTTTTTTGTCAATGTCAATGGTCAAGGGTTCAACATTCAGACTCTAGGCAACTGTCATGTATTGATGATGGTTGCAGTGTCCCAGGATCATGTGGTCACCGTTTGCGACCTTCTGACAGGCAAAGTCAATGGGGAAGCCATATTCACTTAACAACCATGTTACTAATTTAACAACTGCAGTGATTCACTTAACAACTGAGACAAGAAAGTTTGTAAAATGGGGCAAACTCACTTAACAACTGCCTTGCTTAACAACATAAATTTTGGACTCGGTTATGGTTGTAAATTGACAACTGATCTGTATGTTACTTTAGATTTAAAAAAATATAAATAACTTTAGGGAGTTATCATATCTGTTCTGAACCCCACGGCCTGTGAATAAACCAGAACACAGGCTTGGCTGTTTGCCACTGGTCAATTACTGAGATAATGAATCCTTTGGCTGAGGGCCCAGGCAACTCACGTTCAATAGAGTAGCTCTGCAGCAACCCAGATAATTCAAATGAAGCAACGCAGATAGTCCAAACGAACAGACACAACTAGGATACACAGATAGATTTTCTTAACTACTAATTCGAACAGTTGTTTCCTGAAAATGTCCCCTCCCAACGCCTCACCTATAATCTCTCTTGGGAGGGGGCCAATCAACAACCACCTGTGCTTAATCATCTTCTGTGAGTCTGCCTACGGAGTTGCTGCTTCCGTTTCTCAGCCCCTCTCAATTTAGCATCAGGGACAAACTGCCTTTGATCCTCCCCACTGATCCATGCCTCAGGCACCTCCTGGTGGCCAACCAGCCTCTCTGGTCCCTGCTCTGAGTCTGAACCCTGCCCAGCGTCCTCCACATCATCCAGGGCAGACTCATATGATTCCTCGCTATCCGAGTCCATCAGCATCTCAACCAGATTCTGCTCGACCACAACAATATCTAATGCTTCTTTCTCCTATTTTCCCCACAACAACAACCCTGTGAGGTGAGTTGGGCTGAGAGAAAGCGAGAATAGCCCAAAATCAATAGACCAAACTGGATATTTAATTAAGGTTTATTGTTAAGAAAGTAAGGCCTATATGGTTTTCTGTGCGGTTTGTGATGCAGCTCTGGAATAGCTAACCAGCAGTTTAATTATTTTACTAAGCATTCAATTTCTTACAACATACATTTGTCTTTCCAAATCAACAAAACCAGAAATAAAAAAAGGGGAATAATACAAGATTTATTAGAATATAAATTAAATTATAGTCAAAAACTTCCTGAATGAAAAGTTCTGCAGTAATTATTTATAAACGATTACAGTGGATTCACTGAGAAACAGTAAAACCATACCTGGAATACTGCACCCAGTTTTGATCACCACATTACAAAAAAGATGTTGTGACTATTTTCACAACACTTGAAGGCCAGAAGGCCAGACAAGCACTTGAAGGCCAGACAAGGAATAATGGATAGAAATTAATCAAGGAGAGATTCGACTTAGATATATTTCTTAGAGACATTTTCTGACAGTAGGAACAATCAACCAATGGAACAGAAGTTGCCTCAGAAGTTGTGGGAGCTTCATCACTGGAAGCTTTCAAGAAGACACTGGACTGCCATCTGTCAGAAAGGGTGTAGGGTCTTGGGCCTGGGTGGGTGGGGGTTGGACTAGATCAGTGGTCTCCAACCTTGGCAATTTTAAGACCTGTGGACTTCAGTTGAAGTCTTAAAGTTGCCAAGGTTGGAGACCACATAACTAGATTACCCACAAGGTCCCTTCCAACTCTGTTCTGTTATATTTTGGAAAAACTGCAAAAAAGAGCAACTAGAACTAGCAACCAGGGGACTAAAACATATGAAGAACTGTTGCAGGATTTGGGTATGCCAATCTAGAGAAAAGAAGATCTAGGGGGGACATTATTATTATTTTTAAGAGGTTTATTTATATGCCGCCCTTTTCCCTGGGGGGACTCAGGGCAGCTCACAATCCAAAGGAAAGGGGGAAAACAGACTTTTACATATAAGACAATACATAATTAAAACACAACATTCATACCATTCGGGCAGGTTACAATCTTTAGCCCCAGGCCTGACGGGATAGCCAGGTTCTAAGGGCTGTGCGGAAGGTCTGGAGGGTGGTGAGGGTACGAATCTCCACGGGGAGATCGTTCCATTGGGTCGGAGCTACCACTGATAAGGCTCTCCTCCGCGTGGTTGCCAATTATAACAGTATTCCAGTATTTGAGGGGCTGCCACAAAGAAGAGGGAGTCAACTTATTTTCCAAAGCAGCAGAAGAAATAATGGATGGAAATTAATCAAGGAGAGAAGCAACTTGGAATTAAGGAGAAACTTCCTAACAGTGAAGACCATTAACTAGTGGGACAGTTTTGCCTTCAGGAGTTGTGAGTGCTTCATCACTGGAGGTTTTTAAGAAAAGACAGGACAGCCACTTGCCTGGAATGGTATCGGGCAGGGGTGTCAAACTCATGGCCCATAGACTGGATGCATCATGCACTAGCCATGCCCACTCCCATTTTACCTAAGGGGGAAAAGTCATGGTGCATCGCATGACGGCAACAAGATGCCACGAGTTTGACACCCCTGGTAAAAGGTCTCCTGCTTAAGCAGAGGGGTGGACTAGAAGACCTCCAAGATCCCTTCCAGCTCTATTCTGATTGATTGAAGTTGATCTTGTTATTTCCATGAAAAATGCATAACGTGGTTGGAAGAGAGAACAACCCCAACCTGTTGTTTTTTTTTAAAAAAATAACTGGATATCTTGCTCTTATGGCAAGAATTTTTTTCCTTTAAAAAAAAAAGAATCTGATTTCAAATTCTCCTATCCACTTGGTATTATGTTATTTAGTAATTGCTTTGCCTTCATTAAGTCTAAAGAAGGCTAAGCAGTTTTGTGGAAAGTTGAAGGTGAGAGTAACATGGAGACAAGATGCAAGTCACACCACGTTTTCAATTCTCAGTGTAACAAAACCTTGCATGTTTCACATTTGATCTAGCTGATTAGTTTATGTCTCCTGGGCTTCAGAACATTTTTGCGAATTAGGAAAAAGTTAAAATTAAAAAATGAACTACTAATTGAAGAACATAGTTATTACCAAACCCTGATATGCTTACGAAAAAGGAGAGATGTTTTAAATCCTTGTACCTGATAGGCCAAAACGTGTTAGTTGAGGCTGACGCACACACACACACACAAACTCTACCAGGGTCTGTTGAAAGATTTACAAGAATCAATCCAAAATGATTTGACAGTGGCAGAGAAAACCATGAAACCGAGCCCACCTTTTATAGAAACATCAGGCAGAAGGTATGAAGTTTCTAAAAATTTTGCAATAAACGGGAGCTGGGTTTTTTGTTTTTGTTTTTAAAAAGAACTTTCTTTGGGGAAACGTGTATTTCAAAAATCTGTGGTGTAAAAATTAACATAACAACAGACCAGCATAATGAAAAACTTCTCAAGCAATTGATTTTAAGGGAAAATTAAAACAAAAATAAAACAAAACTTGCATCTGTTCTGGACAGGTTGAAAACAAAAATACAGATTACGTGTATGCATTGGACAGACTTGAATGCCACCCACTAATCGAGAAGAGTCATTATAGGTATATTAAAGCATACAGAAACTGGAGAAAGGCCAGTACAGGATAACTACTCTGATCTTCTAAAATCATGGAGTTAAAACTAAAAAGGTGAAATAAACAGATGCTGCTTTGGCTTAGACAAGACCAACTGCTGTTTGTCTTCTTCCTTCTCTGCATGAAGTAAAGCAGCCATTTCGGGATAGCAAAGAGAATATGACAAAAATGAGTTCCTGTCATTGATTCTCCCCATTGGTCTATCCCGAGAAAATTGAGAAAAATAAGGTTATCTAATTACCTAGTATCACTCGGCTTCTCTCTTCCACCAATTATCCCATGTGGGCCTGGTATATATCCTTCCTTCTTCCCTCCCTCTGCATCCTTTCCTCTTATATTACAAGGAAAATCGATTGCAAAGCACTCTTTTAATAGGTCAAACTTTATGTAACTATTGCTACACCAGTTGTGAAATTCTGGATAAATTTGTAAAGTTCTTCTTAAGAAAAGTAGTGGTAAGTGAAAGTCTAAATGTTAGTGAAAGTCTAAAAAAGTGATAGATGAACACTGAGCAGAATTTGCCCAACTTTACTTTTAATGTTGTGTGTGAGCCTTAACATTGCCAAAACAACATTATTGTGTATAGGTTGCATTGGTTACCAATAAACAGTTGGAAATATATTGGAAACATAATAAGTTCTTAGGAGGTAAATGTGCATCTCACTTCTATATTCCCATTGCCTGTAATATTTTGCACCCAAAGATCCTTGATATCACAAAAAAGGCTAGGGAAAGGTCATGCTTGTAGGAATGGGGAATAAATTTATTTATGTATTAATATGAGACACCTTAATTTGTATTTTCTAAACTAACATATAACCTGGAATTGAATTTTTTTGCTACTTTTCTTACTATTGAGGCACTGTTTTCACAGACATAACATTCCTTAGAAATATTCAACTGGTTGAAAATATGTATAAAATATTTGCAGCAAAGATTAATGTAGTTTTTTTTAAAAAAAATATTCATTGTTCTCAAGTCAATCTTGATTCCTACTGGTTGTCTGGACAAGGCTTCCTCATTTTCTTGGCAAGGTTTTCAGAAGTGGTTTGCCCTTGTCATCGTCGTCGTCTTCCTCCTCCTCCCCTCCTCCTCCTCCTCCTCCTCCTCCTCCTCCTCCTCCTCCTCCTCCTCCTCCTCCTCCTCCTCCTCCTCCTCCTCCTCCTCCTCTTCTTCTTCTTCTTCTTCTTCTTCTTCTTCTTCTTCTTCTTCTTCTTCTTCTTCTTCTTCTTCTTCTTCTTCTTCTTCTTCCTGGGGCAGAGTCACAGTTAACTGGCTCATCCAGTTGACTGCCTGACTAGAACTCACAATCTCTCCAATTCTAGCTTGATGCCTTAACCACTGCACTGAACTGTGTTATTGAATAGATGTTTATACATGTAAACTTATACACAAAGATTCTTGCACACCAAGCTACAAGCAAGATTTGCTCCAATTATAAGCAGAGGGATGCAGAATTTTAAAAAATGAGAAGATTGTAGAAAGCCAAATCAATTTTTCTGGGAAAGGAGAAGTGTTCATCCTACCAAGAAATTGAGAAGATACAACTCACTCTTCGCTCATTCAGTCTCATATTTGGAAACATTGTCAAAGGGCCTTGTAAGGAATTTGATAAGCTTTAGCCTTGAAATTCTAATTATTTTTCCTAGCCCTTTTTAAAGCTGTTGCATGCCAAGGATCCTCAGGGTTGGGAAGATTTAACTTTCATTATAAGACAGGATGAATGAAATGGAATGAAATCAAACACTAGAACTGTTGTGTTGTCTGCAGCAATCATTACTTTCTCTCTCCTATTTTTGCTTAAAGGTACACAAAGAGAAAGCTTGGAGAGTTTGTTCCGCAGGTAAAACACTTAAGGAGTTTCCAAGAGGATTCTTGTAAGAACAATGTTTTTCAGGTGTGGTCTGCATAACCTTAAGTTGGGAAAAGATTTAGCCGCAAACAATTAAACTGGTGATTCTTCCTCAGGCAAAACATCTGAAGGATTTGCAGAATTTCTTAAACTGTTTCCATAGCCTCTGAGGATCATTGTATAGAAGTAGCTCTGAGACACTGCTTATTGTTTATTCTGCATGGAACTTCTGTGAGTTGGCTGGTTTCTTAAGATATATGTATCCAGAAACCATTATTTACAAACTCCAGTATCTATAACAACAAGATGATATTGTTAGAGCATACAATATGCAGTATTACACAAAGTTGTTGAGATGATAGGGATATGATTTGATATCTCATCCTCACCTGAGATGTGTACCTTAGTAATTTGATGGAAACCCTGTTACATTTTCAATGTGCTTTAAAAACAATACTAAAACATTAAAATTGGAAATGGAAATAGACCTCCAAGAGATAACCAACTCTTTTTCAGTTTTAACTTTCCCCAAATTGTTCAGTGTCTCGGACATGACTTTGAGCCATTCTGACCTCCTTGAAACTTTCTTATACCATTTCAACCATTGCTATCCCCCCACTATGACTAAATGCAGAATTTTTCAGTAAGTAGCAAACATTATTTGTAACTAGGAATTATGCAAACTATATTTTTCCCTAAGCCAAAAGCAAGCTATGTTATGCCTTAGTGTGAGCTGCAAGGACCAGAAACTTCAAGCATAAATGTTGAGTATAGTTATTCAGAAGCTTTGTGAAGTTGACCTTGGCTTAATTGGTACTGTTTCTTCATCTATGACATTCCAGCTGAGTTGATTCATATCCATACACAGAACCATGACATAAAGCATATAGAAATTGCTTTGTCAACATATAGTTTATTTTTTGCCTAAGAGTAGACCTGAGGTTATTGAAGCTATTTCAATATCATGAACCAACAAAAAGATCATGAGGACTACATTTATGAAGGAGACAACTTTGTTCACTTTGTTTTTATTCTGCTGATAAGCAACTTTAACTGCTTAGCTCAGATACCGTTTTATAGGCTAATATTGCCTACTTCTTTCACCTTTGTAAGTTAATAATGTCTATTTCTTTCAACTTGCAAGTTATATCCTTGAAAAAAGGATCGAGAACTTTTTAAAAAATCCTTCAGCAGCCACCTGCCTAAAATGAATCTGGCCTAGTGGGAGAATTGCTCAGCAGTCATGTCATTCCAGCCAAAAGTCTTATTTCAGTTTAAAAAAACAAAAAACTTTAAAACTGTCCATATGTTGAAACATATGTAAAGCAAAAGTGTACTTCAAAACGGCAATGCACTCTTTCTCTTGAGTGTGAAGAGCTTTTGAAAGGACTTTTCAAAATCCTTATGGCTGATTTTTATTGATATAGTTGATTGCATTTCTTCATATGCATTTCTTGTTTATTTCAATAGTTAGATAATGTATAGATCAGGGGTATCAAACTCCCGGCCCAATGGGTGCGGATGTGTCACGCACTGGACATGCCCATGCCCAGTTTAGTGAAGGGGGGGAAAGTTGTGATAACGCCGTGACTCTGCAATTTGACACCCCTGGTATAGATCATAGCCAGGAGTCAATCTTTGTTTGTAAAAAGGTGACTGGACTTGCAGAATTTTTCCTTCCTTAAATCCCAGAATTCACTAATCAGTGACTGCCTCATTTAATGGCTGTTAAAATTATGACAGTGCTAAAAATAAAATTTATGACCAATGTCTGCATTTATGGAGCCATGGTGGTGCAGTGGTTAGAATGAAGTATTGCAGACTAATTCTGCTGACCGCCAGGAGTTCGATCCTGACTCAGCCTTCCATCCTTCCAAGGTCGGTAAAATGAGGACCCAGATTGTTGGGGGCCATACGCTGACTCTGTAACTGCTTCGAGAGGGCTGTGGTATGTAAGTGTAAGTGCTATTCCTATTATGACCTTCAATGCATGTAATCCTCATTACAGTCAGTTCATGTTGTCTTATGACTGACCTGTTCGTTTTCTCCCCCCCCCCCACCACTTGTAAAATGGAGAAATTGGAGAGGAGGGGATTACATGAGACTAAGCAGATATACAATCGGAATGCACATTGAAAGGAATAAAGTAGTACACAGCATAAGCAGGGGCGGGGGGAAGAGAAGAGAAAGAAAAACAAAATCCAAGCAATTTCACCCTTAATCATCATTTACCCTCTAGACCTGATTTCCCCACAACCATTTTAGCTTATTTCTTTTGAAATAGACCATCTTGCTACCAGACCATATCCTGGCATGAAACTCATGCTTGTTTTCCTCTCCTTCTAAAGACCTGGCTTCAGTAGTGCTTTTCCCCCCCTCTCGCCTCTCTTTCCCCATTTCTTTTTCTCACTACAATTGCAATGCAGGTTGCCTGGCAGGGCAGCATTTGATTTACCTGGCACAGAGGAATGGAGACGGAGTCAGCTGTTTACCTGTTTGTATAGTACTTCTGTGAACCATTCTGCAAAACAGACTCCAAGGGTGCCAGAAATAAAAGAAAATTAATATTATGTCATTAAAGCAGGCAGGAGACAGAGAATACCGGCAAAACAAAAGCAATTTTGAAAGGGCATAGTGACATTCATCCCAAGAGCTGAGGTTGTTTATATTGCTTCAATAATTTTGTAATTTGTGTGTTTCCAACGCTGGAGAGAAAATTTCTGTATTTCTTGATATCAATTCTCATTCTTTCTGATGAAAGAACATTTTCTTCCAAAAACCTTTTTAAAAAAAGAATTTATGTGAAATCCTCATTTATAAATTGAGATGTTCATTCCATCTTTTAATTGTGAAGGGTACTTGATTATTTTAGGCTTTTCAGGACTCCTTGTCTTTTTATATACCTTGATCAATAGTAGTAACTGTGAGAGGGATTTTGGAGTCCTAGTGGGCAACCATTTAAATATGAGCCAGCAGTGTGCAGCAGCTGCCAAAAAAGCCAACACAGTTCTAGGCTACATAAACAGAGTGATAGAATCAAGATCACGTGAAGTGTTAATACGACTTTATAATGCCTTGGTAAGGCCACACTTGGAATACTGCATCCAGTTTTGGTCGCAATGATGTAGAAAAGATGTGGAGACTCTAGAAAGAGTGCAGAGAAGAGCAACAAAGATAATTAGGGGATTGAAGACTAAAACATATGAAGAACGGTTGCAGGAACTGGGTATGTCTAGTTTAAGAGAAAGAAGGACTAGGGGAGACATGATAACAGTGTTCCAATATCTCAGGGGTTGCCACAAAGAAGAGGGAATCAAACTATTCTCCAAGGCACCTGAGGGTAGAACAAGAAGCAATGTGTAGAAACTAATCAAGGAGAGAAGCAACTTAGAACTGAGGAGAAATTTCCTGACAGTTAGAACAATTAATCAATGGAACAGCTTGCTTCCAGAAGTTGTGAATGCCCCAACACTGGAAGTCTTTAAGAAGATGTTGGATAGCCATTTGTCTGAAATGGTATAGGGTTTCCTGCCTAGACAGTGGGTTGGACTAGAAGACCTTCAAGGTCTCTTCCAGCTCTGTTATTGTATTGTATTGTATTGTATTGTATTGTATTGTATTGTATTGTATTGTATTTGAATAAATCTCATGAGAGCACATCATGATGGAACTTCTGTCATTGAACTAGGATCTGTAGGCCAAAGAGAGCTTCAGAGTAGGAATCAGGATGTTTTGATTACTTTGGAATTGTTTTAATTTGAAACAGAATGTTTCTGACTTAAAATATAGCTGTTTGGAGGCTGAACACTTCTAAAATGATTGAAAGAGACTTTTTTTTAAAAGGAAGGACAGGAACTATTTCAAGCATGAATCAGGATTTTGAATTTAAAAATACTTAGAATGCATACTGTTGTTTATCATCATGGAGAGATGGGTAATGAAAATACGGTACCAGAAGTGGCATTTCCTGCTAGTTCAAAAATATCACCAAGATAAATTTAAAACAAAGTTGCAAAGTTTAATCAAAATAAACTGAAAAGCATAAGCTTCTTATGAGAAAGAACATTCTTGAGAAACTGCAAGATGGCATTTATGCTTTCTTCCTGCTATTGTCTACATTTTTATTTAAAAAATGCTGCCGGTTAAAGGTGGTGGCAGAAATATTGTTCTTCTTTGTGACAGCAAACTGAAGCTACTGTTTGCCCTCGCAAATGTGAAAATTTAGAAGGAAGAAATAGATCTGTAGAAGTAAGGAAACAAAGAAGACACACACACACAGAGTGGTGAGATTCAAATAATTCAACAACTGGTTCTCTGCCCTAATGACCTACCCAAGGCATGGCTCATGTGACTGGATGGGCATGGCCAATTTGACATTGCTTAGATCGAGGGGCACTTTGCCTGGCCTCTCATGACCATTGGGATGCTGCAATGGTTGTAAGTGTGAAAAATGGTCATAAGTCACTTTTTTCAGTGCCATTGTAACTTTGAATAGTCACTAAATGAACTGTTGTAAGTCAAGGATTACTTGTACAAAAAAAGCTTCTTTGCTTGCAAAAAGCTGCCCTAAATATCAATCATTAGATTAGAAATACCTGCAAGCTGGAATTACAAATCAAGCAGAGTGCCAGAGCACTTTGAGGAATTAAAATAGTTAAAATGCAATGATAACTATCAGCAGCCAATTCTTGCTCATAAAATGACATCCTTTAGCAGAGAGGTCATTTAAGCACTCCAGAAAGTGGGTGGGCATATTTGGGCAACAAAAGGCTGAGCTGAAGAGACAAATTAATAAATTATATAGGGTTCAAGCCATCCAAGCTTGTCAGGATCACAATAAAATTAGTACACGCCACAGATATCTAAATAAACTTCAAGCCCGGTGCCATATTACTAAGCCTTATCATGAAAAAAAAAATTAAAATGAATTGGAGGATCTACACCTCTACCTCCTTTAAAAAAAATCTTACTATCAGTGAGCAATTGTGCCTTGGCCACTCCAAACCAATGCAAAAGCACCAAAGGTGCTTTTTCAAGAGGCAACTGGACTTTCTGAAAACCAAGAAAGTCCAGTTGCCTCTTGAAAAAAGCACATTTGGAACAGCCATGATCTGGATGACTGAAGAATCCCCATAGACAAGAGACTCCTGTGGTTAGTGAACTGACAAAGCATCGTTTCACACCCAGGAGAAGCAATATTTAGATCCATTTGCATCACTTAAAGATACCAGCTGATGTCACTCACCTCACAAGATATCCTAAGGAAATCATCCATATTTAAGGAAAGATCAAATGCCCCCAGAAAAGCAGTAAAAAACCCAGTGCCAAGCTAGCATCCTGCCTCTTGGAAGTACATTCCAAAAGGACAGTGCCTGGAATCACTAAAGGAGTGTAAAAAGCTTAAAACAATCCTTCCCCTTTAAGAAAGTCAAGCCCCTAATAAAGCAAAGAAAAGCAAAGTATCAGCAAAGGACAAAAAAACTCCAGAAAAATTCAGGCGACAGAAAGGCTAGGCCTACTACCAAGAACCTTTAGCTGTTACAATGTAATAAGGCTTAACCGAGAGGCAGTTTCTGTAAGCAGGGCAATAAAGATAAGGATTAGGCTAGAAACAACACCAGAATGTTTCCCTCCTTCCTTCCTTACAGGATTAGCCCTGCAAAGTAGGAGGTGAGGGGAAGGCTGTTGGAAGGAGATTTCTTTCTCCGTTTCCATGTCTGAACTGATAATGGTGGTTGAGTCCCTAAACATTCTCTTTTTTCAGCTGATGGATAAATGAGATGCCTCTTTTCCTGATGGTTTTTTAGGGAAGAAACAAGGGCTTTATAATGATGTCAGGATATACAAGTTAGTCTGCTTCAGGAACTAAAATTAAAACCCAAGATCCAATCATTAGAAGTCTGAAATAGCAGAATCAAAGCAGTATCAATCAATCAAATAGTTATTTATTTCAGGCATAAACCAGCAAAAATGCAATCAGGGGAAAAAGTACATCTATTTCAATAATAACACTGACACTTCCAAGAGATATAAGATATTTTTAAAAAAGATCGGATTGCTAACATTATATTATGTACATTAATTATGGGTCAAAAGGAGAAAACACAGGGCAACTGCTTTATTTTTGAAATTTATATCTATGAACATTGAATGAAAAGAGTGTTTATGATATCAATATATGTACTAAATACAAATGATATCAACCTATGATATTAACATATGTATTATATATGCAAACATATACTGTATGTTTTGGGCCAATTCTTTACTGCTATTGTGTTTTCTGATAATGCACAGGATGGGAAATGCAAAGACAAATTCAATGAAACAAAAACTTTTAGCAAAACGTATACTATAATTCTGGAATGAATATTTTAAAAATCTCTTACTTCAAAGTTTGGTGAAGTAGGGCAGGATGCAGTGAGAAATAGTTGAATAGTGAAAGAAATGTGAGGAGAAACTCAATCATCTATTCTCTAAATATAAAAGAAATCTATTTTACAAGGTTTTCTCAAAGTATACTTACAAAGAATCCAAGTTGCTGAAGTTATAAAACAGATTTGCCACTATTCTATGAACGTATTTTGTCATTTTGATCCCAGCTTAGTACAAATATGTTACTTGGAAGATCAAACATTTTTACTTAAATAGGCTGAGGCCAATCTAAGCATGTAGGAGAAAGCTATTCATTGCGCATTTCTGCAAAAACATGTTTTGATCTGCATTTTGAATCTATGCTTGGATCAGAATATATGCAGCTTTTTAGATTTAATTCATGCACAGTTCAAAAAATGCACATAGAAATATGAGTGTTGAAAGAAAATGAAACAAAATAGCTTATACTGAAGAAGAAAATCTTGCAAAAAGTGAGAATTCAAACATAAATATATACCAGAGTGCCTGCAGATTTTCTTTGGTCTCATTCAATATGAAATTGATCTACTTCTTGAAAAGCCATGAAAAACCTCTATATAAATGCCTTCCTCAATTGTTCATGCATTTGCATTATTGGTTCCCTTAAAATGTCCACAGTCTGCTTTTAGATTAAGGGGAGCAATGAATTTGATTTTGAGAAATATTTTGTTGCTGGCATGTTAAAATTTTATCAGCTCAAAGAAAAACATCTGGAAAAATTTATTTCGCATTTCAAATGGGTAGAAGATTTTCATGATTAAACAGAGACTTATAATGTTATAGAAATCCAAGACAAATGGGTTTCCTTTCAAGTGATTTAACAAAAGACGCATTATTCAAAACGAACTGACATTTTAAGAGGAAGTTCTCTGAAATTCTACCATCTTATGCTAAGAGAATGGTACACACAAAATGGAGGTAGAATTATCAATGACTTTTCTCATTATGACAAAAATGCCATATTAGATGCACTACATGAAGAACTTGTGCTGAAATTATTTGTGTCATATCCTACTTATAGACATCTAATTGCCATAGAAGAAGGTGTCTAGATTAGATGGCCCTTTGGGGTAAGGACTTGTGTTTTCATAACAATTTATTTGTTACTTATTCTGGCAGTGTTTATCATTGCATAAACATACATAATCACCTAGATGTTCCTTCTTCCCCTGGTAATAACAAAAAAATTCTTGCTTTGAAAATGTGAATGCATGAGAGATTGGGATAAAATCCAAATGGCAAACATTTGAAAACAACCTGCTCCTGGATAAATGGGCTCTATATGGCTCATACATTTATGAAGGTTTTGAAGGGAACATATCAGAGGTGGTATTCAGCAGATTCTGACCAGTTCTGGAGAACCAACAGCAGAAATTTTGAGTAGTTTGGAGAACCGGTAAATACCACCTGTGACTGGCCGTGCCCCCATCTATTCTCTGCCTCCCGAGTCCCAGCTGATCCCGAGGAAATGGGGATTTTGCAGTCCCCTGGAGTGAGGAGGGAATGAAGATTTTACAGTAACCTTCCCCTGCCAGGCCCACCAAGCCACACCCACCAAGCCACACCACTCCCACAACCACACCCACAGAACCGGTAGTAAAAAAAATTGAATCCCACGACTGAAACTCAATTTAATAAAATTTGTATGCCACCCACTCCCTTGGAACTCTGGGCGGCTTAGAACTGATGTATTGATAGGGACATATTTCCTTTGAGACACAGTAACTGATGAAGCTGAGGCAGACTCACCCACAATCAGAGCGATCCTTCTGTGGAGAACATTCATTGCACAGGATACCATTGTGCTAAAGTATGGTTTTCTGCTTTTCTTTTTAAACAGAAAAGCAAGAGAAGAGAAAGAAAATAAATATGGGTGGATGGCTGAGTCAGTTCCAGTGGTTTGTGGATAGCTTGTTTGGCGATTCATTTCATCCTAATTCACAAATTTTTAGTGGTGATATTGCTCTCTAACCTAAAGTGATCTAGAATGATCTAGGACCTTCTTGAGAATGCAAAACAATTGTCATTGCCAGCACAGTATGCCTTTTAGAAAGAGGATCCAACTGAGGCATACTGCTGATGGATTTTCCCCAGGAAGCCATTGAAAAATATATTTATTCAAGAAATCTAGAAAAAGTTTTTTTTCCCTGCTCAAAAGTAAGAGAACTATGTATCACAGCTCTGCAGGCCATTCACATTTTTTCAGGGGGAGGATTACAGGGGAAAATATACAGTAGTCATTGAAAGAATTAATGGAAAAGCACTTGTAATCATGCAAGATATCCCTCCTTGCTGGTGCAAGCAGATGTTTATAAGGAAATCTCCATGTGTGCATTTAGAGTTAGCTTTACCATTAGACAAAATAATGTACATAGAAAACTTTTGTGCCATATGGATTACTCTCTCCTCTCTTGCTGGCATATTACTATGCCTATAATTGCTTGACGTTATCCATGCTTTCTGGCAGCTGCTGGAAGCTGAAGATCAGACCACCTGCAGGTAGACCTCCTGGACTACCTATCTCTGCAAGCCATCTCCATTCAGAGATGGTAGAAACCCAGCAGTGTTGAAGGACATTTCAACTGCCAATCCATTTAGCTTCTATGGAGGGATTAAGAAGGAAGTTCATCTGATGTTTCTGGGATTTGGAATGCCTTGCCTTTATGCAGATGGCTCTTGGAGATTCTATGGGCGAGGTATCTCCACATCTTTTGGTCTTGCCTTACTTCTATGACAGGTCATCACAAGTCTTCAAACACAGGCAAAGACTTTGTCCTAATGGAAAAGAGGGGTATGTAAGTTTCTAAGAATTCCGGAATCATCTTCCAGTGAAAGAAGAAAACACCTTTGGACTTTAACAATGAAATTGTAATTATTACAGCACAAGAACATCATAATCATAAACATTCATCTTATTTCTAAGTATATCAATCTGAACAGTATGTGATGAGAGGGCTTTGCGGGGGACAAAGCTATATAACCCCACATAATCACTTGTACTTCCCCCTTTTTTGTGTATTTCCAAAACACAAAAGATCCTTAACTCTTTACTAGCAATCTTGTATCTGCACAACCAGAAATATGTTTGCTTGGGGAATGTAACCTTCCTTCTCTAGAGATAATGTGATTTCCCTATTTGCCACAATGCAATCCTGATAAATTGAAAGTGTTGGAGAAGGATCTCATTCCTAATGTTTTGTGGCTTATATACCCCTCTCCATCCTCAACCCCCCCAATGTTCATTTCTATGTTTTCATTCCTCCTTGACAGCTGTCCAACACTTGATAGTTCGTAAATTACACCGCGCTGTTGAAGAGAAAATAGTGTCCATTTCAGATTTATCATTTTTGTTTGAAAGAAGAAGAAAGGTGCACTTTTATTTTAGATTTATCTGCAATATGAAACTGCTTTTTGGTTTTAATTAGTTCTGCCAGGTGATTAATAGCATTTCATGCCAATAATAGCAGTCCTGGGAATGAGCATTTTTCCTCTCATTTAATCATATATTTTTTCCGGTGGGGGGGAGGCTTTTCAGTGGATGGCTATTTAGAAATAATATCTGTGCTGATACAATATGTTGTTGTTTAAAGGCAAGTCACTTCACTCTTTACTTTCTCAACCACACCATATCATAACAAATCTCAGGCTGTTAGATTTAATCCTGAGAGACATTTGGCAAATATTAAGATTCTTGTGTGTTTGAAAAATAATGTAAAAGTGCCTTATTAATTTTCATTGGAATTCACCCAATGGATTTCATTTGTTTTGTAAAGCATAATAATAAATGTTCCAACTTTAAGAAGGCATGTGTATTACATGACAAAAATTAGATCATTGTTTTTGATGAATTCTCTCATCAGCTTTTATATACATTTAATCAATTTGTGACATACTACTTTTTTTCTCTTCTTCCTTTATTGAAAAGTAAAGTGGGTTTGTAGGATGGGAGGGGTGGGGAGATTTTATGGAATTCTCCCCCACCTATTGTGGTGAAATCTGCAGCTTAAGTGGGAGGGGGAGTCAAGAGCTGGTTAGCCTGCGATCTCTCCTGATTAAAGTTTTTATTTTATTTTTCCCTTTTCATAACATATAATCACATGTATACTATTACATAACCAATCTCTTCTGCTCTCCATATACCATATTTGTACTTTATCCATCACTTTCTTCTCCCTCTCTCCTCCCCTCCCTACCTCCTTTCTTCCCTCTGTCATCCTTCTCTTCTCAACTTCCCCTTCTTCTCTCCTTCTCCTCCCTCCCCTTACCACTCCTCATTTTTCTCCTTCTCTCCCCCCCCTTACCGTCTCTCCTATCCTTCTCTTCTTCCCTTCCCTTTCTCTCCTACTTCCCCCTCTTCATCTCATTTACTTGGTGTATTTCAGCTTCTGAGCAAGCTCCCTTTTATGTTGATGGTATTTATAATTCTTTTTCAATATGCGTATTTAATTTTTCTCCTCTTTTTTAGTAAAAAAAGTGATATAACAGAAAAGTATACATATATAGTCATTGTGCTTTAAAACCCCCTTCCCCAACCTAATTTGGGTCGAGCTATAGACCTGGTTACAATACCCAGCTATTCTCATCATTATTTTTATATAGTTATATATCCTTACATGCCCCCAATTTGTGATTCTGTCTTTTTATCACAATAGTTTCCCATTGTAGGTATATTTCATATTCCCTCTCCAATTTTTTATACCTTGAATTAGATTATCCTTAGTTATTTATAGATGACAATCTTCACTGTTCAGTGTTCATTATACTTCCCTTAACGTATTATATAAAGTAACAAGCGGTAAACATCTCATTTTGTTCATCATCTTAAAGGTTCTATATCTGTCCATGTTACATAGATTTTGACCCATGCTTAGTTATCCTTCTATTGTCATATTCACTCAATTCACAACTCAATTTGATTATCATGTTAAAAAGGTAAATCACAAACCTCTGCTTTACAAGCTCCCCATATCAGTTTCATATTTATCCATATTCCATATATTTTAACTTTTATTTAGTTATCTGTCCATTATCATGTTCAACCAGATAGCAACTCCATTTTATTATCATATTTAGGAATAAAGCCCTTATCTTAACTTTATATTTTCCCATATAGTAGTTTCTAATTATCTGGTGTTTTTTTCCTGGTAAGTCTTTTGTCCCACTTCTCTATTCCTGACTTCTCCCTTTTCTTTATTTTAACACATCCACTCCCTTCAAATTTCCCCAGGTGACCAAAGGAATAATTTATATTCCTCTTTTTGGAGGATAATCTCCTGCTTCAATTTTCCTTATACCACTAACAGCCTCCAAGACCACTTGTGTCAGCTTTCTTTTCTCTTTTGTTGGGACACCTCCCCTTTTCACAATTTTCCCTACACCATTGCCGGGACCAAAGGAGATTTTTGTCTGCTTTTTATTTCCCTCCGCTTCTAGCCTGCGATCTCTGCCCCCAAATCCTGAACTGCTTATCTGATTGTTCTGTAGTTCAGTAAATTCTTGTAAATAGATGAATAGCAATAAACATACTTCTCTGATCAACTCTAAGTGTTGTTCTGGTTCCTTGCCTTATTATCTATTCCCTTTAAAAAAATGAGATTGTAATCTGAGTAAGTTAGTGTCTTTTTATTTTCCCAAAGAAGTCCCTTCCAAAAAAGAACATAAACACTGTCTCTACTCTTGTGTTTTCATGAAGATGCTGCTAAAGTATACAGGCCAAAATAAGACAATGTTTCTTGACTTCATTCTGGAGCCTTCGGAAACATAAAATATTTTTTTTAAAAAAATGGCTCCAATCAACAGTTTGGAATACAATTAATATAATACCAGGAAATATTGTATGGCTTATCCTGTGACTGATATCAAGGGCCATTGGGTAGTCACTTTTCATCAGAATTACCTTTTTAACTTCCTAAGAATGCCCCTTATTCATGCCAAAATGAAGAAGGGGGCATTTTTGCTCAGCAAGGTTTTAAAGTATTCCTTTAATTCCAGTTTACATTTAGTTTACAAACTAAAATCACATTGGTACAAGGATTATTACATGATTTTCTCCTAGTTGGGACTGAATCTTTTATTTCTTTTTTTCCCCTTCTAGAATGCAACTTTCAGCAAAGATTTGCTACAGATTAGAGCTGCTGTCTACAAATCCATTAGTAGACACTTAGAACTAGCCGATGGTATTTTGTGCAATTAATTCATGCATTAGTGTGATCTTCCAAAGGACAGATGGTTTCCAAAGAACCATCTTCATGCTTTTCTTCATGCAAGAAGAATGTTTCATCCTCTTAAGATATGATATGGATAAGTCACCTAAGAAATCAAACAACCTGGTAAAGGTTACTATGGGTGTTTCTTTTTAAACACATTTTTAAATTTATTTATTTAGCATATGGCAAATACATGGACTTATAGTGGTTCAAATGTTAATGTCCAGTCCACCCAGCCATTCAAGGACAGGGTGGCCTATGTTGAAAAAATCAGGCATTGGGCCGGTGTACGCTTTTGATGGACATATGGACACAATGTGATGGATATTTTGTCGAGGAACCAGTGGTGGGTTTCAAAAATTGTTTGAACCTACTCTGTGGGTGTGGCCTTCTTTGTGGGAGTGGCTTGCCACCCATGTGACCGGATATGAGGATGCCGACGACACTTGTCAGAACCACCTTAAATTACCTCACACACAGCACTGGCATGCATAAGAATATGATGTAAACTTGTTTTGTAAAAGGCATTTTTGGTTTGCGTTAAAACAACTTCAACACATGCAATGTTCTGATTGCCCCACAAACGCAGTAGTCATCCTTACCTTTCACAGAGGCACTGAGTTTTATAAATATGAGCATGATAGTGTAGAATAATCATATCCAAGGACCAGTGGTGGGTTTCAAAAATTTTTGGAACCTCTTCTGTAGGTGTGGCCTGTCCACTGGTGGAACATCTTCTAACCAGTTCGGTAGATTTGACGAACCGGTTCTACCGAATAAGTGCGAACTGGTAGGAACCCACCTCTGTGAGAAGCCCAACAATGAGGGTCATAAGCAGTTGCATAAAATCTTCTATTACTTGCTGGCTCCCTGTCTTGAGCCACATTGCACCACCAGCTCTGTGACAGCAGGAAGCCTTGGTGAAGGAATACAATAAAATTTTGAGAAACCCACTTGTGCATGCTGATCTTCCTTATCAATTGGCAGGCTTAAATCCAGGAAGCCCTCTCTGGCACTCATTCAACAGCTGTCTAACAACATTGACATCAACACACAGTGGAAAGCCAAATGGGCTGCTGAACGCCCAGATACATGCAGTTACAAAGAGGACCCTACACAAAAGGTGCCAGGTTTTGACCTTCCTTGCCAGCATTAGTCAACTCTGAACAGGATCCGTACCCAACACGGTGTCTGCCAGGACTCATTGTTGAAGTGGGGTCTTATCTCTATCCCTCAGTGTGACTGTGGGGCTCCATGTTTTTAAATGTAAACTTGCTGAGAATTTTTCATGGAGTTTTACCTTACTGCAACATAAATGTAGTCTTTGTTTTCTGATAGCTTCATCTATGCTGTTTGGGGTCCCATTTGTTTTTATCCTTGTACAATTATTGGAAGTGAATTAAAATCAACTCATGCATTTGGATTCTTTCCACCCCCCTCAAATTCTATTAGTAATCATTCAATCTGACACATAAGTGAAAAAGTTAATGATTAGTAACCTGAGATTGTCATTGAGTGAAGTAAAGCATATGTATATATTTGTCCCCTAGAGACTTGGAGAGGGAACTGTGTGGTCCTTATTCCTTTTTAAAATTCCTTTTCTTCCTTACTTGACTTTTGACTATGCATTTCCCCAAGCATAATTTATGGAGACTTGTATTGATTTTGTGATTTGGTTACTTCATGTCTGATTGTTAAGCAGTTGGTAGACAGCATGGGGTGGTTCATCCAATTGGTAGGTGACATTTCATCACTGCAACAGGGATTGTGTCTTGTCCCCAACTTCAAGTCTCTGAAGCAAAACATCTTGATGGAATGGAGAAGTATTTGTTTCTTAAAGCAGTGTTAGAAATCAGTAATGTTTAGTTGGATGAGATGAGTTACAGTGAAACTACATTAACCTTTCTGTTAAACAACCTAATTTGCTTGAAGAGTCTGTTCCTCATCACAATTTTATAGGGCCATTTCTAGGATAGCACATGCTTTGCATGCAGCCTCGGGCTCGTTTCCTGGTCTATGTGGCTGAAAGTATGCAAGACTAAAAAGCTACTCTTGTATTCAGCCTGAGATCTTGGAGAACTGTCAGAATGCTGTGGATGGATGCTGAGATTTGGCATAATGTAGCAACATATGCTTGTGTTCTCAAACAATAGCAGCTGTCATCAAAAGCATTTGCTAAAATCAGGTCGGCCCCTGCCCAATTGGTGGAAGGAAGGGCAGGAGCCAAAAAGGACCAGGGAAAATGAATATTACACGGCCTCGCAGTGCCAACATCAAAGAATGGCTTCTTATATACAAATTGGGCTTTTCTCCATGTTTGCTAGTTTTTGTTTCTTGTACATCTCCTACCCTCTATGATTTATTCCATGTGAAGTAGTTTAATAGGATTGCTAGTTATTGCCCTATACCTGCTAAGATCCATTTGCAACTTCATTGGTAAAACAATGAGAATGCCAGAAATGCAAAGCAAGCACATGATTCAATGCTGTAAAATGCCCAAAGTCTTTTGGTTGCATGGATTTGCATGTCAAATGCATTTGGATTCTTATACTATATTCAGGTTTTTCTCTTGTTCACATAGGCAGAGATACCATAATTCTTGACCAGAAACAAAGAAAGTATCTTGGAGTGGTTCCTCTTTTATCCAGGTGTCCCCTTGGAAGGTTGCTCGGAGGTACTGTTAGCAGAAATCCAAGCATAGCTAGAGCTTGCATTAGTCTTCTCAATCATGATTGAACATAGTGCATCCTTCTGTTCAAACTAATGTCAGTCAAGGAAATTAAGATAGAGACTCTGAGAGCTGATAGTATTACCAGGTAACACTGAACTCCTGGCATCTATTCCAGGGCTTCAGATGTTAGCACTTGGGCTAAATATAGGATAGAACAAGTCAGCACAAATCAGAAAAGATGTCATAAGTAATATGTGGGATATTATATCAGCAGAGTAAACAAAATGAAAATCAATCCATCAATTATGGGATGTGAAACACTGATAAATTAAGTGATAGAAATATTTCTAACCTTCATAGCCTAATCTTATTGCACTATATAATCTGTTTAACCTGGATATCCAGTCATGAAGTCTGATAAGGAATTAAATGGGCTTAGTAAATGAATATGGAGTAGTTAGAGAAGGAGCATAAAAGAAATCCATCATGGGTTTTTTTTCTTCTTTCAAGCAAAGTGGCCTAATTTGTCAAAATAAAATCCATCATAATATGGATGGGCACCAGAGGTAATATTCAGCAGGTTCTGACCAGTTCCAGAGAACCAGTAGCAGAAATTATTAGTAGTTCGGAGAACTGGTAAATATCACCTCTGACTGGCCTCGTCCCCATCTATTCTCTGCCTCCCAAATCCCAGTTGATCTGGAGGGAATGGGGATTTTGCAGTATCCTTCCCCTGCCACTCCCACTAAGCCACACCACACCTACCAAGCCACGCCCACAGAATAGATAGTAAAAAAAATTAAATCCCACCACTGATGGGCACATAGTTGATGGACCCTTCTAGATCCCAACTTCAGACATTTCTGAGGTCAAAAAAACCTGCATATATTTGGCAAAGCTGCATACAAATGTGAAAAGAATGTATACAAACTGTTTTGGTTACATATTGTTACAAATCTGTATGTGTCTTCCTTCCTTCCTTCCTTCCTTCCTTCCTTCCTTCCTTCCTTCCTTCCTTCCTTCCTTCCTTCCTTCCTTCCTTCCTTCTTTTCTTCCTTCCTTCCACCCTAGTTTAAAATAAAATAAAATTTGCTTTTATTCCCCTTATGTTTACAGTTTGGTGTTTTCCTTGTATATTTCTTTAATTGGTGCAGTGGTAAAGAAAGAAACTAAAACTGGAAATGGTAATTACATTATGCGTATCTCTTTTAGATTGAAGTGAAAGTATCAGGAACCCATGTTTAAGTAAATCTAGTTCAGTGTTCCCATTATGCAAACAATAACTGCATTTATTTATTTCCAGATTCATAGTCATCCAAACCATTTGTCTGTATGTTTAAATACACTTTATATGATCTTGCTTCCTGTATTTCTGGGACTTAAAAAAAAACCCTTTATTTCAATATTATTGAAATTAATTTGTTTGTTTATCTCACATAACCTGAGATTAGGTAATGGTACTGGATATGTCAAAGGATAAAATGTCAAAACTGTTTCTGCAGCTGAGAAATCAAAGATTCAGGAAAATTCTGATTACAAAGTGACAGATCATTAACATAACAGAATGGTCTCTGTTGAATGGATGAAAGCAAAGGTAAAGGTTTCTCCTGTCAGTTGTGTCTGGCTCTAGGGGGCAGTGCTCATTTCCATTTCTTGGCCCAGGGAGCCAGCATTGTCCAAAGACTGGTAATGTGCCAGAATGGCTATAAGCCTAAGGCGCACAGAATGCTGTTACCTACCCACCAGTAGTACCTGTTTATCTACTTGCATGTGCCTGCTTTTGAACTGCTAGGAGGACAGGCGCTGGGCAAGAATGGGAGCTCACCTCATCACGTGGCACGAACCTGAGCTGCCCACCACTCTTTAAACAGAGACTGTTTAAAGAGACTGTTTACCAGCAGACTAAAGACAGGGTGCTCAAAATATAAGAGGTGCTTATGCGCCAAAACCTGTCTCACAAACTCATGAAAGTTTTAACCTTTTTTAATCTCATTGTCAAAGTGTTTTAGAATGTCTTTAAATATTTATTAAGTGGTATTTTGGAGCTTATTGTATTATGTGAGGTGTTTGTCACTTTTTCTTCATATACTTTATATGAACTTTTATTGAACTAAATTGCCCTACCGGAAAAAGTTATTTTAGTATGCCTTTCTTGGAGATTGAGTCTGAAATAAGAAATACGAATAGTCAGAGAGGCTGTCCAGATCTAAAGTCTCAAATGATCAGTGAAAAACTGGACTCTTTTATACATCTTTCAACTCCTTCATAACTAATATAAAAGCCACCACAAAAAGAACATTTGAAATCTCCTCCTCTCTCTTTTTAATAGAAATGGAGAACATCCCGTTTCCCCTTCAAATGTAATGCGAATCGTTGATAAAAGATTAGGATTGTCAAAGACTGAAAATCATCTCTAACACTTTGACAGTTTTGGATTTTAAGAAGCACGATGAAGGAAAAAGTTTTTCCCTATACTTTTTTTTGCCTTCAATTTGATGACAGTATTTGCTTTTGAGATTTCTTCGAAAGGAAGATATTTTCTTATGGATGAAGTGGGAGGAATTTTGCAGTTTTTACTCACAAAGTATCCAAGGAGCTGTATGAATTTCCCATCTCTTATTTATTTATTTATAGTCCTTGACTTATGACCACCATTGGGCCTCCTATGATTCATTTAACAACTGTGGCAAGAAAGGTTGTAAAATGGGGCAAAACTCACTTAACAAATGTCTCACTTAGCAATATAGATTTTGGGCTCAGTTAAGTCAAGGACAGCCAGTATAACTAATACACACAGACACAATAGATAAAGCCAACTGTACATTTTTAGAAAAAATGCTTGCAATACCCATTCTCCTCCCTCTGCCTGAATCATTTAAATCAGAGCAGAGAAACTCCAGGATATCAACAGCATCTACAGGTGGTACATATTATTTCAATTAGTTGCAACTCTAGAGGGAGACCATATGGAATGAGGCATCAGGAAGAATTATGAGATTTGGGAGATAGGATTTCTGTCCCTCCCTCTTCAAAACAAAATAGGCAGAAAAAAGAAGTGCCTGAGAATAAATACAGGTAGGGGTGTGTGTGTGTGTGCGTGTGTGTGTGTGTGTTTGTGTGTGTGTTGCTTAGGGAAGAAAAAGTGAAGGCAGTGAAACTAATTCCTGTGGACAACAATGTGTTCCCAGGTTGCCCATCAGACTTTTTCAGGGGTCTAAGATTGTTTTTATTAAACCTTAAATTGATGAATGGCAAGTTAGCATGCTGCAGTGCAAAAAAAAAAGGGGGGGGGTGAGAGCTAATTTCCAGCACTATCTTTATTTCCTGAGGCAATCTCAGGAAATAAAAACAGTAAGTAACTAGAGCCCAATAGTTAATAATAAGAGGTTTATCATGGGAAAAGCAATCACACAGATTTGTATTCTGGTAATTGAGTGTTTTATGATGGAGCATGCTTAAGGCAGCCATTTTGTGAATGTGCAAGCATTCTCTAGGGCAGCATCTCCTTTCCTTTCACTATGTTCTTTTTTTTCTTTTCCTTTTCTTTCATGTTAATAGGCTGTCCAAGAGCTTTTTTTTCCTGCAAAAGAGCCGGAAGAATGCTGTAATCAAATGCTTGATGCACTGAATGGACATTTAACTATTCCATTGATGTTTGTAAGGTGTTCTTCATGCATAGATCTGTCCCACTTTGCACATGTTGACACTTAATTGACATGCAAAAAGGATTTGTGTACTCTCCTTTTTATTTATTTTTTAATTTATTTATTCCATCCATACAGCCTCTTTTTTTGAAGACCTTTTAAGGAGCACTTTAAAAACCCAATTTTCTCTGTGAA
Source organism: Thamnophis sirtalis (assembly GCF_051295495.1). Classification (NCBI taxonomy): domain Eukaryota; kingdom Metazoa; phylum Chordata; class Lepidosauria; order Squamata; family Natricidae; genus Thamnophis; species Thamnophis sirtalis. The sequence goes on from NW_028261382.1 coordinate 81,912,948, forward strand.
TTGAGTTTCAGGTGTGCTGCCAAAGTGGATACTCTCACTGCTTTTAGCTGTTAAAATAACACCCTATGATGGAGTTCTTTAACACTATTAATAGCCATCTCAAAAATACTTGTGACTAAAAGGTGAGAATGGATACTATCCGCCGCAGCTCCCAGATGACATAATGCTTGAGTGTACAAGGGAACTGTTTTATAGGATTTCATTTTGCACAAATGTTAGGCTGCGTACCTAGTACTACTATCTGGAAGAACATTGATATTATGAAGATACCCCTTGCCTGAAATTTCAGGTGCAAGTATTGGATAAAAACACAGCATTTACTATGATATGGAGGAATCGTCTTTTGCTTTGGGCCCTAAGAGGATGGTCCTATACAGCAGAGGTGTCCAAACCTTGGCAACTTTAAGACCTGTGAACTTCAACTCCCAGAATTCCTCAATCAGTCATGCTGCCTGGGGAATGGCTGATTGAGGAATTGAAGTCCACAAGTCTTAAAGTTGCCAAGTTTGGACACGTCTACTATATGCAGAGAGGGATGTCAACTCCCTTCCTGTTCGATCCTATGACTAGATTCCAAGATATTTGGCCTTTGTGAGCTTAACAGAAGTATCTGAGATGAATATGTGATTGGAATCAAGCATTAAGTCTACATCTGTAAGAGTGTGCCCCCTTTTTAAAATTATTTGGATTAATTTTATGCTAATGTCTTCCAAATAAATTGAACAGCCTCTAAAACAAGAATGATTTATGAAGGTGTTTTAAAAGGGAGATTTCCTGAACAGAAATGTCATCTTTGAAATACATCACCTCCTTTAAAAAAAAAAAACCTCTTCCTTAAATCAAATTACCCAAGTGCGTTTCAGTTTAATATTTTCACAAACCTTATGATAATCCTTATTCTTTTCCCACTATTTTCATCATGTTTAGGAAATACAGATGTGTGTATTGAATACACATCTGCACACTCACTCTCAGACACACATACCTACCCTTTCATTCTTTTAACTTTGGCTCCAAAACTTTAGGCTTCAGAGGACCTGCCAAAGAACATTTTGGTTTTGGTAGATGTCCTTCATGCAGGATTTACAAGCACATATACATACCAAGAATGAACTCGTGAACTCAATAACTCAATTTTAGGGTGTTTTCCAGGTGTGAACTAAAGGCCTTTGGCTTGGAACTAAGAAACACATTTATTGACACAGATCAGTGTTTCTCAACCTTGGTGAATTTAAGACCTCTGGACTTCAACTTCCAAAATTCCCCAGCCAGCCATCTAGGGAACACTAACTGGGAAATTCTGGGAGTTGAAGCCCACAGATCTTAAAGTGGCCAAGGTTGAGAAATGCTACCATTGCATGATTTCAATAAATATTATTTGTAGAAATGAGGGGTTCTTGGTGCTTCTCTGAGCTTGGTTGTTTTGTTGCAGATGTTTCATTAACCAAACTGTATCAATGCTAGTCACCAGGTGAGGAATCATCTGCAAGAAAACAACCAAGCTCAGGGAGCCTTGATGCTCCAAGGACTTGAAATGGCAAAAGTGACTACTCTGGTTAAAGAAAAGAACATAAGTACTTTTGTTTCCAGATGGAAACCTGTTGTAGCCCAGCAGGAGCCATTGGAGCTGCCACCAGTCTCCGACAGCGAGGGGCCCTCTGAGTCGGCTCTGGAGGATGTAGAGGACCCTGGACAGGGTTCCGACTCCAAGCAGGGTGCAGAGAGGCTGGTTGGCCACCAGGAGGCACCTGAGCCTTGGACCAGTGGGGCGGAGACAAGGGAGAGTGAGCCAGGGCAAGTAGTAAGTTGTTCCTGGATGCACGCCATCGAAGAGCTATTAGGTGTCAGGAACAGTTGCACAGTTACAGGAGGTAATTGCACTCAGCTGGTGGTCATTAGGCTCCTCTCCAGACTATACAAAGACTTGTGCACATGCCCCTCTTTGCAGAAGTCAACACAGAATCGAATGTCGGAGAACTTTGTATGAGCTTGGCAGGCTGGATTGCTGCCAAGCCTTATCTGTGTTTATTGCTGTCCAAGCTTGTCTGTGCTGGGTTGCTGCCAAGGACCTGTTTGTCTGTTAATTAAATGCCGTACTTTATCTCTGGCTCTGAGTGTGCTTTGGTGTGGAACGAGGGGGGTCAGAACAGAAACGGCTTCTGCATTTCATGCCTGTTGTGGAAAAGAGTGTAACTTTGACTTTGGGTTTTACAGATTAGATTGATAGATCGTTATAGAAATGACTTGTTCATATCATTATGGAAAAACAAAAAGCTGTGATTTGATGCTAAGGCCTTGTTCCACTGCAACAGAGAGTTGCAAATTGATGCTTCTTTTTCTTTTATTTTCCATTCCTTTCCTCACTTCTCTTTCCCCTCCCCCCTCACTGCTTTTATTTACTTTTGTATTTTGTATTTTATAACACATTATAATTTGAAAAAATGTTTTTAAAAATGACAGCACCAAGGACCTCTCATTGGATGATTTTATTGACTTATTTAATTTTCAGTCACTTGTCCAGATTCCCTAATTGGTCTTGTTTACTAATCTGACAAAGTCATAGGAGACATTCTCTTATAATGTTTTCCTTCGTAATTTAAAGGAAGTGAGGGAAGCTTCAGACCACTTGGTTTAGATGACTGTATCATGAAAACATGAATATCCCAGGGTCTCCTTGACCTTTTAATAATGAAACAAACACATCACACTGATTTGTTTATCCCTTAAAATATCTATTAAAATTAAAAAAAACTTTTATTAGATTGAATAGTAGGAAATAATGCAGGTTGTTGTTTCTGCCCAGCATGAAACTACACTAAGAAATCAAAGAAATTAAAATGGATAAACTCCTTTAAAGTGAAATCATCATGAAGTGCAAACATTATACTTACAATTTTCATTGCTTTAATTTCCCTTTATTTTGCAGGGAAGTTTCTATTCTGTATTGATACTTCCTTTCCGTTATCCAGCTCAGGTTGTCATAAAAATAAATTATTCACGAGGTAGGATGATTGCCACAATCTCACATTCCCATAATGACCTGCTAACATCTCCCTTAAAATGAATACTTTAAGAATCCAGGCAGTTAGCTAGTTAGTTAAAGAACTATAGTGAGAGAGACATGCCAAAATTGCCTTCTTCCAACTTGGTATTACAGGCTTTGGAAAAGTGCACAAATGCTCTTTTTGGTGCCATTCAGAAAGGTACAGGAGTATTTTCTTGAGGGTCTACTTCTCTAAGTAGATTCTCTATATTGTTTCAGAATTTTTTAAGGTACAGTACATAAGGTGGCGCAGTGATTAAATGCAGCACTGCAGGCTACTTCAGCTGACTGCAGTTCTGCAATTCGGCTGTTCAAATCTCAACGGCTCAGGGTTGACTCAGCCTTCCATCCTTCCGAGGTGGGTAAAATGAGGACCTGGATCGTTGTTGGGGGCAATATGCTGACTCTGTAAACCGCTTAGAGAGGGCTGAAAGCCCTATGAAGTGGTATATAAGTCTAACTGCTATTGCTATTGCTATAATATTAACAATTAGATGACTCAATTAAGTTTTCTTTATTTGATCAAAACCAATAATGCACGTCAAATAAGAACACCAGCTATGCCAGAACTTTAAGTGAGCTAACATAGCCTGGTCCAATTTAGGGTTTCTCCAGATAGCCATCACTTTCATCCTTCTCAGGTCCTTGAAAATGCGCACGTCACCTTTTCTATGTCTTTACTGTTGGATATTGATGACACCCATGAGATGCTATCATTTTTCAATGCTAGAAGGAATTCTTCAGAATTCCTTTTATAGCTTTTCCTTCAGAACAGAAGCTGATCTGTAAATTAATCAAGCCTGCCGCAGAAGATATTCTCAAGATCAGCAGCATCATGGCAGGACATAAGACTTTCTGTATGCAGAAATGAATATTTGGCATTGTGAACTGAACCAGAAAATGAACAGAGGTCAAAATAAATATTTTTAAATAGAAGTGAATTATGCTTTGAATGACCTTCTCTGGTAAGCAGGCTAACCTATAACCCGAAATTAGAAACTTAGTGTTATGTATGCTATGTAATACGATGAAAGATTGTGAGAGCTGACCAGTCCAACAATTGCCAGGTTATGACAACATGGATGATTTTTTTTAAAAAAAAGGTATTGTAAGTAAGAATATTTATTGCTAGGACCCTTGGTTTGCTTCACCCAAAAAAGAAGCCACCCAATTTTCCAATGAAGGTTTAAATTCTTTTGAAGCATCCCCTGCAAACAATACCAGCCTTAATTTTACAACAACTTGCTGAGAAGTTCAATATGAGCTTCAATATGACATTTTCTTTTGTCTGTCTGCATAAAAATGCATCTTCTGTCATGAAACTGTACCTTAAATTCCACAGAATTCCCATTTATATATTTGAAAAACCTGTCTTCACAGAATGAAAATCTCATATCCTAAAGAGAACCTTTAGATTTTTATTGTGTTTAAGAGCTTTGGATTTTTTTAAAAAACAAATCTTTTGAAAGTGTGGCTGATTTTGAAATAAATGTCTTTAGGAACATAAGGGTAAGAATATTTTTGGCAGTCTTTCCTTGATTGACTAGATTTCAGTGGAAGGAGAATGCCTGGTGTCAAATATTGTATGAAATTAAATGAAACATTTGTAAAGCACAAAATGGGTTTTTTCAAAACCGTGGATTTACAAAGCCTTCCCAAATATAGTCATCGTACAGTTAAGCCTCACCATTTATTTCAACCTTTCTTGTGGGGCCCCATGAGTTTTGAAACATTATCTGATCAACATAACAGGATTAACCTCTTTTTCATTACCTATAAAATATGAATGAAATGATCAAGCAAACGCCATCCAGGGCTCCTTCAAAGGAATCAATAAAATCAGTATACTTCTTTGTGTATGTAGTGCTTGTTCCCTTTAAAAGAGCATTCATTTTAAAATTGAGAAAGGCAATAGAATATAACCCTTGCAGAGAAATTGTCATGATTTCAGCTGTTCTTCGGTAACTGCACATTGGGAAGAGGAAGCAACTGGCTGGAAAGAAAAATGTAAGGATCTCTTCCTTCTACATAAATCTAGCGAGATAAAGTCCTGCTATATGGCATTTCTGGGTTGTTATTCTTTTAAATATCAATAGAAGCTTGGTGAAATAGAACCCTGATGTTAAAATATCATAAGCCATATTCATTTGCCTGTTCATTGTGCTTTAGGAAGGAAAGATGATTGGCTTGAAAAGGGGGAGGGGGTTTCTCTGTAATTAGATGAAACCTGTGCTACACAGCAATTCAGAAACATTTCACTTTCGACTTTTATCAAGCTCCCAGATCAAGATTTGGCTTAAACTGTCTAGGTGCCTTAGACAGACTACTAGGTTTAAATCTCTCAAATACTCAACATAAAGAGCCAGTTTGGTCTAGTCTAGTGGTTAAGACAAGGTTGTCAAACTCACATCATCACGGTGGTGTCATGTGACATATTGGGACTTTTCCCCCCTTTGCTAAACTGGGTGTAGGGGTGGCCAGCATGTGGTGCATTTGGCTCGCAGGCTGCGAGTTTGATAGTTAAGGCATCAAGTTAGAATGCACGAGTCCATGAGTTCAAGTCCCACTTTAGCCATGGAAGTGAGCTAGGTGACTTTGGGCCAGTCACTCTTTGTCAGTCCAACCTTCCTCATAGGAAGGAGAAAATAAAAGAAGGAAGGTATGTTCACTGTCTTGAATTATTTATAAAAATAATACAGGTAGGCTATAGAGGTGACAGCAAATAAGGGCCTTTATTGAAATAGCAATAGCATTTATACACCACTTTACAGTGTGTTACAGCCCTCTCTAAGCAGTTTACAGAGCCAGCATATTGTCCCTAACAATCTGGGTCTTCATTTTACCCACCTCGGAAAGATAGAAGACTGAGTCAACCTTGAGCCTTGTGAGATTTGAACTGCCAAATTGCAGGCATAATGGATGCAATAATGTTATAATATTAATAGGTAAACATTACCCAAATGTATAACCTAGGCAGAAAAATCTGCACAAAAACAATAGCACAATTTTATATATCATTATTAATAGTCAGGCTTTTGGGTTAGCTTTAGATCTTGTTCACTTGAATTGCAAAAGCAAAATGAATGTAAAGCTATGCAGGGAAAGACTCAACATTTCATTTAAAAATATAGCAGGGAAGGCTGAGTCAACCTTGAACCTGGTGAGATTTGAACTATTAATTGCAGGCAGCCAGCAGTCAGCAGAAGTAGCCTGCAGTACTGACTCTAACCACTGCCTCATCATGGCTCATGTAAGCCAAAATCTTATTGTGGGATTAATTGTTCTCTGTCATCACGAGAGTGCATTTCTCTCTTAAACTCATGGTAGTTTAAACTTATTGCTCATTTTCCATACCTTTGTATTGTCCCACTGTTTCACAGACTGAGTTCTGTGGGATCCCTGGAGCTCTCTAAGCTTGGTTGTTTTCTTACAGATGTTTCATTACCTAAATAGACAATATCTTCAGTGCTAGATGAGAGTGGGGTTTGCTTTCTTTTTATATTGACTTGTCCTGTCAGTGTTGGTAGGAGTGCTCTTAGTAGTTCTTTGATTAGGTTACTTACTAGTAGCTTGCTTATCTGAGTTGTTCCTTGATCATGGTAGTTTACTTCTTGATAGTTGGTGTAGTATTAATTCTGGTGTCCTTCTCTGCTTATCTGGATGTTGATTACTGGTCAGGAGGTGTTTTGAACTTTGTTTCCATTTGACTTTTTGATCATCTGTTTTGATTGGTATGTAGTATCTGTGACTCATTGTCTTACTAATTGTTTCTTGGTTGTAAACAGCTCTGCTCCCAGAAATCTTTCCTGCTCAGATTTTATCTTCAGTGAACTTATCTGTTAATTGTCTCTGAGATTTGAAATGGTCCCAGTAGAAAGCAAACAGGGAAATTTTGGATAGTGTAGAAATGAACAGCTACTTCCTACTTACAAGTAGAACCTCCAGCTCTGATAAGATTGGAAGGTTTGGGGAGATTTTCAAGAAGAGACTGGACTGGCAGAATGGTATATGATCTCCTGCAATGGATAGGGGTTGGACTAGTAGACCTCCATGGTCCCTTCCAACTCCATTTTTATGGGCTTTCATATAGTACACTAACCCACTGTTACAGTTCTTTCATGTTCAATTTTGGTAAAGGGGAAAACAATGACTTTCAGACAAGGAAACTGACTTTTCTCTGTACAGGTCCTGCTTGGAGCTCCTGGAAGAAAAGTGGAATATATTAATATACAAATATAGTTACAATAGGATTGGTAATATGCAGCCCTAAAACTAAATACCCTAACCAGCCTAATATTAACTAAACATCAGTCTGTTTTCAAACATTTTCTGAAATCAACCAAGAAAGATTCATACAAGGCAAACTCCTTGCTTGGCAATAAAAAAGAGAAGTCCAATAGGATTAAAGGAAAAGAAGCAGAAGGATCCCAGTTTGGTTTAACCCTGATCACTGCTAGGATCCACCCAACCTAAAAAATTATCCCTAATAAAACGTAGCACAAATGAAATTAACCTGCACCCCACCCTATATTTCCATATTTAAAGCTTGGCCTATTCATTTTCCTCTCTTTAAATCAAAGACTAGAGACCATTTGGAAAAAGAGGATGCCCTCTGAAAGTCAAGAGAGCTAGACCAGTTCAGCATTGGTCTTCAAAGCTTCTAAGTCTTAATTAACTTTGTGCATCATTCTTAACATGTAGCAGTCTCAACTGAATTAATGCTCAAGCTCTTATCACCTGTGAGATGGACAACCTATATTAGAGTAGACAATTACTCTTTGTCCATTCTTCTGCAGTCTTATACAGCAATTGATCCCTCTCCTGTTCCTTGCTTTGTTACAAGGCAACATTGAAACTAGTGTTTTATTCTGAAGCCTTGTGATAAACAATAAATTAGAATAGAGCTGAAAGAGACCTTGGAAGTCTTCTAGTCCAATCCTTTCCTCAATCAGGAGACCCTATACCAGTTCAGATAAGTGACTGTCCAGTCCCTGATTTTACATACACACACTCACTGTGTGTGTGTGTGTGTGTGTGTGTGTGTGTGTGAGAGAGAGAGAGAGAGAGAGAGAGAGAGAGAGAGAGAGAGAGAGAGAGAGAGAGAGAGAGAGAGAGAGAGAGAGTTTTTATTAGTTTGTAATATAATAAAATACAAAAATACGAAAGCAAATAGTAGGAAAAATAGGGGAGGGAAAGGAGAAGTGTAGAAAAGAACTGAGAAAAGAAAAAAAAAGTGTAGACTTCTGACTCCCTCTGGTGCAGTAGAATAAAATGGTAACATCAAACCTCAACTCAGGAAGAAATAAGTAGTACTTGAATTACCTGACACACTTTTAGGCTTCTTGAATGCAAATGTCAATCAGAAGTACCATTCAGTTTTCACTAAGTGTCATTATTTTGTGGAGGTTTTTTTCCTTTCACAGTGCACTAAGGTGAATCTTTTGAGATGCCTTTTGGATGAAATAAAGATGGAGACTGTACACAAACAAGACTATCAAGTGGAATGGAGATACAGGATGTATGGGCAGCTGAGGGCTCACTATTCAAATCAAGGGGGATATAATCTCTCTATTTGTCTTGATCATGCCTTGTATCCTAGATCTATATTTCAGTCTATTGAAAAAAATTCTGCCCAAAATTGTGTTTTTGTGTGAGATTATTAATCACAAATGGAAGGTCTCTTGGAGATACCTCATCCAACCCTTGCCCAATTCAGAATGGATCACTAGAGCAGTCACTATGCTTTGGACAATATTAGGAATGGTCAAAATACCAAAATATTCACCTCTGTTATTTAGGCTGATATTCTAAAATTTACTATGAAAATGCAGGTAACTTAGTTAGTCCCTCCTCCTCTTCCTCCTCATTATTATTCTGCCCACATCTCCCTGTTGATTAATGTTGCCTGACAGCAAATGGTTTTTACAGCAGCTGTAAACAACCTGGGAGTCAAACATAATAGCAGCCTGGAGACATTTGTGCTCTATTCCCACCCCTATAATTTCACATTTAGTTGATCCCTAGGATAGAAAATGGAGAAATTGTCTTTAAGTTCCCAGATCAGGTACCAGAAGTCATCAGTTGCTTTGTATTCGAGGATGCTAGCCTTGGAGAGAATAAAATGCTTTCCAACTGATAACCTGTTAGCACTACTTTTAAGTGTTAAAAAGAATCATCTGTGCCTTATATGGTTTATTTAATCATAGTTTATTGAATAACTCAGTTGGCTGGCTTGACACAGCAGCACAGAAAATAAACCATAATGACTGGTTACAGGCAATGCACTAAACTAAAATCAAACAAACCATTCCTGGGCATAATACAGTACAGAGCTATCTTTGATGATACTGACAATGGAGACTTCCAGGAGTTTATCTGTTGGCTCTTCGTTGTACCATTCAATCGGTGTCCTTTGCTCCATCTTACCCAGAGCAGGATGATAACTACATTTGGAAATAAAAAATGCATGATTTGAAAACTTGGGGCATACAATGAATGAAATTGGTCTTACTACTTTGTCTGATGTAATTGTTCAATCATTTGCAAAAGGAATGATGATGCAAACTGTCTTTTAAGATTATGCAGTCATCGTGACCTGAATCTTTGGAAACACCTAATCAGTCTCCCAAATATACCAATCTGGGAACTTCAGAGTGAACTTCCTTTCTTCCTTCCTTCCTCCCTTCCTCCTTCACTCCCTCCCTTCCTCCCTCCCTTCCACAGTTGCACACAGGTAGACAGACCTCTAGTAAGATACAGATTGCGTTCACTCCCCCCAAAAGCTGAAAATCCTAGTTAACAGAGCATGTATATCATCATCCTATTGTGTTTGAAGCAATATTTGAATCATACCAGGTCAAATCCAAGTAAGCTACCAAGACCCATGGTGGTTCAGTGGTTAGAATGTAGTACAACAGGCTAACTCACTGATAACTCCAGGATTTCAATTCTGAGCAGCTCAAAGTTGACTCAGCCATCCATCCTTCTGGGGTTGGTAAAATGATGACCCAGATTATTCGGGGCAATATGCTGACTCTGTAATCCACTTAGAGAAGGCTGTAAAGAATTGTGAAGCAGTATATAAATCTAAGTGCTATTGCTATGTGGGGCTTTTCATCAATGATGAGCCTTGGTTGCAAAATATGTTTTATATAAATCTGAAATAATGGTCATATTTAGGTGTGGATGATAAGATGAGCCTCAAATCTCATCTAAAATGAATTTCCTTTCCCAGAAATAAACAAGACTGTGGTACATGCATGCAAATTAATTAAATTTTGGGGTATTTCAAATATTGTCCTGGAGAAGTAGAAATGCAGCTTTTGCAAGAGTACCTTTGCAAAATATTTTCCTGAAGATTTACTTTATTTGAAATGACTGCCTATAATAAACATTATGATGGTATGCTAGATGGAAGATAGATTGATCATAACAGATGTTGTCAATCAATTTGAGCAAACTGCTGAAGAAACGTTCCAAAATGAAAGTAATTTTGGTTGTTTCACCATCGTAAATGCAAATACAGAAGAGGAAAAGTAGCTTTTTTATTACCTCCTCTTATAAACTTTAATTGTTTATGACCTTCAGTTATATAAAAAAAATCAATCAATTTTCAATAGGGTAAATATGTCTTCAGGAAAGAATTCATAAGCCGCATGCTATATTTTTAAATGAAATGTTGAGCAAGAATGAGTCTTTCCCTGCATAGCTTTGCATTCATTTTGCTTTTGCAATTCAAGTGAACAGGATCTAAAGCTAACCCAAAAGTCTGAGTATTCTTGAATAACTATATATAAAATTGTGCTTTTTGGGGGACAGATTTTTCTACCTAGATTATAAATTTCAGTAATGTTTATCTACTAATGTTTATCTATTAATATTAAAAGATTATTGCATCCATTATGCCTGCAATTTGGCAGATCAAATCTCACCGGGTCAAGGTTGACTCAGCCTTCCATCCTCCCAAGGTGGTTAAAATGAGCACCCAGATTGTTGGGGGCAATAGGCTGACTCTATAAACTGCTTAGAGAAGGGCTGTAAAGCACTGTAAAGTGGTATATAAGTCTAAGTGCTATTGCTATTATTGGCCATTTCTAATTCAATTTAATAAAGTAGCATATGTTTAAAGAGGAACATTCCCAAGAACATAATACCTTAATGTAGTTTTAAGATGGCCAAGGATGTATGCAAATATGTTCTCTTTTATTTCACAATCAAAATTTCCCAGTGGTCCTGTAAAATTGCAAAGGGAGGTAGTCCTTTTCACTCAACTTTTTTAAAATTGGGGTGCTAATATGATAGCTATGGGAGATGGTTGCCCTTGGGAAATTGTTGGAGGTTGACGAGACTTGGTATTTGACTGGAGAAATTTAAAGGAATTATCCAATAATTTTTTTTTTTGTCCAAAAATTTGATAGAGATTTCTAAGAGGCCAATTGTGCCCCGGTGTTTAATTATCTGCTTAACATTAAATAAATTTTAAAAATTGAAGGAATTCCAAATCATATCTCCGCCCAAGTATACAGTGCAGCAATTAAAATCTACTATGATTATAGGGAAATTGTACAAGGTTTATAAGAATTTGCACAATTGCACGTGGATTACCTTGATTGTGGCATAAGTAGCTGCTGTTATAGCCCCCTTTTCCAACGTTCATTAGTTGGATAGAGTTTTGTACTGTGGGATGCTATGTAGCGTCTTACCTACAGAGAAGCAGATTTTCTTAGCATAATGCATTTTGTACAGTATATGCATGTGTTCTGCATTTTTACTGCACGTGCATTTTTCACTGAATGAAAATAAGCTCTGAACAGGAATTGGATCTAGATGTGCGCTTATTTTATTGGACAAGATTTTTTTTCTTGAATATTGATTCATACAGTGTATGCACCATGGTGGCACAATGGTTAGAATTCAGTATTGCAGGCTGATTCTGTTCACTGCCAGGAGTTCAATCATTAATGGCTCAAGGTTGACTCAGCCTTCAATCCTTCTGAAGTCAGAAGGCTGAATCAGGGCCCAGATTGTTAGGGACAATTGCTGACCCTGCATACTACTTAGAGAGGGCTGTGAAACATTATGAAGTGCTATTATTATTGCTATATGCAATCTTTGGGCCTTCATGGCTGAACTCGACTTCCGATAGCATGCATTGATTGATTCCTTGGTTATCCAAGACAGTCCCACCCATGTATAGTTAAAATTCTCCTTTAATTTTTTCATATGAACAGGTATCTGTTTGTGTGTGTGCAGAGTGACAACAAGAACAATTTCTTGTGAGAAAAAAATATGTATTCATTAGCAAAATTAAACTGCAGGGAAATTTGTAGAAATATTCCAAAGAAATTTTAAAACAATTTCAGAATTAGACAGGCAAATGGAAAAAGAAAGGCTTTCTATGGCTAAATAACTTTTAAGACAGATTTTGACTGTGAGTGGAACAAAGAAACATCTCAGCAAAATCACCACCTTCCCTATCTTAGCCCAGGAGGAAGAGCCATTCGGAGAACAGCCAGGAGCAATTGAGAGAATTGCTTTCAAAATTAATGAAATTATTCTGGGAATTATTGTAGGTAGCACAAGGGCAATTTGTACATGTGACTCAATGTGATATCATCAGGCCAAATGTGAACCAACTGCTGATATAGATTGACTGCTTTCATGGAAGTCTTTGTATTGTACACTTCTCATAACCATAATGGATCCCCGTTGGATACCCAATTCACTCAATATGGACTTCTATATATAGCCTGAAAGGGAAAGGAGTATCTAATTTTATTCTGTGTTTGTTCAGGTGCTTGTAGATAGTACAAATGGCATTATCTAAAGCCTGATTGCTAGACTGATTGTATCTTTTGCCAACTGCTGCTTGTAGTGATTGACATTGGGTAGAAATGTTTTGTTTGTTTTTCTTATTGTCCTGTAGAGCTTTTCATAGCCTTCCATACCACAAATGAATAACACAATCAAGCACAATATACAGTAACAATGTTCTATTTCCCAACAGCATTTTGGTATATACTAGTTTTTGCTGAATAGATTCTATAAATAAGATTTTCCAATCCTATGTATAGTTTAAGTGTGTAACAATTATATAATTGACTGTTTCAAGAATTGCATGCCTTGAAACTATAGTCAGCTGTCTTGTCAGCTGGAGCAGGTAGGGGGTCAACAGTATTTTAAAGACATTGATTTCAAAAGAAGACATTATTATGTGTGCATGTGTGTGCATGAGTTTACGTGTCCATGAATTTTTCTTTGCTGTTTGCAGAAGTCTAACATTTAAAGTGACAGTCAATTATTTCTGAAAAGAACTTTGACAACATGGAATTTTTCAGAACGTCTCATTATTTTGGAAAAAAATATATATCAAGCTTTTGAAATTGCACAGTGGGTGATACACATCAGTGTTGAGTCAATATTTTAGATTGTAAACATAATCAGTTTGCCCAGGCTAAATAATGAAAAATATGACATGCTGGGGAAGAACAAAGATGTTTTAGATGAATCTTACTTTGTGGAACTAAGTATTGCTTCAGCACGTTGGACAGCTCTCATTTCAGGAACTGATCTGACATTTTGTAATTTTGTAATTCAGGGAATGAATATGTGAGCAACAGTTGACAGTGCTGCAAATCAAGTGTTATATCACTTCTATTCTACCCACCCCATTGTTTAGGATTTGGATAGCCTTTGTTTACTGACCAGATTGTTGACAGCAATCTCTTTCTAAATCCATTATTGGCTATGAAATATATCATTTTTCACTTGGGTTGCTTCTTTTTTGATGTCTGAGACTATTTTCTCTATTAACTAATCCATGTCGCTGTTCCACCCACATTTTCTTTTTCTTTAAAAGAATGAGGTTGGTCCTTGAAACTTTTTATCACATTGTTGAACAATGTTCTCACGTGTCATGATAAGAAAACGCTGTTTCAGCTCTAAAACTCTTTCATGGCTACTTTCGATATACTTTACAGCAGGTGTATTCTACAGCAGTCCATTCCTTTTCAGCTAGATAAACACACTTAAAGATTTAATCAATGTATTTATGAATTCAATTTAATACTTTAATGCATTTATACAAAAAATTAAATCGAAAAGCAACTAAAGCTTTAAAAATACACATATCATACTCTGTATCAGTGGTGGGATTCAAAACTTTTTTTTACTACTGGTTCTGTGTGCATGGCAGGGGAAGGATACTGCAAAATCCCGATTCCCTCCCCACCCCACTAATCTGATTTCCAGCTGCATTCTCCTGTGCAGGGCAACAAAAGAAGAACCAGATGATCAGCTGGGAGGCAGCAATAGACTGACCGTGCCGAGGCTGGGAGGCAGCAAATAGATAAATTGGGTGCCCCAGCCTTATAGGCCTCTCTGCAGCCCCCTGGGAGCAAAAATGGGCTGCATGTGGGGACATGCCGCACCCCATTTTGGGCCTAGTGGGCTTCCCTGCAGCCTCCTGGGAGCAAAAATGGGCCACGAGGGAGGCTGTGCCGCACACACCCCTGTGCATTATTTGGGCCTAGTGGGCCTCCCTGAATTTACCTGGGAGCCAAAAAATGGCATGTGGGGACTCCTGGAAGGGATGGGTGGGGCGGGGTCAGCCAGAGATGGTATTTGCTGGTTCTCTGAACTACTCAAAATTTCCGCTACTGGTTCTCCAGAACCAGTCTGAACCAGCTGAATACCACGTCTGCTCTGTATGTAATCTGACATAATAGCTGTCAAATTATTTCCTGCCCTTCTGTAATCTAAAGAGAGCAATGATCTTAGTTAGAAGAAACATTTCCATCTTGAGATTCAGAAGTTGCAAAGGGAATGTTTTTGTAAAAACACACAATGGACTTCGATGTGCTAGATATTGCAAGGTCAAATTCCTTTTTTCCCCCTTAAACTCTTCCTTTCATGTGAACACTGACTTTCCCCACAATGCCACTGTCAGACCCCTAAAAGTGATTCTGCCATTCAATTGGGAGAAGGGGGGCCTTGGAGTCAATTCATTGGCAGTGCCTGTGACAATTGAGATTTTACAAACTGGTTTCCTGGCGCCGAAATTCCTGAGATCCCATTCACCTCTTGGAGGGATATTTAAGATAGCCATAGGATTGTATGTTTATTCAGCTCTCAGGGCAGTTGATAAAGGAAACATCTTCACACTTGTGTATTGGTTAGAATTTGCATGGGAGAGGTCACTACTGCTTTTATTCTACCTGCATTGCCTAAGGGGATTCAGATGTTGCTTTGCCTCTAATGGCTTCCATTCTTTTTAATAAAAGGTTCCTTTTGAAATAATCCATTTCAAGAGTCTTCACTTTTTTAAGTTAGGAGAGGAGACCTTACAGCCACTATGCTATCAGTTTGCGGTTTTCAGTGAAGATATCTTAGAACATTATGAGTTGGGTTTCATACCATGATTCTGTTTTCCCATCCTCTTACGCCCCCTCCTCCTTCCAGGATTGAACTCTTTTTTTCCCCTTTCCACTTTTCGGAATTAATCAATATTATTGGTTGGTGTCTGGCTGGCCTTGGGAAGCAGCTGACATAATGGTTCTCTTTAGCCTGGTTCCTCCAATAGCAGTATCAGCCCTTAGATCATTGAATAGCCATTCTTTGCTAACACTGGCTAAATAATGCAATTTGAAAGGGAAGTTTAACTAATTGGTGTTATCCACCCTGATTATCACCCTCCTTTAAGCTCAAAACTTGGGTAGTGCCAAACTCTTCATTCCTATTTAATTCATTGAGCTTTTCTATGCTCATAATTTATAGGTTGATCCTGCCAGCTTTGTCCAGTATATCATTAATGAAGATGGGCTACATATTGGCACAGTAGTTTCAGGGTGATGATATAAATGTCAAATATGGAAATACTCATGAAGAATTATGAAGATTTAATAGGGGAGTGAACAGAAATTGACAAGGCTAAGAATTACTTTCAAAAGTCTCAATAGGCAAAACACATGGGAGATGTCCGTCTTCTCATTTCTCTACTCCTCTTTAACTTCAGAAATGCTTGTGGTATGCTCACCAATTCACAGTGAAATGAACTTTTTCTTTTTATAGCCAATCCAAGATGTAATAACTCCTAGTAATATTGCAATGTTACCTTATTCATCCATGAATTATCGGCAATATTTTAAAATGATTCCTAGTTGTTTAACTTCTGTTTTACTTTCAAGGAACATCCTTTCCCCTTTTAGATGAACTGACATTATACAGTGAATAGCATCCAGACACATCCTATAAATATTATTTATATTGTAGACCCAATTCAATGAATCAAATTTATTTAGAATGCCAATAAACAGCCATTAGGTTATTTGAAAAGAATTGTTGAATCTGGATTATTCACTTTGGATTTCCAGAGTGATTTGGAGAAGCAATGTTTGCTGGTATGCCTAGAAATATCTGAATTATTTTACAAGGCATCCAAGTCAATCTAAAAATCAAATCAAATCCTCTTTAGATCAAATTTGTGGCCTGCATATTCACACTGCCCTGTAGAAAAAGCAAAATGCATTCATCTTGAGCTGGCTAAATGAATAAAGTTCTTTGTGAGATAATAAAATCATATGGTTGTTTTAATTTCACTAGAGGAACCAGGACCAGTAGCAATGGTTCTACGTTGCAGCCACTTAGATTTTGTTTAAATATAAAGAAAAAAACTTTCCGAGAGATTATTCCACTGGAGCTTTATAAGAAGTGTCAGAAAAATCATTTTTGGAGGATAGTTGGTGGTATTATTTTTCTGCATAGTGCAAAGAATTGGGGTGGATGATGCTTCTGATTCTTCTTAACTCTACAGTTCTATGATAAGATTTAGCCCAAAGGGGATTTGTTTTGAAACTATGGGTTTTAATTATTTCTCAGAACAGAATTGAACTGTCACTGGCAATAACCTCTGTATCTGTTTCACTATTCCTATTTATACATTTCTTCTTAGGCAGAATCTCCTTATTTTTCATTTCCTTTCCTTCTATTCCTTTTTCCTCCAGTTTCAAACTTCTTGTTTTATCCACTTGATTCAGAATGGCCAGGTGAGTGTAGGAAAGAGATATATTCTTAGTAAATGAGAAAAAGGGTTGAAGATGTCTAGGGCAGATTCACCTTTTCCTTCTCCTTCTCTTGTTATGTTTCTGCAGTTCTAAAAATAGCATACCATAAGATGTGAAAATTGTTCACAGTGCTGTTGCAGTGCTAATATTTCCTGGAAGAAAAGACCTTCTTTTACTTGACTTGAGTTTTGTTTTGTTTTTAATCATGGGGAGTAGGAGAACGCTGCTAAATTAAATTTGGGCAACAGATTCATTCCATTAATATGAAGATGAGGGATATTTTCCTTTACTCTCTATTTCTGATTTTTCATTTGCATGCCTTTATTCCCCCCCCCCCCAATCATTCATTACTGTACTTTGCAGTCACTAATTTAATCAACCTCTATCCACTTCTTCAGTACTTATCACAAGACTGCTTCACTTCAAAAGGAGTTTAAAAAGAGAAAGAAGATCATGGGTATCACATTGTTCAATAATAGAATTTATTTAAGCCAAAATACTTGCAAACTGATTTAAATACTAGTCAGGCTGAAAGTTACAGAGTGGCAGAATGGGAACAAGATTCCCATACATTTCATTGGCACCATTTTACCAGGGCTATAAAAATTCATTGAAGGCAAGGACAAAACAATGTTCCGGACATAAGGGAATGCCCTACTGTGGCTCTGGATGATTGAGTTTTGTTGTAGGCATTCAGATTGGTGGTTGCTCTTCAAATCTCATGAAAAGCTGTCTTTGTGGCACCCATTATTAGACTTTTAGGTCAAGGACAAGTAAGTAATATATCAGTTTTGTGTCTTCCTTTTGTTGGGCAAATTAACAGAAGAGCCTGACAGCAGGCAGAAACAGTCTATAAGCATCACAGTAGACACCAACGTGCAACTGTTACTCACAGGAACCAAGGGGGAAAAGGATTCCCTTGAAGGAGGTCTATTATTTGGATGAAGGGAACAAAACAGACAAAATGGTGTGTGTGGGGGGGGGTCAACCTTTGAAATTACCCACAAGGCAGTCGAAAGGCTTCAAAAGAAAGCACAGGTAGTCCTTGCTTCACAGTTGCCCTCTGTAGTGATCCTTCAAATGACTGAACTTTCTGAAAAGGTAACTTTACAACTGGTCTCACATGACATGATAGCATGTTGCACTCATGAATGGAACTTGCATGCTTCATAGCTGACTTCTAAAAAGCGGAGTCAAGGGAAAAGCTGGCAGTAAAACCAACAACTTGCAGTCACACGTTGCCTTTCTTAGTGACTGTGGTCCTTGAGATACTATGATGGTTGTCTCTTCTCCCTATCTCCCAAGGTCACTCTCCCAACCGCTACATCCAGTTTGCATTAGTTCCATTCTTCAACAAAGTTGACTCCATCAGCAAAATGCCTTGTGGAAGCAAACCATGGCTGCCTTGTCCTACCTTAACCTCTCTATAGGGCCATGACTCCAGAAGGTAAAGTTCACCAGTAGCTTTAAACAATGCCATATAATTACAGTAATGTATGCCAACTTAGCAACTTGAAAACATGCAAATGCAAGTAGAGAAATAGGTACCACTCTGATGGGAAAGTTACACCATTCCATGCACCTTGATGCATAGTCACACTAGCCAATGACCACAAAAATGTCTTTGGACAATGCTGTCTCCCTCAGCTAGCAACTGGTGATGAGCCAGATGTTACTGAGGATGAGTAACCTTTTTTACCTTTTTAAAATTATATATTAAAATTTAATAGTGAGGAACAATAATTTGTGAAGTGACTTGGAAGTTAAATCCCACTAGTATCCTACCCAGGTATAAATACAAATTTAATGCTAAGATGCTGATATTTTATGTGGTACAGCATCAATAGCCTGCTTTGCCACAGCCCCAGACCAGTATTTTAATACTGTGTGTTTATTTTTCATCTAGTTATGCTTGGCTTTTATGGCCCTCCTGAATTCCTTTGTCACCTGCTTTGTGATGATGTAATTTTGTAAGCAAATAAAATAAACTATCCTGACAGAATGAAAACATACTTGTGGAATTTTATACCTTGACAAGGTATTCCCAAAGAGAGAGAGGCAAATTTCATGCAATTGAATATATTTCCGTGTGACAAATTGATGTAAAATCACAAGAGTGAGTTACATGGTCAGCAAAAATGTACCCAAGTTAGTAAAATCTGCATTAACTTTGGTAGCAACAGCAACCACACAATACACAACATGGTTGAAGTTTGGCAATTCAGTATAAACGATTTGTAATGACATTCTCGGTGTGGCTCAAAGTAAAACTGCAACATCAGTTTTATTCAATAGCTTAGTTGACTCATCATGAAATGATGCATTTGCTTCCCTATTTTGAAGTAATCTACTTCTGCAAATTGAGTTTATATCCACAATTTATCTAAAAATGCAGACTTTGGGTTATATCCATACTCTGAGCAGCATGGTGAAATTCATGCTACTTAAGTCAGTTTATCTCAGCGGGCACCCTCTAAATCCTGTTCATATGATATGCTTAGCAGGATCAATTGAAACAATGGCAACCTTATATTTAGCTAGTTTCCATTTGGGTTTGATGTGTGAGAACATACTTGTGTGTAACTTAAAGCATTCTGCAGATTTAATATGTTGGTTTAGTTGGTGATTCAGTGGATTACACAAATGCAGATAATAGGTTAATTCAGTACTTACATTAAACATGATGTGTAGTTATACTTAATGTGCGTTGCTCATTGATTCTTATAAAAAGTCTCTTTTTAGGTTTGTTTATCAAGGATCCAGAAAATGACAAACACTGTCATTAACTGCTACCATAGCAATTAAGGAAGCATAGAGATAAGAGTTTGAAGAACACATGCAAATTTTGACAATGCTTTTGTATGATCACCTATCATAATAACTTAGTTAAAATGGTGCATTATTTTCCAGATTGAAGAAACTTGCCATGAATCACCAACCACTGGACTTTGATCTTCATCTAAAAGCCATATTTTATGTTAGAAACTAAATCACACAGTATGGAATAAACCAAAGAGGTAAATAGCTAGGAATAGGAATAAATGCAGCCTTTCATGAATTGAGGAAAACAAATGAAATATGTTTGACTGACTGGGCCCAAAGGGATTTTGCAGACAGTGAAGATATATAGCTGGGTATGAACATTTTAAGAATTAAGTAATTTGCTTAAATATCTTAGAGTTCTGCTCCCAGAGTCATCTCTGTGAAAATAAAAATAAATAAGGATTTTGTTTTAACCTTGGAATGCACTTAAACTGCTTGTATATTTGGAATCAATCCTTGTTTCTATTGGCATTCTTATGTCTGTCTTTGATTCTGGGCTAAATTGATTTTCACAGAGGGCTGTGTGGCCACTCTAATTCTCCTGGATAATTCCACTCAGCTTGGAAAAAAATAATATCAAATACAATCTCATAGAGCACAGCCTCTCTATTCAATATTTGATTTGAAGAGCCGAGGTGGCGCAGTGGTTAAATGCAGCACTGCAGGCTACTGCTAGATCAGCAGTTCAGCGGTTCAAATCTCACCGGCTCAGGGTTGACTCAGCCTTCCATCCTTCCGAGGTGGGTAAAATGAGGACCCAGATTGTTGGGGGCAATATGCTGACTCTCTGTAAACCGCTTAGAGAGGGCTGAAAGCCCTATGAAGCGGTATATAAGTCTACTGCTATTGCTATTGCTATTGCTATTTCACTAAAGACTAAGGAAGCCAACCTGTAAATGAACCATCATGGTATTGATGCCAGTCTCTCCAGTGGCACCAATGATCCCCAAGCAGAATTTCCTCTGAAGTGACCGATCCCATTTTGCATGTGTAATATCTATGATGAGCTTTATGAAACATACACATGGAAAGCAGAGTAAGAAATAAACTGTCTCCATCTGCAGTTCTCTGTAGGTTTTTCTGTCATTTGGAGTTGCTGAATCTCATTTCAATGAAGGTTTTAAAAATGAATGGCAAGTGGGAAATGGGAGATGAAGGAACTTTAAACTTGAAGACTATCATTATTATATAATTATTGTTTCTCATGTAATCAGCCAGGTTTTCAGACGGGATTTGGCATTTTTATCCACCTATCAAGTCCTTCCCAAGGACCTAGGATAGACAGATTTTATGTTTGATGGTGTTAATGATATTGTTACAGGATGCAAGCTGTTCTAAGTAAAGCTGCCTTTTGCAATTGACTGATGGTGACTTTGTCAATGTCGATGGTGTTCAAATGGTGCTTCAGTTTCTGTGGGATTGCACACAAAGCATCTATTACTATTGGTACTATCTTTGCTTGCTTTTGCCAGAGTCGTTCTATTTCTATTGGCAGGTCTTAGTGATTTTGTTACCTTCTCCAGTTCTTCCCCTTCTATTCTGCTGTGCCCAGGTCCACATTTTTTTTGTCTCTGTTATCGCTAATTGTTAAGTCTGGGGTATTAAACTACTACCATTTCCTTAACTATTTTGGTGCAACTGGAAGATATGATCTCTTTTAGAAATTCCTTCTTCATCTTTATTTTAAAATAAGGCAAAGAAAACATTGCAAGATGGAAGTAGTTATGTCATAGATTGCTGCTTTGTGCCTGCTAGCATGCAGTTAGCATGTGCATCTTTCTGAGACCAACTTTCTATCACAAATTTTTAATGGGATGAAAATTAGAGGGGCAGGGAAGTAGCCTAGATCACCATTTTAAATTTTCCAGTGTCAAAGGCATTCCGAGTGCAATCACTAAATGTGATCCCCATTTAAAGGTCAGCTTTGCTCATTCTTCTAAGGCCATTAAAACATCCATTACATATCCTGCTTAGCCTATTAGAAAGGTCAAATGTTGTAAGGAAGCATACCTTTCAGTTAGAAATGTAATTACACTTCCTGAAAATCACATTCCTTACATTTTTTTTGGTGGGGAGAAGGGTTTGTTTTTTCATTTCACTTTTCTGATCTTCTCTTGGTGTTGGGTGAAATACAATGAAATTTTCGTACAACTTTATCACAGACAAACTGACATACCTTTACAGGTAGTTCTTGACTTAAAACAGTTTATTTAGTGACCATTTAAAGTTACATCAGCAGCAAAAAAGTGACTTATGACCACTTTTCACACTTACAACAATTGCAGCATCCCCATATTTATGACAGTTGCAGCATCCTGGGATCAAGTGATTCCCCTTTTGTGTCCTTATAATCAGCAAAGTCGATGGGAAAGCTAACTAGCTTAATAACTACAGTGATTCTGTGGCAAGAAAGGTCGTAAAATGGTGCAAAACTTAACACTTAACAAATCTCTCACTTAGCAACATAAATTTGGGGCTCAATTGTAGTCATAAGTCAAGGACTCCCTGTATATATCACCACCCTAAAGAGGTGTTGAGGTCTCTTGTGCTTTTTTCAATGAAAGTAGTGTAGCAGGGAGAGGCCACAGCCGTGGAAGCAAGCTGACAGAGCAAGACAACCCTCCCTCAGTCAAAGACATAGGAGTATTCAAATGATTTAAGACCCAGAGCTCACTGTAACAGCATTGCCAAAAAGGTATTAAGACTTAACTTAATTTTGTGAAGCTTCTTCTCCAGTAACAATGTACTGCAAACTAGGGCATATAAAACCTTTGCCAGACCAATTCTTGAACACAGCTCTTCTGCCTGGAATCCACATGGCATATCAGACATTAATACGATTGAGCAGGTCCAGAGGTATTTCACGAGAAGAGGACTCCACTCCTCTGCTCACAATAGAATATCTTATGCCACCAGGCTTGTCTTGGACAACCTAGAACTACACCAATTAAGGTTTGACCTAAGGATAGTACACAAAATTGTCTGCTACAACGTCCTACTTGTCCATGACTACTTCAGCTTCAACCGCAATAATACATGGGCAAACAATAGATACAAACTCAAGGTAAACCGCTCCAAACTCGATTGCAGAAAATATGACTTCAACAACAGAATGGTCAATGTCTGGAATGCTCTACTGACTCTGTTGTTACATCCTCAAACCCCATAACCTTAAACTCTCTAGTTTGGAACTCAACCCTTTCCTAAGAGGTCTGTAAGGTGACATGCATAAGAGCACCAACATCACCATGACCAATTGTCCCCATTTATTTGTACCCATTTCCTGTGTTCATGTCCATGTTTATACTTATACCTGTTATCTTGTACATGATTGACAAACTAAATAAATACATACAAATATATAAATTAAGGGCCTATACTTACTAACTTAGTTTGTATGGCCCTTCATCTCAACAAATTAAGAGAAAGAGTTCTATCAAGTTTTTGGCGGGAAGACTTTTCAGGAGGGAGTGGGATGGAATCCTGAAAAGTGAGGGGGGGCATTTTTGGTCAGAAATTGAGGAGTTAGAATTTTTAGTTAGAATAGCCCCAGAGCTTCCACTGAGGGAAGAAGAGGTAGGGGAAGAGGAGAAGGGGGTTCTGTTTGTGGAAAGAGTGGGTTGGAATCCTGAAAAGGGAAAAGAGATGACAGAGGTGAGCTGAGCCAGACAAGTGGGGAACCCAGTAACCAGAGGAGGTGCCAGATGTGCCAGCAGACTGTGGAGGTGAGCTGACCCAGACAAGTGGTTTGGCCAGTGACCAGAGAGGTACCAGGCCTCCAGTGGACAAAGTGGAGATGTCCTGAGCTGGATGAGTGGATGTGCCTGGCAAGAAATCAGAGCAGACTGACATCCAGAATGATGGACATTAAGACACCAGTGAATGACTGTGTAATGGGGAACAGCCTAAGGACTGTGTAATGGGGAACAGCCTAAGGGGGTAGAGGAATCCAGAGTCTAGTGGCCCTTTTGGTGGTGGCACTTCAGTAGGAACATCACCAGAAATAGAAGCGTCTCATGGACCTTCAAACAGAATTGAGTCCCTAATATATTTGCAATTGCAGGATTGTACAAAAGGCTTTTTTATTATTCTGAAATTCAACGGTTGGGATTTTGTCAGTAATTTTGCAATTGTTGAAAACAACATTTCAAAGTCACGCTCTGTTCCCAGGAAAGTGAATAATAGCAGTTATGACATTTTCAACAGTGATTTGGAGATGATTATTAAGACCAGTGAATACAATTACATCCAAATCTGTTTAAAAAGAAATGATCTGAATTCCACCACCCCCTTTATTATCAGACCAGAACAGAACTCTATGGTTTAAAGATGATTTTGCTAATGCCACAGTACAATGCTTTGCAAGATTTTTTGGAAGTGAACTCTTCTTCCAATAGCATATTTTGCTAATAACTGTTGTTTAAAAAAAAAAGAAGATTCAGGCTAGAATTCCAGTGAATTAAGGTTTGCAATTTAAGGCAAGTGCTTAACAAAACAAAACAGCTGAGAACACAGTATAAAGTACCTCTTTTTCTCCTTAAGATAATGGTGTCACCAATGTGCTGTTAATGAATCCAATATATTTATTGTCACGGCTCCCAGCCCAGATGGTTTCCCAAGGTGGCTTAAAACAATTACATTCATTTCAAAGTTCAAATATCATACAAATGCATAGGCATGTCTGAAGGGACAATTTCTCCAACCTCTTGAAAATGAATGGCATATTCCAGATCCTGAAGTTTAACTTTAAAGCAGACAATAAAGAAATTCCAGGTGAACTCGAGACAAAAATGCCAACTCACAGAACCTTCTCTTCACCTGCAGGTTTTGATGGAATTTAAACATTTATATCTTGGTTCAAATTCTCTTTTATTAGTGTTAAGGCAAGTGGCACAGAGGCAATCCAGCTGGTCTTGGGACTTGACTCAAACAATTTTGGGGCAAAAAGGAGGACAACAGATAATCAAATTGTAAAGAGAAAGTAGGCCAGTATAGTGAATTCCACAGTTATAGAATGTGCAATGCTTTGTAAAGAGTGAAAACCAAGAGATAAAATAAGGCTTTATGGAGGAAATGGATCTGAGAAGAGATTCAACAGAAAAGAGGACCATCGTGACAAAAATTACAATTTGAAGTGTAAGCAACAAGAATAGAAGTTGTTTAAGGGGATAAAATTGTTTGCAAAGGAGTGCAAGACTGGATGAAACACTGATGAATTAATAAGGATGGCAACATTCAATCTGTTGCAGCTTCCAAGCATCATAAACAACAAATAAATTGCTTTTATAGTTCTTGGTAAGAAGTTTGGAGAGGACTAAGTACCTGGGTGATACAAAAGGAACAGCCTCTGTAAACAGATAGGTCTCCAAAGTGCCATTGTCATTAAGTGTTGGCACTTTTAGAAGCTAACTTTCATAACACTCTGAGTACAACGAACTCAGATAGTGCTCATCACAGTGGAAGATAGATTCTTCCATTTAAGTGTCTTGTTGTGCCCTGTCTTGCCCTGGAAAACCTAAAATTTATTGAAGATTTGCTTTAGAAATCAACAAATAAGGGCAACGGCTGAATCCTTTTCATTTCCCCCCAAATCTTTATTTTGCCAATTACTCCTTCTGCTTGATTCCTTTGTTTACAAATTGGTAGAAAATGTATGCACAAATATAAGCACTGGTGTGCCTGCATGCTTCTTCCAGTTAATTTTTTTTCTCAAGGTATTCATTTTATACTCCTTGGTTTTCCATGTCAATATACAATTGTATGTTTTTCTCAAACATGCATTTTTATGAACCCATTTCCTTCTGATTGAATAGTGTGTTAGAAAATTTAGAAACATATGGATTTCTACATATAAGAATGTTTCATATTCTTCCTTTTACCTGATATAAATTCTGTTTAACATAAAAATTTCATACAGTACATTTATTGTTCATTTTAATAGAAAAACATGCAGTATGCATACAATACACTTATTTTTTTCTCATTCAGAGAAAAGCAAAAGTGTTCAATTTTTGTTGACCACACCAAGTTTTGTGCAATGTGTTAAGGGCTGCACTCTAGAAGTGAGTGAGGAAACTACAATCTCTCTAAAAGGTATTCTCCTACTCAGTCTACTTTATTCAGCCCAATATCTTTATTTTTCTATAAAACATCTAGGTCTTGTTCATGTTTTCTCATATTGGAGATGTTTCATTCACTTTATTTTGGTGAGACAGATTGACATTTATTTAGCTCTGAGCCTCAACTCAAAACCAGCACTGAGCTTAAAATCTTGGTTTTAAGTCATTGCAGTCATAAATCAAGTCAAATATTTTACAATTGTTTTTTATCATAATCGCTAAGCAAGTTCCTATGATCAGTAAGGGAATTGTGTGTTTGTAATCTGAATCCAGTTTAACCAATAGTGTTTCTTTGCTATTTTTTGCCACAAAATGACAAAACAAGTTCCAAAATGCAATAGCAATAGCACCAGGGGTGGGTTCCTGCCAGTTCTAACCTCTTCTATAGAAGAGGTTCCACAAATCTACAGTGCCATTTAGAACTGGTTCCAGCTCCCCCCCCCCCGTGTGCACATCATCAAGATGAAGAGCGAGAGGAGGAGTTCTGGGAGTTGAAGTCCACAAGTCTTAAAACTGTCAATTTTGAACACCCCTGGGTTTTTTTTTCTAAAGGGTTAGGGGTGCAAGGGTCTTGTAACTTGACAGCTTTAAGAGTTGCACACTTCAATGCCATAGTTCCTGAGCCAACATTTTGGTTGCTAAGCAAGAGCATTGTTAAGTGAGTTTCACATTTTACAAGTTGGCCACTCCTACCCAGTCACATGGCTGGCAAGCCACTCCCACCTGGTCACATGGCCAGCAAGCCACTCCCACAAAGCAGGCCACACCTACAGAAGAGGTTCTAAAAATTTTTGAAACCTACCACTGAATAGCACTTACCCTTATATACCGCTTCATAGTGCTTTACAGGTTTCTCTAAGTGGCTTATAGAGTCAGCATATTGTCCCCAACAATCTGAGTTCTTATTTTACTGACCTCAGAAGGATGGAAGGCTGATCTTTGAGTTGGTCAGGATCAAACTCCTGGCAATGGGCAGAGTTAGTCTGCAATACTGTATTCTAACCACTGCACCACCATAGCTCTTCTATGTGACCACAGAATGTTGCAATCAGTTGTAAATGTGATTCGATTACCAAACTCCCAAAATGCAATCATATGGCTGCAAGACAGGTATAGCAGTTATAATTTTGATCATGGGTTTTAAGTAACTTTTGTTGAGTTTATTGCAGTGATGAATGTTATTAAGTGACTGATCATAAGTCACAAGGACCTTCTGTAAACTAGATCCTTAAATGCCAAATGAAATCAGGATGTAATGTATTTTAATCCAACGTAAACATTATTACATGCACAATGTAGTTCATCTTGTTGTTGTTCAGTTTCTAAGTCATGCCCATCTCTCTGCAACCCCATGGACCACAGCATGCTAGGTAGCCCTGTCCTCCACTGTCTCCCAGAGTCTGCCCAAACCTGTGCCCACTGTTTCAATGACACTATATTACCATCTCATCCTTTGCCTTCTCTTTCCCCTTCCCCTTTTGTCTTCAAACTTCCCTAACATCAGGGTCTTGTCCAACAAGCCTTCTCATTTGGTGGCCAAAGTATTTGAGCTTCAGTTTCTATCCAGAAGAACATTTCTTTGGTGTTGACTGATTTGATCTCCTGTCAGTCCAAGGGACTCTCAAGAGTCTTCTCCAACACCACAATTCAAGAGCGTCAATTATTCACTGCTCAGCCTTCCTTATGGTCCAACTCTGGCTTGAATCTCTATTTTGATCTCTACAACAGAATGTCTTATAGGAGTACCTTTTACAGTATCTAAATTGGATTATGGCAGTTTTGACATTGTATAAGAATTTCTAGGAACTTCAAAGGTCTTGGGAAACCTGGGAATAATAGCAGTAAAGATGTAAACACAAAGTGTCTATGAAACAAGGGAAGAATAATCTAACCATTCAAACTAATTGCACCCAAAACAAATTATCCCTTAAGTACTTTCTCTCCCGCCCTGCAATCTTAACAGTTAAAAATATATAATAAAAGTAAATAAAATAACTAACATTTCTACAATCCATGCATCTGAGAAAAAAATAGTACTTATTTTGAAAGCTGTAAGTAGTTCTTCCAAATATGTACTAAATAAATGCCTGCAAAATGCTTAAAGGTACAATGCATCTATGTTTGCTTTCACTCATAAAAGGGAAAATGTAGCAAATAAAAGAAATTGAATAAGAGAAATAGTGTCTTTTCTAAAATGAAAGATAATTTTATGTGTTAAGTCCTTGAGGCTACGACGCCATTGACTATCATTGCTGGCTCCTGATTGGTTAAGACGCGAGCAGCCAGCTGGTGGGAGAATGCAGCCATTCTATTGGTTCAGCGTCTGACAGCTCTGGTATAAAAGGGCTGTCAGCTGTCAAATGTTGCTGTTGGCCGGTTCGAGGTTTGCCTTGCATTTGTCTTGTTAAACAGTTAATTGTGTTAGCTTCAACCTGCCTTGCCTCAGTTCCTGCCTGCCTCATTCTCCCTACAGAACATTATGCAGTCTGTAAAATAAAGAATTATTTCTGTCTTTAATGACACCCTTTTAGCCTAAGAATTATCCCAGAAGACTCTAAGGATATAATTTTCCTCTACAGAGCTATTAGAGACATATTTGGTCATTGTGGCCAACTTATCTTGACATAATGATCATTTCAGGATGCTTTCTTCATTACCTTATACTTAGATTCATCATTATACTTACTTCTGACTGCCTGACCTTTTCTCTCCACCGCATGATAGCCAACCACTTTAATATAGAGCTGGTTAGATGGATTCTAACATCCATCAAATATTAATGGGATGAATCAAATAGTCTTTTTTAAAAATCTCATGTCCCAACACAGAGAAAATGCAGCCTTTTTAGCTCAAAAGCAGAAAATTCAATCATCCAACCATCTGTTCACACTTGATGATGACATTATCCAATCAGTTGTGTCTGATTCTTGGTGATTCAATGGGCCAGATCTCTTCACTACTGATCTTGCACTTCTTCTTTGAGGTTTTCTATGCTCTGTCTGGTGTCAGCTTTGATGGTATCTAGAAATCATGTTTCCTTTTATTGCTATCTCTTCCAAACATAATTGTTTTTTCTAGTGAACTCCCCCACATGACATGAACAAAGTAAGTGAGATACAGTTTTGTGATTTTTGCCTTCCTGTTAGATGCCTCATGTCTGTTCTCACAATGTCCAACCAATATCACATAGAAGTCCAATAGTTTCCCCGCATATGGCTTTTGAAGGGAATCCCACTGCCATCAAGGCTAATGGTCAATGATTCATAACTTCCATCAATTGACCCAAGTATCTTTTGAAGCTAACTGTATTCTAAACAGGAAAAAGAGAGAGCCTGTCTGTTTTATTTTTTGGCACATTTAGAGATTGCTTTTCTAATGAATCAAGAAAAATGTAGAGAGCTATATAGATTAGCAACATACATTAACTAATGCCATGCTGACATTTTCCTTCTGAAAGAGGATAGATAGATAGATAGATAGATAGATAGATAGATAGATAGATAGATGATAGATAGATGATAGATAGATAGATAGATAGATAGATAGATAGATGATAGATAGATAGATAGATAGATAGATAGATAGATAGATAGATAGATAGATAGATAGATAGATAGATGATAGATAGATAGATAATATAAATGTATAGGTAGTTTTCCAGAGGGCAATTTCATTTTAAAAAGTAGTATTCAATTTTAAAAATTAATATTTGATTTTTCCAATTATTTAGGCAAATACAATCTATTAGGAATTATCTTGGTATTTCTTGGTGACATAATGTGAGTAAAGCTTTAAAGGTTCTTTGATGTATTCATTTGATAGATAATGTTACTTTGTATGTACTTAAATACCGGTGATCCAAAGAAAGTAGAATTTTATTTTTTCAAGGTTTTTCTCTTTTTATGGTGGGCGGGGAGCCTTTGGTAAATGCGGCAATTAGCCAAAAAATGGACTAAAATTGTTATATTGCACCATTTTATAGGCCCTGGGGGAAATGCACAGAATTAATGACTGTGCAATGTTTTAAAAGCATTCAATCAATGTGAAAACTGGAATGGAGATAATGAAGGGAGATGGTAATCTATATCGATGTCATTACATCAAAATCAGTGTGGTGCTTATTTAATTGTTGGAGGTGACAAGATATTCTCACACTACACTTAACTCTCTTATAAATAAAAACCAGAACAGAGAGTTTTTCTGTTTTATTTTTATTTATTTATTTTTGCCATTGAAAAAAAATTCAGATTCCAAATCAGCCTCAGCAAATTTCCAGAACTGGAATGAATCTCAACAAATTAAACACAAATGAATAGGGGGAAAAAATGCAGGATTGTTTTTCTTTTTTCCCGACAAGGCAGTATCAGTAACATATTGAGACAATTTGCATGCTTTCCCCTGCTTTATATAACTGGCAACATAAATGACTCAAAAACCTGTTTTATTAATGCAAATTGCTTCCCTTTTATTCTCAGCCATGCAAATTTCTCTAATGTAAACTTCTAAAATGCATGGTTGTTTGATGTGTATTCTCATTCTAAATATTATCCCAACATTTTGTATTCAATTTTCAGCTGTTTTTCAATCCCTTTTCTTTTTTCTTTTCCAGTTTTTTTTTAAATTATAGGAAAATGAATCTTAACTGAGTTTGGTTGCTTTTAGGATTCTCATTACTAGAAACTTTAGGGTGAAGGAAATTTCCTTCCTTCCTTCCTTCCTTCCTTCCTTCCTTCCTTCCTTCCTTCCTTCCTTCCTTCCTTCCTTCCTTCATCAATTTTTCAATCAATAATTATACCACTTTATTAATAGCAATGCCATAGCACTTAAATTTATATACCGCTTCACTATGCTTTACAGCCCTCGCTAAGCGGTTTGCAGAGTCAGCATGTTGTCCCCAACAATTTGGGCCCTCATTTTACCCACCGCGGAAGGATGGAAGGCTGAGTCAATCTTGAGCCAGTGAGAATCGAACTACCAAATTGCAGGGGGCTGGCAGTCAGCAGAAGTAGCCTGCAGTACTGCAGTATTGCACTCTAACCACTGCGCCACCAAGGCTCATAAGTATTAATAAAGCTAATCAGAACATTACAGGATTTCTTCCCCCTCTGTACTTAGCGTTTGACCATAGAGGGTGCAGATCTAGTGTGGATTAGATAAGCCTCACCATAGATTTGCAGTTGATCTAATGCAACAAGCGAGTTTCTTTTTCCAATCCAGACTTCGGCACCATATTACTCATGGTGATGAAAATGAATTTAAAGTGATGGAATATAGAGGAATATGATGTATTCAGTTTGATTATATGTACCGAGGCTTCATTTCAGGATGGAATAAGAGCTAATGGATTATTAATCATACTGTCATTTTCTGTCCAACCACTATTTAATTATCTAGCCCTTATGCTGTTAACTGATTGAAGCAGAGCAAAATGTAAATCAATCAATATATGTGGTCAATTCCTTCTTTCCATAATTCTTTGCAAAATGTGCAATCCTACTCAAAGAACATAATGAAAAGATTTGGAAGATTACTCAAGTGTAGCAAATCTGGATAGCTGTGGTTAGGGACAGTTAAAATATACAAAATGTAACTATATAGAGGTGGATCCATCTATTGAAAATAATCTGCTCAAGTTCTGGATGCCCAGGTTTTTAAATTTGCACTTTCAGGTCACTTAAACAGGCATTTATTCACACACATTTTTTTTTAAAGATGTTTGAATTCTTTATGCTTCAACAGTTTTGCTCAATGATTTCTGAGGTCACCCACAACCTCTCTTACTAATGTAAACTTCCTTTCTCAAAAGCATGCATACTTTTCATTTTTTCAGAGAGGTAGCCTTTCATGGGGCAAGGAAGTAATGGCGGCAACCCAAAGAATAACAGAAAAAAAATTGACAGATGCTTTCAATGCACCCAATTTCCTTTCAGCAATCACAAAGGCTTATGCCAATAGAAATGCTTTGGTCTTTAAGGCTTCCCTAAGTTTCTGTTTATTGACTAATTTATACCAATACTAGCTGGATACCCATGCTTCGCGATGAAAATATGTCATCAGGCAATGCAGGAGAAATCTGGTTCATCACTCCTGTCAATCTGCTGGCTCAATGGTGGTCAGTGATTGAAACACATAAGGGAATATCACTCCCACCACCTTGAGTCCGGAAGCAGTTCCATAAATGGAAGGCGTAGACATTTTGGTGAGGTACCAACATTTTGTACTGTAAGGAGTTCCAGACCGCTCCTGAGTGAAATATCTACCAGTTTGAACTGAGGTAACAGAATGTGAGGCAACTGGTAATTGGAACAGAGTTCTTTTCAGGTAGGGAGGGGGAGTAGAATGTCTACCTCCTTAGTATCAGAGTGTGTTAATATAAGCTGTGGGCCTCACAGAGCTGTGAGCTCCTGTGAGGGGCCATTTTGTGTGAAGTCCAGCTCCTTCTGCACTGTGTGTGAGTTAATTGTGTAGGAGTCAGTTGTGTGGCTTTTGTGTTGTTTGTATGTGAAGTGTGAAAGTTAGTTTTTGAGCTCACCCAGTCACATGACCATGATCACCAATCCATGCCCACCCAGTCACATGACCACCAAGCCAGGCCCACCAAGCCAGACCCATAGAATCGTTAGGGAAACATTTTAGATTTCACCACTGCATCAGAGCATGTTAATTACTGTATAAGAAATACTGGTTCACCAACAATACCGCAAAGCCCTTATCCGCACCGACATAAACGCGAAGGGCTAATCCACACCGTTGGAAGCGCTAAACGAAATGCGACCCTACTGTGCCGACATAAGCGCGGAGGGCAAATCCGCGCCTTCCCAAGCGATCAGCAAAATGCAACCCTAAACCTAACCCTAAACCAAACCCTAAACCTAACCCTAACCCCTAAACCTAACCCTAACCCTAACCCTAAACCTAACCCTAACCCTAACCCTAACCCTAACCCTAACCCTAACCCTAACCCTAACCCTAACCCTAACCCTAACCCTAACCCCTAAACCTAACCCGAAATCTAACCCTAACCCCTAAACCTAACCCTAAACCTAACCCTAACTTTTATTTACATTTCACTGTTTCAAAACATTCAAAATATAAAAACCTTTCTTCCTACGCGCTTTCGTCGTCACCCTGATATCGACGCGGTAATGTGGACGCGCTAATAATGATGCGTACTTGTCGATGCTTATTTGTCGCTGCTATTTTGACGAGTGCGGTTTTGTCGGGCCACGAGAAATACTAATGATCTGATGGTCATTTCAAAAAATCCTTTCTTAGCGAGCATCTAGAAGCCAAGAGGAACATGTATGCCAAATTTCAAGTTTGTAGGCTTTATGGTTCTGGAGATTTCATGATGAGTACATGCTATTTGGCTTTTATATATACTGTATAGATTTCCATCTTGTTACTCAATGGATTCTAGGTAGCTTCCAATCATAAAATAAATGAATAATGAATGAATGAATGAATGAATGAATGAATGAATGAATGAATGAATGAATGAATGAATGAATGAAACAATAGATAAAAACAACTGCTTTGTTCCACTACTTTTCATTCTGTTGTAATATCCACATCCTCACAAAAATACTGAGAAACAGCAGTTTTTAACATTGTTCTATAATTATATAGTCAGGCTTACTCTCAGAAGCAATTGTTCCAGATTCAAGGTATTGGAACCAAGAAGACCAATCTCTGAGCCCCTGTTCCCTAACCCCCAGAGAGGTGGGAAATCTGCAAAATTCCCTCTCAATGTTCCATCAAGATGTAAAAAGATGCAGCAGGGATAAACATGCGTTTTAAAAATACAATTTTAAAAACACAATCTAAGCATGTGCAGAAACGCACACATGTACATATTCAGGTGTCTGAGGCTCCACAACCCACCATCAAAGATCTTCCAGGAAAGCTTTCAGAAAGACCATGAAAATTGGGGCCATCTGCACTTTAGGGGAACACTGAGCATGCTAACCAAACCTTCTACAGGAAGATCAAAATCAGATGGGAAAAGTGGACTCTTAGATACCCAGTTTGTGGATCATAAGAATGGCAACCGTTGTATCCCTGTAGCATTGATCATGAAATCAGGAATCTTCTGTGGATATCCATACATGCATCCAATAATAGGACAATAATAGTAAAGCCTCTGAGATTAAATTCAAAGGTACTTCAATCACAAATGTCATCATCAGTGTAGATCCAATCACAGTATCAGGTGCTTTCAAATCAATACAACAATGCCAATCGCTTTTGTGATTCCTCTTTGGAGAAAGGTTGGCATTTTGGTCAAGTATAACAATGAAGAGGCCAATTATTTTCTATGCTGAAAATTTATTCTGCCTTTTAAAAAAAGAAACAACCTTTACTGTAATGGAATCTCAGTGAAATTGTCAAGAGTGGGATTCTTGTGGAACTTATTTATAGATTTGGCATGAAAGGAATGTAAATGTATTCTTCTTCATTACACATTCATACCCACCATTGCTTTGCAATTTCCCAGGCATCCTCTTCTTCAATGAGATGAAAAAAAAT
The DNA here is from genome assembly GCF_051295495.1 of Thamnophis sirtalis. NCBI lineage: Eukaryota > Metazoa > Chordata > Lepidosauria > Squamata > Natricidae > Thamnophis > Thamnophis sirtalis. The sequence goes on from NW_028261382.1 coordinate 81,947,522, forward strand.
AAGATAACAGGAAGAAACTTCTTAAAACTTGTTTGATCATGAATTGGGGCATCCAAGGAAGTTGTGAGAGTTGATGAAGAAGAAGAAACAAAAAATGACTTTCCAGCCAAAAGCACTCAGAAACCAATAAAATAATATTGTAAACTTCCCAAATGTCCAGCACAAAAAATCAGGACCATAAGGTTGCAGAAAAAATTTATTCACCTCTATACATAGATAAGATCAACGGAATTCAGGAGGGGTTGAACTTGGACCATTTGTGGGAATGCAATATCTGTAACGATTTTAAGCTGATGATGCACCCACTCTACTCCCACCAGCTCTAGCTGCTTTTCTCCTATTCTGAGGGTGAATTTTTAAAAAAGGCAGAGAATAATTTGACAATAGAGTTTGGTGCCTTATTGGTCAGTCCTCCTAATTCAGTTCTTGCTTTCAATGCAATTTCATGTTTACTTCTTGTTCCCTGTGGAATCACATTTAATCAGGGTATTAACCACAAAAAAGGAAGATACCTTCCATCCCACAAATCACCTTGTGTAGTGTTGCTATCAAATTCAAACTTAATAGAGCCTCAAAAAAGGGAATGTCAAGGATACATATAGCTGATATAAAGAATGACCCCCAACATTATAGAAAATTTAACAAAAGTTGAAGTTGTTCTATGAATTATTATTTTTAGAGCAAAATTTATCATTCTTATGCCTTGCCTCTTTTGCATTCTGAAGTAGAACCTTGAAAAGCAACTTTGGGGTAACCCTGAATTAAATAAGTTGCAGAAACTTTTATCAAGTCTAGCAGTTCCCATCTGTCCCCCTTTAATAAGGGTTTTGCCACTCTTCTGAGGTTAAATGTTTGCTACAGTGATGCATTAATAACTCAAAATGTTTAATTATGTCAATGCCCCATTTAATTAAACCCAACATGATAAACTGTCACCATTCCCATTATGAACCCCTATTTTGATTGGCTTATAATGCAGTGATAAAAATTCATTTCATGCTCCAGAATGACATACAAGGTCTCCACTTGTGAGTGACTATGGTTATTACTGTTATATATAAACAGCTGTATCATGTGGCATTTACAAACAATATGTGGTGTAAAGGACAAAAATATTAAATATACCCCATCTTTATATTTGGAAAGGGCAAATCTTTCAAATGGTTTTCATGGAATTGCTTTCTTCCTTGTTTGTTTTCATCCAAAGTAGGAGATAATAGAAGAATAGATGATAGATGTAGATAGATAGATAGATAGATAGATAGATAGATAGATAGATAGATAGATGATAGATAGATAGATAGATAGATAGATAGATAGATAGATAGATGATAGATAGATAGATAGATAGATGATAGACAGACAGATAGACAGACAGACAGACAGACAGACAGATAGATAGATAGATATAGAGATACATGGATGGATGGATGGATGGATGGATGGATGGATGGATGGATGGATGGATGATAGGAATGTGCTTGTTGAAACTAGCAACTATTAAGAAAATACTCATTTGTTGGCTCAACATGAGACTCTTCAGTCCAAAGTTTCAACTGAAAATATTAAAGTAACACTGGATTTCTTATTACTTTATTTAATGGTCACTACCATTGTGAGTTAACAGCTGAATTAAGGATCCTTAAGAGATATAACTTTTCTATCCACAATTCTTCAGTGTGGTTATTGTTCCCAATAATACCTGTGAAAAGGTCAGTACAAGCATACACAAATATATCACTGTTTTGCCCCTCTCAGGATAAAATTACAAATATTAGCATAGTTTCTTTTGGGAAAAAATGCCACAGGAAATGGAGCATGATTCCATTTGCTGTTTTAATAGTCCTCGAAGATCTGGTCAAGAATGTCCAATGTCACATTTAGTGATGTTTTGCCTCTTTGTTTTATCAGTATATTCTCAAATTGGCAAGTTCCCTTTCAACAGTTAAAAGCATCTTTTTTTTTAAAAAAAAAAGTTGAGTTTAAAAAGCAAATGTGAAGCTAATTAAGAAGTAAAGATTAAGTGCCTAATACATGAAGAAGACATTAACTTGATATCTAAGGACACACAGTAACATTATGTGCAAGAGTTTTTTTCCAACCGACACTCATCCTATTGTTGGAGTAAATGACATTTGGAGAAGAAACAGTAAAAAATATTTTAATTGGGTAAAAATATACCAAAAATATCCTGACCTGCTTAAAACTATTTGCCTTATTGTATTTTATATATACTAGATGAGTTACATAATACAAGGTTATCATTAGCATTAACCTGTACAGATATTTCTGCACCATTAATTCATTGGCTTGATGCACAATCAGAAAAAATGATCCAGCTGAAGATAATATAGAAACAGGCCAGTGGAAGTTCATGTTTCAATTTGAAACATCTCTAACTTGGTATTAACTTTTCTGATATAAGGTTATTTTAACCAATTTTTGTATACCTTTCTCCAGAACTTCAAAGAAGATCATTTTTTCTTTTCTTGCCTATCTTCATTGGTTCAAATTTAGCAGGTAGTTTTCTAACTCATATTTTACTCCACTGCCTCACTGTAGCAATTCAAAATCATCTAGACCACTGACTAATTGCCTGATCGCTGGTAGAACTTATGGGTTCTATGTCTCACTGATGTGCAATTATTGTAAGTTGAATTGCAAAGTCAACTCAAAAGTGCAAAAGCTCTCATTTCTGGAATCATTTCTACCCAAATTTAATCAATGTAAAAACAAATAAAATAAAACTAAAATTAAATTAAATGTTGGGAAATCTAGCTATAAAAATTAGCTAGGGTGTGGGTGTGACAATTCTTTAAACAAGTGAGAGCCTGCAAGATGTGACTCCGTGTCTTTTGCAGTAAATCTTTTGCTGCAAGGAGTGACACATTTTTTTTATAAGGGAAAAGAATATTTATTGCTACAGGTACTGATATTGCATATTGTTTTATGATAATATAGAGAGAGTGGGAAAGGCATATGCCCCTTAACATCTGTCTAAGAAATCTAAACCCTTCAAGAAGGGATGACATTTACTGAAACTAGCACTTCTGTTTTTTCTAAGAGGAGCATTATGCTAGAATCAACCTTGGCAGAAACTATCTTCATAGCTATACCTGCATGGTGTTAAATGTCAAGCATTGTCAGATTCCAAAAACAATGAAGTATCTTCTAAGAAATTTCCTTTATTGTTCCTTACCTATGGACAGAGATCTTGCCAAACTAAAACAAGCTACTTGCATCCTTAAAGATATCATGTGACAATGTCTAAGGAGGAACTGTCTGACTCTCTTCCTCCCAAAAACACCATCTAACTTTTGTTGTCTCCTACTCCTCTTGAATATATTCCCTCCCTCCTGGGAATCTAGACTATATTCCACCACAAGCATCTTTGATTATCAGAATATTCAATCAGTATCCCTCTGTAAACTAAATCTACCCCCCAAAGGAATAATGTAGTTCCCTACTTAATTACCAAAGCATCTCATGTGATCTGCAATTATAGAAGATGAGCAGACAGAGTTGGTGACAAAGATAAGCGAGTCATCAGCTTAGAATCATTATGTTCCCACAAACAATCTAAATCTAACCCTTGAATTTCATTGACCCTTACCTGCCATTAATTTAGTACTGAACCTTAATTAAGTAGACACCTTGTTCATAGGCTTGAGCAATTCAACTTCTTAACTGCAACTTCATGTATGGTCCCAATCTTTGTGCTTAACAGAAATGCTGGATAAGCTATATATTAAATCAAATGTGACAATGTCCAGCAGAAAATATGGTTTCTGCTACTGTAAACACATTGCCCCTTCCCCTTTGTTGTTTAAATAAATACTTAGTTTGATCCCCAAATTTGCAACAATATTTTCCCTAACTTTCCAGTACTTTCCCATTCCTTTTTACCTCTGGGAATCTGCATGTGTTTTGAAGAAGACCTAGAAAAATGCATAGATTAAGAAAAATGTTTTTCTTTTCCTTTCTTTTCACCTCAATATAAGACATAGTTTTCATTTGTGGCCTACATTAGGAGCAAAGGAAGTGACATTTTTAAAGTGAGAAAGGTCAGACTTGTCAACTTAAAATAATTGGGTACTTCCCCCCACAGCCCTATTTTAAAGGTCTTCAGACTAGTCTGAGAAATTTTGTGGTGCTTGTCTTCTGTGGAAATGCATCTTCAAGGGATTACGAGTAGCATTCAATAGTTTTCTTTTGATATCTGCTAGGTACATTCTTATCTGTCTGAAATAGTCTAGGTAATCTAATCCCTTACCATTATTTCACAAGGCAATGGATGTAATAAGATGGGAGCTCTAGTTGTTTCACTGAGAAGAGATGCCATTATCAAGCATCAAATATCTTAATAGCTTCTTAAGTGAGGGTGCAGTATCACAGTCCATCCTGGATTGATTCCAAAACCTGCCTGGGACTTTTAATTGTAATACAAATTATGGCGCAAGAGAAATAGAAAGGAGAAACTACATATATTTACCTTGTTTCCTTGAAAATAAGACCACCCCCAGATAGAAAACCCAATCGGGCTTTTGAGCACATGTGCTAAAATTAGCCCTCCCCCAAAAATAAGTCCTCCCCAAAAATATTACAACACAGCAGCAGCCATGAGGCGATCACACTCGCCACCTCCTCAAAAATAATAAGATCTCTCCGAAAATAAGGCCAAGTGTTTACTTTGGGGAAACCTGCTACTCTCACCCAAATTATCTCAGTTGCTTTTTAAAGGCAAGTGGATTTGTTTCATTTTTCTTTGAAGATGTTTCACTTATCATCCAAGAAGCTTTATTGGTTCTTAAAAAAAAACAAAGTCCAGTTGTCTTTTAACAAACACCTTTGAGACAACCATGACCTGGATAACTGAGAATCTCCATAGATATCTCACCCAAATTCAAGTGTTGTGTTTCACTTGAATGATTTCCACCTCTTGCTGATCTTGAGATTGGACTTTTTCAGGGTAAATAAAGTGATATAATTTTTCAGAGCACCTCTAATTTGCATGTCATTATTAAGTCATCATTTTTACCCTCACTTTTAATAGCATTGCCTTCTTCCAATTGTCCTCATGGCTACATTTTTCCCTGGAGAGTCATTTCAAGAGTATTAACCTTATGCATTAAAAGACATAAGCTTTTAATGCATTATATGTGGCAGTCCAGTATAAAAATATTTCTAAACTCTGTCCATTAAAAAAAAATAGGTACACATTTAAATTCTTATACAGTGCTAAATAAAATTAAAGGGGACATCAAAAATGGTAATAAATAAGCTTTAAAATGTGTGATGACTTTGTGTTTGTTTCCAGTCAATCACACAGAGCCATTGTGAAAACTTCAATCTACTTGATAGAATGAGAGTTTAACTGTGAGTTTTGCCTGTTATCTCCATCTTTGCTTAAATACCATCACAATATCTATATGGATAGCTTGTGGAGCTCCATTTCATTTCTTAAGAGGAAAATTAACCTGTATATATAAATATTGTTTTGTATCCAAGCAAGAGAAAAACACTGAAAAATTAAAACTTTAACTATAACCTCTGACTATAGTTTGGAGGAGTAGCAGTGAATCATTATTTAGTGGTAAAATTCTTTGGATATTTAGGCTAAACCAAACCAAAAAATGAGATAAAAAGACATGACTGCCCAATGTTTTTTCATTTTTTCATCATAAGAGCCAAGGTGGCGCAGTGGTTAAATGCAGCACTGCAGGCTACTGCTAGATCAGCAGGTCAGCGGTTCAAATCTCACCGGCTCAGGGTTGACTCAGCCTTCCATCCTTCTGAGGTGGGTAAAATGAGGACCCAGATTGTTGGGGGCAATATGCTGACTCTCTGTAAACCGCTTAGAGAGGCCTGAAAGGCCTATGAAGCGGTATATAAGTCTACTGCTATTGCTATTGCTATTCCATGCTCATACAAACAATCCCCCTTTCAACTTAGGAGTCACACCATCCAGTTTGAACTGAGGAAGATTTTTATTTCTTTTATTTTTTTTAATTGAAAATTATTCAACTGTTTTGGTTAAAGGGGAAATGTTTCTGTCCCGCATTGAGTAAAAGGGAATATAAACTTAGCTCTCGAGTCCAGCCAATACTTTTTAAGATGATTCTGGTCATACGTGTCTGAAGATCGTAACTCTGGATGGAATGGGACAACTTGCCATGGGCAATTTGCTCCTCACCATGGCCAATTCTCTATCTCCACCTCATCATGGCCAACTCGCCATGGGACAACTTGTCACAGGACAATTTATCAATTCAATTTAATTATTTGATTTTTTTTTTAAAAAAATGCCATTCACATTTCATTCTGTCCCTCCTTTTGCATCTTTTCTTTAATGAATCTATTCCACCATTTCTTTGGTATTGGTATAACTCTTGTCCTGCATTAGGGTAGCCATGACAAGTTGTCCCATGGCAAGTTGGCTACAAGTTGACTATGGAAAGTTGCCTGTGATGAGTTGACCCTGGTGAGTTGGCGACAGTGAATTGTCATAGACCCCATTTTGGAGGCCTTGGGGTGACTACAACCTCATCCTTTGGCCTTTTATTAAACTAAAAACTAGATGGATGTGAGAGCTAACTGATGCTGATTAGAGAGGTTTAGTCAATGCTTTCAGAGGAAGAAAATCCTCTTTTTCTATGTCAAATTCATTAAACAACCCATCTCACAATGGCATAAAATAATCAGTGGCATTAAATCTATGCTAATTCAACTTGCAACTAGGGAAGTTGATTTAACCTGACACCCTTTTCAATGTCATTCATCCCATCTAATTAGTTGGTAAGGAGTTTTGATTCTCCCGTTGTTTTAAGATTATAGGGCTTTTTAAAAGGCATTATTAATGTGCTTTTTTTTCCTGAATGAAGAAGCAGAAAACTTTTAATATTAAAATGAAAACAATGCTGCTTAGAACAGCTGATTGTGGCTTCTTTTATTTCTCAGAAAGTGAATTGCATTTGATGACTTCACCATCATTGTATTTTGCTAGATGCCATGTGTGGAATATAACTACCAAATTAAATATTTTCACTTCACACTTGAGCAGCTAAAAATTGCTTCAGTGTGGATTCGTTTAGCAAAACCAAACTGGACAAAAAATTATTATGGAAGAATGCCTGAAAACATCTGGAAATATAAAATGATAGCTTTTTTCTATTCCTAATTTTCACTTTGCAGTGCTGGCAGCTCATTTTTGCCTGCATTATGGCTGTAAGCATCCAAACCAGAGACAAACCCTTTCTTCTTTTCAAGCTCTCAATAAACACCACACTAAACCATATATGAATAACAGAGTCATTCTATGACACATGGGCAGTCATAGCACTGCAGCTGGAATGAACAACATTACTATTCAATGCTACAAATGGAAGTTCTGATCAACAAAGATGGTAAAAATGACCAATCTTCAACTATCTTCAAATACAGGGTCCCTTAACATGGCAACTACTTGTGAAATTATGGATTGAATTGAATTGAATTTATTGCATTTATATGCCGCCCTTTTCCCCGAAGGGGACTCAGGGCGGCTCACAATCCAAATCAGGGAAGGGGTACAGATAAGGGATAAAAAAGACAAACAGAACAATACACAATTTAAAAGCACACAACAACCATACCATTCGAGGGGGGGGGGCAAAAGCTCTTTAGCACCAGGCCTGTCGGAACAGCCAGGTTTTAAGGGCTTTGCGGAAGGCCTGGAGGGTGGTCAGGGTTCGAATCTCCACGGGGAGCTCATTCCAGAGGGTCGGAGCAGCCACAGAGAAGGCTCTCCTCCGGGAAGTCGCCAGTCGGCATTGGCCGGCGGATGGAATTCGGAGGAGGCCTAATCTGTGGAAGGAAGAGGAGACCACCTATTCTTCAGAACTTCAAAGGGCAAGATGGAAACTTATCAAAGAGAGATCCACTCTGTAATTCCTTAATTCGGGGTAGAGTTGGGGCAACTGGAACTAAGGAAAAAATTCCTGTCAGTGAGAACAACGAATCAATGGAATGTTTTAATTCCAGAAGTTGTAGGTGTTCCAACACTGGAGGATTTTAAGAAGAAATTGGACAGCCATTTTCCCAGAATGATATAGGATTTCCTACTTTATTCTGCATTCTGTATTTAAGTGAAAGCACAGGTCACATTTCACATATGCCTTGCCTTGCTTAGTCTAGCCTAGCCTTGCCTTGCCTTCCCTTCCCTTCCCTTCCATGCAATTCTGTGAGTAGCATTTAAGCTACAGTTCAAGTTGCCCCTGAAAAACCTATTTAAAAGTAGCTCCAAAAGAAACTCTAAAGGGCAAGGTTATAGATAAAATAGGTATATATTATAATTACATCGGTAACATGCATCTATGAAATACACCACAGGTATAATTTAGATATATATCACACATTCTATCCAAAATAAATTGAAATAAAAGTATAATGCAAAGCTGGAAAAATATATACTTACAAAGTGTTGTATCTCTCTGACAAGTACTTAAAAATGGGGCTTAAAAGCAATAAAAATTACTGCTAGGAAAATCAAAGTGTTCCCTTGCCCAGATTTTATGGATGCCATAAAATTGGAGATGGGGGGGAATAGTTCTAGTTAAGCCAGGCTGATGAAGTGATATACTGCCAGAAAAGCATGCAAGGTTTTCACTGAGACAGATTTAGAGTTGATATACACATATATATCAAATACAATATAATTTTGATGCATATTAAATACAGCCTGGACAGAACTTTACTGCAGATGTTCACGAAATAATTTATATTTTTTTCTCTAGTGCCTAATGAGTAAGATCACCTACTAACTTCTATCTAAAATGCTTGCTCCCATGACAATCAACTATTACTTTGTGTCCTGGCAAAGAATTATTTTATAGCCTTAGGTTATTTTTTTCCAACCAAGTAGAGAAAAAAAGGAGAGTACAAGCTACCAAGAAATGACAAAACCAGACCCAGCTTGAGGAAATTCCTTAGAAGATACATTAATAGCAATAAATGTTGACAGTCACTGAAACTTAATTATCCAGCTGTGCTGAACAAAGGATCAGGCTCACAAATTCATGTCCCAGGATATTGTAGCAGGATCCAATTTTGGTCGGTGTTGTGGCCCCGCAGGAGCCGTTGGAGCTGCCACCAGACTCTGACACCGAGAGGCCCTATGAGTCGGCTCTGGAGGGTGTGGAGGACCCTGGACAGAGTTCCGACTCCAAGCAGGGTGCAGAGAGGCCGGTTGGCCACCAGGAGGCACCTGAGCCTTGGATCAGTGGGGAGGAGACAAGGGAGAGTGAGCTGGAAGCCAGTAGTGAGTTGTTCCTGGATGCACAGTACCGAAGAACTAATAGGCGTCAGGAACTGTTGCGCAGTTAGAGGAGGTAATTGCACTCAGCTGGTGGTCATTAGGCTCCTCTCCAGACTATAAAAAGACTACTTGTGCACACGCCCCTCTTTGCAGAAGTCAACACAGGATCGAATGTCGGAGAACATTGTTAGAAGCTTGGCAGGCTGGATTACTGCCAAGCCTTATCTGTGTTTATTGATGCCCAAGCTTGTCTGTGCCGATTTGCTGCCAAGGACCTGTCTGTCTGTTAAATAAATGCTGTAACTTATCTTTGGCTTGGAGTGTGCTTGGGTGTGGAACGAGGGGTGTCAGAACAGGTTGGTAACCGGTATCCAAGGTTTAGTCTTCCAATCTTGGATTTATGCTGGAGCCCATTCTCATGGAACTTCTCTCTGCCAAAATGTGTGCTTTGGGCTGTTCTATGCATAAAGAAAAGAAAAAAAATACTATGATATTTTTTTTAAAAAGCCATACTAATATGCACCATGGTTTTGTGTACATATTAATCTGAAATATACATATTTAAAACCCTTTGGTTGGAGGGAGAATGAGATGAGCTGCAAAATTTGAGGAAGTATGGAAACTAACTATGTTCCGATCTGCACATTCATCTCCAAGAAACTAATAAACCTGGTTCACCTTTACAACAACAGTGCTAGCTACAAGGAATTTCTGATACAAGGCAAATGGGAAAAAACAGTTTGGTCTACTGGTTAATGTGCTAGCTTAGAAACCAGGAGACATGAGTTTTAGTGCTACCTTAAGCCTGAAAGCCAGCTGGGTGTCCTTGTCACACACACTCAGCCCAACTCACTTCACAGGGTTGCTGTGGGGGTTAAAATAGAGGAAAGGAGTATTAAGAGGTATGTTCACCACCTTGGGTTGTTTGTAAAACAAAAAGAAGGTGAGATTTAAATGAATGTGAGACCTAAATATATGCCAATAAATAATAGGGAAAAAATCTGTAAAAAAAAATAATCACTATTCGAGCCATTCTGAACACACCATGGAATTTTTCAACCTTGACCGGTAATTTCTGGTCCAAAATAGGTTCCTTCTTTGAAATCAATAGGAGGAAATACGTTAATCCGTAAATTCACTTTAAGATCACCTTGTAAACATTTGTAGATGGGTGGTCTGTCAAAACCCATTCTTTCTACATGCGAATTGGTTTTTTGCTTTAATGCTGAAGGATATGTAAAGTCTGAATGCTGTTCTCAGATGACAAAGCAAGCAAATGGTTATAAATGTGAACATTTCAAACGTAGGACATTTACTTTGTCAATGTCAGAGTGTACAAGCAAATGTAATAAGCTGACTGTAGGGTTACATATTGGTGAGGGGAAGTAATAGTGCTGCTTGTTAGTTCATCAGATTCCTGTTTGTTTATCTTTGACGGTCGTTTTGTTTGCATTGTTACCAAATCAGACGAGCACTTGGATATGTCCGGGTTGCACAGTTTTTCCAAATCAACAGTTTATCAGTCATTTCTGAGGATAACAGACAAAGGTCATGCTGCCCCTTGCCTTATTCTATTGTACTGTGATCTCTTGATCAGGTTGCTGTTAAATGTAATTATTTTTTTAATAATAAAAATGTGGAATGGTACTAGCTAACCCTGTGTGCAATACTTACTCTCTTTTTTTTTTTGGCAACTTCTGTCCTTCAATTGATTAAAAAATGTTTTGATTTTCCTCCCACACCAGAGGAGAAAATAATATTTGTGAAATTTGCATGAGTGGGATGAAGAATTCTTCCCTTAGTCACGAAATCTCTAATCGGTGTGATATTCTAGGCTTTTCAGTCACAACCTATTTAGAAAATGCTGTGTATGAAAAGAAGCTCTACATGGGGCTGCCCTTGAAGAGTATTCGGAGACTTCAGCTTGTCCAGAATGCAGCTGCGCGAGCGATAGTGGGTGCACCTCGGTACACCCACGTTACACCTATCCTCTGTGAGCTGCACTGGCTGCCTATTGGACTCTGGACTCACTTCAAGGTGCTAGTCGTTACTTTTAAAGCCCTACATGGTATCGGACCTGGGTACTTGAGAGACCGCCTCCTGCCAAATACCTCCCTACGACCGATCAGATCCCACAGATTAGGCCTCCTCCGAATTCCATCCGCCAACCAGTGCCGACTGGCAAATCCCCGGGGGATGGCCTTCTCTGTGGCTGCTCCGGCCTTCTGGAACAATCTCCCCGTGGAGATCCGGACCCTCCCCACCCTCCAGGCTTTCCACAAAGCCACGAAGACCTGGTTGTTCCGGCAGGCCTGGGGCTGAATAATTTCCAGCCCCACTTGAAATGTTGTGACTGTTGTTGTTTTTACTTTGTTTGTCTTTTGTCTTATTTGTATCCCCTCCCCCCCTTTTGGTTGTTAGCCGCCCCGAGTCCCTCGGGAGTGGGGTGGCATACAAATTAAATAAACATTCCAAACATTCCAAGTTGAACTCTAAGAAGTCTAGATTAGGCCCCATGGATTCAGTCATATTTGTGGTCCCAAAGAGGGTCCTTCTCACCCTCTTTATTTCTGAAAAGCTTATTATCTTATGTAACAAAATGGCAGGTATATATGCTGTAAACCAAGGTTCTCCAAAGTGATTAAAACTGACCCCCAAAGATTGATGGGACTGCTGTTGTTATGTTACTATTAAAATAACATTTATTAATAAAATATATTACTATTAAAATAACATTTATTAAATTATTTTCATATGAGAAATGTTCAGATGGTTGATGAGCCATCTGAAACTTCATGAAGAGATTGATGAGCTGAAAAGTTTGAGCATCTCTGCTATAGACATCTCCAAACTAGAATTATTGGCCCATATATGATGCTTATTTCTGTATTTTTAAAAAATTTATTATAACTACCCGCTCCATCAGATTCAAGTTAAGATTGAATGGGTACAAATTGTTGAGAACTTATTGTCCCCATCTGTTAGCTTTATGCATAACATACTTGCATACATACATGAAACTGTACCAATACTCATTAATATCTCCTTAAATGGAAGAATTAGAATTTGAGATTTTTCATAAAAAGGAAAAAAAGAGTGAATATTTTGCCTGTCTTGATTATGTGCACAGAACTGATTCTAATCTTAATTAGTGAATGTTTAGTTTAATTGAGGCAGGATTTAAACTTATTTTTTTCTCTCCCACTCTTAGACTAGCAGGCTCACACATCAAGGAAGTGATACTTCCTCCTTGGATGCTATCAAATGACTAATACCAAAATAATGACATACCAGAGGAAATGTCTTGTGTGCCACTACAACCAGTTTTATAACTTGCTCATAAAAAAATAGAGTTTTCTGCCTTGTTTGTGCTTTTACTTCAATGATAGACTAGAGAAATCTTGAAAAGAAGAAAATCAGTTTTGTCAGTGAGGGATATAGCACAGAATTCAAGAAGAACTAATATTCCTCCCATTTGACAATTGTTTTTAATGGAGGCTTCATTTGCTCTTAAAACCATCTTTAAAAAAAGAAAAAAAATACTTGGACATCTCTAATTGGAAGGTGATAATTATTTTCTTGGCTCGAGCTTAAGATGAAACATAGTTGTCTTATTAGCTTTTACATATGCTTTTCCCTGACAGCTTGGAACGGGGAGTACAAAATGGGGCATTTTATTGCCTTATGAAATAATTAGCATTTCCAAGGTACAAGCAGCATACTAAAACTCTTCCCAATTACACAGTATAAGCAAGAAATAATAATGGGGAAGTGTTTATGTTTCTATAAAGTCACATTGCTCCATTCCAAGAATAACTGTCAAAGATTTCACGTTACTTAAGGCAATATTGAAATGACTTGGGGTGAGGTGGTTTTTTTTTCCTCGAACCTCTTGTAAAATTAGGATAATACTATTTATTGCCATCCTATAGTGACAAATTTGCATGGTATGAAGATAGACAAAATGGAATGGGGATTGCTAGTAACCCACAATCCCTGTCCCAAACGTGTTTTTTTTCAACAGGCAACTGGCAATTCTTTGTTTTTCCTTGAAGACATTTTGCTTCTCATTCAAGAACTGAAGAAGCTTCTTGGATGAGAAGCAAAAATGTCTTCAAGGGGAAAAAAGTCTGGTTGCCTCTTGAAAAGAAGAAACACCTTTGAGACAATCATGACCTGGATGATTGAGAATCTCCATAGACATTTACAATCCCTGTCTGTGATTATTCCTTGTACTTTGATCCAAGCTACGAATGGTTGCTGAATACTCCTAGTTATCTTTTTCTCAACAGTGTATCAGGTTGTGATTTGAAAATTCCACTCCAGAGTGGAGATGAACTTGAATACCCACAATCCTATCTCTTACACCTGCATATAATGAATCCAACATCAAATCAGCCATCATTCCAATGAACTTTTTATAATATTTTATTTAGAGTATACCTATATTACAGGGACTTAAAAGTGACGCAGTACTACTTCCATTTAGTCTAATCAATCTTATGGAAAACCTATTTTGTGAATGGAAATATCCCAAATACAGCTGACAGGTATCCCAATCTACATCTCTATGAGAGATGCTTCCTTCCACTGAGCCTCAGTGGTGCAGTGGTTAGAATACAGTACTGCAGGTTACTTCTGCTGACTGCCGATTGCCAGCAGTCTGGCAGTTCGAATCTCACCAGGCTCAAGGTTGACTCAGTCTTCCATTCTTTCAAGGTGGGTAAAATGAGAACCCAAATTGTTGGGAGTAATGTGCTAACTCTGTAAACCACTTAAAGAGGGCTGTAAAACACTGTAAAGTGGTATATTGTTATATACACTATATTGGTGTACAGTACTATTGTTATTGCTTTAGATGGTAACCAGTTTCTCTGTCAATGCCATCCTTTTTAATTAATATATTTAACATTTAAAAATGGAAAACAGAGTTTATTGATCTCTCATAAGAGATAAGAAGATGCATGTGGAAACTGAAAGGACCAACACCACTTTCAGAAAACCTTTCTAAATTGACTTTCCATGAATTATCTGCTGTGATACAAGAAGACATTTCTGGGACCCATTTTATTTTTCTTGTGTACAGTTTTCCCGGTGTGTGTTGTGTTATTGAACTGAAGGTTGCAGTACCCAACCAGACAGAGAATTAACTTAAATTCCTTGGTTGATTCAATGCACATAGACCAAGTTCTGGATCCTCTTAGACAAGGATTAAGAGTTTCTTCTTTTATCGGTGCTTTGCTTAAAAATGACAAAACTGTTCCTATACTCTGTAGATTTCACTTTCATTTATTCTTTGAGATTGCTTGGCATTTTTTATTTGTCTCCTATATTTCCCTCATTCTAACAGGTTCTTCAGTCATGATTTAAATCCCAGTTCATGGTCGATATGTCACTGTTGATTAATTACCCAATTTTGGCTTATTCTTCAGTTCTGTCCTTCAAATTTAAGTAACTCAAGTTATCTTTTCTGGGCAGTTTCTAATTCTTGACTTCTTAGCTGGATTAAAGTTTCCATCCCTGTCCCCTTATCCCTAATCTCTAGTGACTCCTCTCCCAAATGTCAGGGTTGACACTGACACCAATCTCACTTTAACTGAAAGCAAAGATGCAAGCTTAAGAGCAGCCTTTTTAGATTTCTCTTGATATCCAAGAGCAAAGTGAGGCTGGGTGGTTTTTATTGTTTTTGTTTTTTTATATTGTAGGAAATTCAATAAGATTTCTAGTAGCAAATCACAACCTTAGGATTTGGAGGACTATATTATATGGCAGAAGTATGAATCCCACTGGAATACTATTGGCAAGTCGGGCGGATGGATAGATGGATGGATGGATGGATGGATGGATGGATGGATGGATAGATAGATAGATAGATAGATAAATAGATAGATAGATAGGTAAATAGATAGATAGATGATAGGTAGGTAGGTAGATGTAGATGTAGTTGTACAATATGTGTGTGTGTGTGTGTGTGTGTGTGTGTGTAGCTCCAGTGATGAAGCTCCCACAACTGCCAAAGGCAAGCTGTTCCATTGGTGATTGTTCTCAATGTCAGAAAATTTTGCCTTATTTCTAGGTTCAATCTCCTTGATCAGTTTCCATCCATTATTCCTTGTCTGGCCTTCAGGTGTCTTGGAAAATAGTTTGACCCCTTCCTCTCTATGGAAGCCCTACAAATATTGGAACACTGCTGTCATGTCTCCCCTGGTCCCTCTCCTCACTAGACTAGCCATGCCCAGTTCTTACAACCATTCTTCATATGTTTTAGTCTCCAGTCCCCTAATCATTCTGCTTGCTCTCCTCTGCACTTTTTCTAGAGTTTCAACATCCTTTTTATAGTGCAGTGACCAAAACTGGATGCAGTATTCTAGGTGTGGTCTGACTAAGGCATTATAGAGTGGTATTAGTACCTCACTTGATCTTGATTGTATCCCTCTGTTAATGCAATTTAGGATTGCATTGGCTTTTTTGGCTGCCACTGCACACTGCTGGCTTATTTTTAACTGATTGTCCACTAAGACTTCAAGATCCCTCTCACAGTTACTGCTATTAAAACTGGTTTCACCCTGTGTATATGTGTACTTTTGGTTTTTCTTACCTAAATGTAATGCTTTACTTATCTCTACATTGAATTTAATTTTGTTAGATAGGGCCCAGTGTTCAAGTCTGTCAAGATCCATCTGTATCTTGAGCCTATCTTCTAGGGTGTTAGCTATTCCTGCCAGCTTAATATCATCTGCAAATTTGGTAAGTTTCCCTTCTATTCCCTCATCTAAGTCATTTATGAAGATATTGAAGAGTACTGGGGCTAAGATGGAACCTTATGGTACCCCACTGCTTACTTCCCTCCATGTAGATGTAGACCAATTAAGAACTACTTGTTGAGTATGGTTTGACAGCCAGTTATGTATCCATCTGTTGGTGATGCAATCTATCCCACTTTTTTCTAGCTTATGAAGAAGTAGGTTGTGGTCTATTTTGTTGAATACCCTGCTGATGTCTAAGAACGTCATATCCACAGTATTTAGCTTGTCTACTAATTTAGTCACTATGTTGGAGAATGAAATAAGATTGGTTTGGCATGATCTGTTTTTAACAAACTCATGCTGACAGCAATTATTTAACCCATTTCTAGATGTTGGCAGGTCTGGTTTTTTATTATGTTTTCCAGTGTCTTCCTGGGTATTGATGTTAGGCTGATTGGTCTGTAGTTTCCTAAGCGCATCAGAGGTGGGTTGCTTCCGGTTCGGTCTACTTCAGTAGAACCTGTAGTGATCAGGAGGAGCTGAGAGCAAACCGGTACAGGGGCTCTTCTGGCCCACCCACCTCCCTGCGCTCTATACATGTTTTTATGGCAAAAGGCAAATTGTGCAAGTGTGCACAGCATGCGGTGCCTGCGCGAGCCCCAACAATCAGCTGGTTGTCGCAGGGGTGGTGGATTGTGCACATGCACACAGCACATGTCAGGCATGCACATGAAGGAAACATGTGCGCATCATTCACCGAACTGGTAGTGACAGTAAGTGCAACCCACCATGGATGTGCATGGATGGATGGATGTGTACGTATCGGCCTCAGTGCAATGCAGTTTTTGAGTAATCTTTTGCTGAGTCTGTGCCATTAGGCAAAAAGTATTCACAGAAACATAGCTCTAAAGTTATTTTTAATATAACCCATGGGGGAATTGAAGTGGAGCACATTTGTTCCCTAAAATTACTTGTATTACCACATATTCAGTGTTTGTGTGTGTGGGGGGAAGATTGGTAGAATTAATAAACACCTTTTCACTATGGGAATAGTGGGTTAAGGTTTCAAAGGTAACTAGCATCTGTGACTGATAATTTAATTCATTTTAAATGCACTCCCCACCCCCCTGAATAGAAAAGAGAATTACCAAAAGCATTTCATTTTCTATGCAATGTACACCAGTTAATGACTTCTCTGCCAACTAGATGAATCCAAATGATTTTTACTTTTTGGAAACAATTTTTATAAATGTTCAAGGTCAGTTATTGGTATGCAAGTCTTTCAATGAAGCCCATCACTTCATCAACATGGTATTTTTTTTCCATCTGCAGTATATCAATGACCTAACAATGCATTGTGTTTCCAATGTTTAAAGTAAAGAATAGAAAAACTCTGTATAACAGGCTCGCATCTGAAAGGCATGTATATTTGTGTATGCAGTCAAACAGAAGGAAAGAGATTAAAATTATCAATAAGTATAAGGATCTTTTTACCGGATCCGATTTTCATCTACATTATCATCTACATTATCCTGTGATAACCTCAGGATGACTGGATTGTCCATTTTAATTTTTCTTTGTTTTCTTTTTTTTTCTCAAGGTTTGATTCCTCTGGTTTCTGCAAAACCCGAATATTTAAAATCCACATAATCCATCCACATATCAAAGTATGTGAGCCGCAGTGGTTAGGGTGCAGTATTGCAGGCCACTTCAGCTGACTGTTATCTGAAGTTCAGCGGTTCTAATCTCACCGGCTCAAGGTTGACACAGCTTCCATCCTTCCGAGGTGGGTGAAATGAGGACCCAGACTGTGGGGGTGATATGCTGACTCTGTAAACTGTTTAGAGAGGGCTGAAAGCCCTATGAAGCGGTATATAAGTCTAACTGCTATTGCTATTGCTAGTATGTTTATATCCTAATAGCCCATTTTTATAAAATATGAGGGTTTTTGATGAGGAATCCTGGGTCCCTGTGTCATGCAATGGATCACATAATTGTAAATTATGGCTGTGTCCCAGTTTTGACTATAGCTCCAAACATATTTCCATTTTTTTTCTTTTCCCCCACCTCCAAACTGGATAAATGTGTGTATTTTTCACCTGTCAGTCTATCCATCCATTCATCTCTGTCTTTCTCTGTCTCCACACCAAGTCTTTCAGAGGTTCAACTCCCATTGTTCATTATAAAGTCAAAATCCAACCTGAAAAAAATGCAGTATAATTTCTCCATCAAAGCAATTCTGTGAAAGATCCATCTTAAAAAAACTCATTTCACAATCAGTCCATAAAAGGATGTCAAACTAGATGTGCTATAGTATCAAACTAGTTTAGTCTGATGACTCTGACTTCTGGCTAAGGAGCACAGCCTGTAAAATTTGTGCAGCAGCCACCAGATTCCCATACAGAGTCACGTTATCTATATTTTATTACTCCAATTGCCAAACACTGTTTTCTTTCCCTTTTCCATCTCCTTTATCTGTAAAAATATTAGAGAATGCAGCCCATCCCTCATTTCTAAAAGCCTGCCTAATTACCATCTTTGTTGATCACTCCAAAGGTTCTTTTAATCTGGGAGATATATGTGTACTATCTACAACCAAGTTAATGGAAGTTGTAAATAGTTCTGGCAGTGTGTGTGTGTATGGGGGAGGGGTGTCTTAGCTTTACCGTTTAAAGAAATGAACAGGCAATCTTACGGTTTCTTACATTTTCGTGAGAAAAAGAGATTGCAGAAAAGCTCAGGCAGCAGCCAGCCAGAATAGAGATGGGCAAATACAATGTCTACAATTCTCTATTCTTCAAAGTTTTGTTCTCTCACATTCTTTTTACCCCATTTATGAAGATGCTATATATGCAACTATTGGCAATTTCTTCTATAACTAGCTGGCTGAACTGGGTTCCAAACTATTTTGGACAATTGCAGAATCAATTACTCCATAAACGGGTAACTCATTGTTCTGGGATGGCACAAACTTCCTATATTCTCAATGATCATTGATGAAATCTGAAATTTAAAAACCTACAATAAACTCAACATATTATTATTTATTTATCAACTTTCTCATCTCACCTAAATGATTCTGGGTGAGTTACATTAAAACATACTATAGCAAAAAAGAAAAAGAAAAGCACGGTTAAAAACTGTGAGCAGAACTAAGGATAAGATTAAAATGAAGGTGTCAAAAAGTTAAAAGGGATATAGTTGAAGGACCCCCTTTTTTCCAGGTAGTTTCTACCTGTCCAATCTGATCCAATAGACTGGACATACTGCAGATCTTATCAGCCAAAGAACGTTGAGTGGTAAGAACTAGAAAACAGGTGTTTTATGCTTTAACCCCTGCTTTATAGAATATTCTCCCCGCAGAGATTATAATGGCCCCAAACCTGTTGGCATTTAAAAATTTACACAGCCTGGGGCTCAAAATATGTGAAGGATCCCATGACTTAACTTAACTTTTAATTGATTAATAATCACAGCTTCTGCTTATACTTATTATTTTATGGATGTATTTATTGTCTTATTTCTTTAATTATTGTAATTGAATTTTTTTTAATTGTCAGCTACCTAGAGTCATTTGGTTGAGTTGGGCTGCTATAAGTAATTGAATTTTAAACTACCTTGCATACGTTATATCCCAAGAGTGATATGCAGACTTAGATCCCCACATGTCAATTGACAGGTTGAGATATTGATACACTTCCAGAAGGTCTTAAGACTATGGTCTTGTCCTTCTATATCTACCCTACTTCCATCATGGAGAGCACAGTGCTGTGTGTATAGCCATTCCCACTATAGAGAGCACCATGATGATTATACCTGTTAAATGCAAGGATCTCATCAAGCAAAAATATAGTATACACAGTAGCTATGACAACTTAGATCAGCACAGTGAATGCTGTTGAAAAGTATGGGATTTTTGAGCCTATAAATATTTATAGCCTTCTTCTTCTTAGAGAAACCTGTAACTAACTTTTGGTTTGTCCCACATGCAAATTAATTAATCCAAATTTTCAACTTTGTTGTTGTGTCCTTGTCCTCCTTTTTTATTAAAAAAAAATTCCTAAAGTCTGAGATTTTCAAGCCAGGAAAGTGTATATATTTATAACATTTTCTCATTAGATAAACCTGCAATTTATGCTTAAGACACAGATAAGGAGCTCGGGTGGATGAGTGGGCCCTCCGGAGCACCATACTGGAATGGTACCTGGGGCTGTGGGCAGGATCCGGTATGTCCCTACTGGACTGCAACCCACTACTGTCCTGGGGGTTAGGGGGGACAAAAACGAGCAAAAAACAGCTCATTTTTTGTGGAAATGGGCAAATTTTTCCCAAAAATGGGTCATGCATAGTCTTTAGGAAGCTTGTAGAGTGCTCCTGGGGGGGGGGGGAGCAAAAAACAGCCCATTTTTTGCTCGTTTTTTCCCTCCCCAGTCCCCAGGAGCATTTTGCAGGCCTCCCAAACCCTCTGCACACCTATTTTTTTGAAGAGGGTGGGGTTTCAGGAGGTAAAAAACGCTGTATTTAATGTATAAGACACATCCAAATTTTCACCCACTTTTTTTGGGGGGGGTGCATCTTATACTCTGAAAAATACGGTAATTAGACATTATCCATTGCTAAAACCATAGAATGACTATCAATATTTCAATGGTGTTCAGGAAGCCAGTATTTTGCTTATTGTCCCTACCATTACTACCATCCATGACGGTCCCAGTGGCTATCAGGATTTTGGGCACCACATCCCAAATCTTGGATTGCACTTGGAAAACCTGTGCAATGACAAAATATCAATCTTTCAAGGACCACACTGCTTGGATCTGAAGCAGAGGTGGGTTCCTACCAGTTGGCACCTATTTGGTAGAACCGGTTCATCAAATCTACCGAACCGGTTAGAAGAGGTTCCACCAGTGGACCCGGAAAGCAGGCCACACCTACAGAAGAGGTTCCAAAATTTTTTGAAACCCACCACTGATCTGAAGACAGACTATGCAGATAAATTATGATATCCTAGGTTCTTGGGAAGAATTCAGTGAATATGGCCAACACCAGCTAAGAATTGGTAACTGTGACTTCACACTGTTGTGAAACATAATTCATATGCTGTCTGCCTCACTGCTACTATAGAGATAATAGTATGGTGATGAGTAGATAGATTTGTACATTTCCAATATCTCCATGCTGATATCTCATCTGAGAGTAAAAACGAACAGTTCTCTCTCATTCTGAGCTTTTTCTTATGTAATTATTATGCCCTAAATTCCTAAAATGTATGGCAGGTTGGGTAAATAATTTTCTTGCAGTTTTCATCATTTTCAGAATTAGACCAGACAATTTTACATTTTATATTCCTTCTCTCTCTCTCTCTCTCTCTCTCTCTCCCTCCCTCCCTCCCTCCCTCCCTCCCTCTCTCTCTCTCTCTCTCTCTGAGAGAGAGAGGGTGTGTGTGTGTTCATGCAAGGAGAGCTAATACTAGACTGGGAATAGAGAGAAGGATCAAATCCCTATTCAATTATAAAGTTCACTTACAGAGCTCAGCTTCACCTGTCCCACAGGATTGTTGTAAGGATAACATCAGATAAAAAGCATGTGAATTTGAACTTTACAGAGTTACTAGTTTATACATTGTTTGGGGCTGTGTTGGAAGAGAGGCTATGCTGCTAGAGCATCTAGGAAATGTAACTTCTTAAAAGTCTTAAAACTTTCTCAAAACAAAATGATTTTTTTCAAGAAGAACTATATGTTTATTTCAGTGCATAAACCTCTCACCTCTGGACTTCAAAAAGTGAAGCTAATATTGTTAATTTTAAATGTTCATAAAATTAATAAATTTTAATATTGTAAGCTGCCCAGGTTTACCGTGTGGGGCAGGGGTGAAATGCTCTGAAGTCTGCTACTGGTTCGCTTTGCGTGCACATGAGAACCAATAGTTTAAAAATGCTTTAAAAAGTTTTTTAAAGATTCTGAGGATTGTGTGACACAGCTGATTGTTGCACAGTTGATCACTAGAACTTTTTTTTTTTACTTTTTAAAGCATTTTTTTACTAACGTGTTCAGGTGAACTGGCCCAAACCAGTAGCATTTCACCCCTGGTGTGGGGGCTAATAAATTGAATTCATAAAAATAAAATGAATATTATTTTGTCTCATAAAGATCAGTCTAATTTGAGCTTTTGAGCTTCCAAACATGACCGAACATTGATTCCTTTGATTAACAAAGGCATGTCCATGGATAAAACACTGGAAAGAAATAATTTATGAATAGGTTCAGTTTCTGTTTAATTTTCCCCCAAGGCAAAAGGATGCTTCCATATGCCTAGGCATCTGCAAAATCCAACTGGATGAGATAGCACTGGCATCAGTAATCAAAAATAAAATGATAATATGATAAGATAAGATAAGATAGCTAAGGTAAGGTGTTATGACCCCCCCTTGTCCTACACCAAAGCACGCCGAGACAAAGATACTGCAAGGATTTATTAACACAGAGACAGGACTTTGGCAGCAAGCCAGCACAGACAAGACATTTGCAACAATCCAGCACAGACAAGACGTTGGCAGCAATCCAGCACAGACTAACCTTGGCAGCAATCCAGCCTGCCAAGCCAACCATGAAATTTCTCCAACTTTAGTGAATACGTTGACTCCTGCAAAGGGGCGTGTGCACAATCATTCCTTTTATAGTCATGAGAGGAGCCTAATTACCACCAGCTGAGTGCAATTATCTCCTGTAACTGCGTAACTGTTCCTTACATCTATTAGCTCTTCGTTGCCGGGCATCCAGGAACAACTCCCTTGGCTCCTCCTCACTGCTCCAATGCATGATGTCCAGATCACACTCCCTTGTCTCCTCCCCACTGGCCCAAGGCTCAGGCGCCTCCTGGTGGCCAACCAGCCTCTCTGCGCCCTGCTTGGAGTTGGCACCCTGTCCAGGGTCCTCCACATCCTCCAGAACCGACTCATAGGGCCCCTCACTGCCGGAGTCCGGTGGCAGCTCCAATGGCTCCTGCTGAGCCACAACACTAAGGTATGGTATGGTAAGATATAAAAGAACAAGGAAATAGTTTCAGATTTAGCCACAGAGTAAATTCTACAAAAGTTGAACATTAAGAGAATCAGAGTAGGCTCCTGTTTTATTCCTTGTCAGACCAGAATAGAAGCAGCCAATTTCTGATTCCTCTAATTTGCATGGAGTTATTCTCGTATCAAATCATTATCAGTCTTAGAAGCCCATGGTCAATAGATGAAGCCACCTTACTCCCTGCACTAAATTTGTTAAGGAATTGAATCAATAAGAATGACATTAAAAGAATTTCCTGGGAGGGTTGAATGCATATCTGGAACATTGGTTAACTTTACAGAGAAGAACAGTTAGATAAATTAGGCCTTGGGAGAAAACTTTTCAAAGCTATTTGTAATCACTAATAGTTATAAATAATCAGACTAGACTAGAAATAATCAGGCTAATAGCAATGGGGGGGGAGGGGGAATAAATTAGATGTGCTAAAATTATGCTGGAATAATTTTGTTCAATATGCTGTCTGTAATTACAAAGCAAAATACAAGTGTCTTTTGACCTTTTGAATAACCAGCAGGGTGATCTTATGAAATGTACCCACTAATCTCCCTAAGAAGCCAGGAAATTCATGATTTAAAGCCAAGTGTGATAATTAACCTCTTGATTGTTTTCACAAATAAATATAGAATGGTCATATCATTTATTTCTACATATATTCATGGATCCCAATTTAGCAAACTTTTATTGTGCAATGAATCAGCAATGATCTTGGTGTCATTTCATCAATCAGCATAATGATATAAAGGATGAAAAGAAAATGCAGGACCCAAAGCTCTAGATTTCCCCCCCCCCAAAAAAAAAAAAAAACCAAAAAGGAAGAGTGAAGTTGTAGTTTGGAAACAGAATCAGGCATTATGCTTCTTCAGTTCAGGGGCAAATATTTAGCCAGAATACTAAAAAAGCACTACAATTCTGAAAGACGCAGTTGGAATTGGAAAACTGATATCGATCATGTATGATGAACAATCATAGACCATCTTATTAGTTGGCTTCTGATTTGAACAGCAGTATTGCATAAATGTTGATAAAAATATTGTTCTGACAAACAAGCTATGTTCATATTGCCCATAATTCATTTTCTCTAGGACAACCTGACAATATTATTCAGCTGGTCTTGGGATACTTTTAAAGAAGCACCTTTCTAAATGACATGTATCCATGCAGTGATTAGACTTCAGGCCCTGTTCCAAAATGTGATATTAATTCTAATGACAGAATTCGCTTTCTTGATCCTGAAACTGAACTTATACAAACCTTGAAGTTATGGCCATGGTCCTGAATCTGCTTTATGTTATATTCTCTGACCTAAGCCAGAAAGGGTGAGAGAATCTCCTTTAGAGCATATCAAACTAGTCAAACTTAGGTATGAAGTCATATTCATATCCTAGAATCCATAAAAAACTGACTGTGAGGATAAAGAACAGAAGTTAGTCTTTAAAATAGATGATAGATAGATAGATAGATAGATAGATAGATAGATAGATAGATAGATAGATAATAGATAATAGATAATAGATAATAGATAATAGATAATAGATAATAGATAATAGATAATAGATAATAGATAATAGATAATAGATAATAGATAATAGATAATAGATAATAGATAATAGATAATAGATAATAGATAATAGATAATAGATAGATAGACAGACAGACAGACAGACAGACAGACAGACAGACAGACAATCAAATGTACATCAGGTAGGGAAATATAGAGGTAACTGATAATTTTGATGGTTATATCAGAAATGACACATCAGTCATGGGAAAGTAGAAAGCATGATAAATAACTTTATCTTGATTTTTACTTTTTATAAAATGATACAAAGAGAAACTCTGATAGATTGAAACTGATATCAGATCTTCAAAATAGACCAGGTCTTAAAACAATCAATTGCACCCAACAGAATCAATGCAGGATTATTCTGATTTTCTTTTTCACGTTTTTCCAGGGCTGAGTTACCATTTCTTCTCCTTTAAAGACATATCTATGCCTTCATCCAGTTTATCCTTCACAGTCCATGAACATTTCTTTTTTCGGATGCTCCCTATCAGTTATGATCACTTCTTATGATTGCTTTCCCCTTTTGCATAATAAATAGCCATAACACTTACCTTAGCTCTCAAAGAAACATCTGCAGAATTGTGTGAATTTAGGAATGGATTTATGAATGTGGAATTAAATAAAACCTAGAGGAATGCATTTTTTCCTAATAGTAGCAAGTTCAACTGCTCAATAATTTGTCTTCAGGCTTTATCTTTTATGCCCTTTTCACTGAATAGCTTCAGTATTTGGAGTGCTTTACCTGAACAAAAAAATTTCACCCATGCTGACTGTGTTCAATATATCTTTCAGTCCATTTTGCTTTATTTACCTTATTTTATCTTTCATCTTATTTTATTTTATGTTATATGAAATAAATGGCTACTAACAACTGTCATTCATGGAGAGAAGAGATACACTATCATAATGTTGAATTTATTGTGACGCCCAGCTTTAAGAGAGTGCTGTATTAAAAAAAATAGATGGGTTAACTCAGGAAAGCAAAATAAAGCTTCTCATTTATGTTTTAAATCAGGAAATGTGAATTGGGGCATTTTGGTTAAAGAAGAAGGCTGAAGAAAATCCACGATCATCCCTGTTACTTTTACAATAAACACCAGTGGAAAGCTTTTAGTGAAATATACACAATTAAAAGGCTACTCATATACCAAACTGGCCTTCCGCAAAGCCACCAAGTCCTGGCTGCTCCAGCAGGCCGGGGGGCTTGTGAAACATCCAGCCCCACAGAAATTGTGAATGTTTTGTTTTTAAAGTGTTGTCTTTGTCTTTGTCTATTTATCCCCTTTCCCTTGTCTATTGTGAGCCGCCCGGAGTCCTTCGGGAGTGGGTGGCATACAAGACAAATAAATACAATACAAATACAATAAACCAAAAGAACTGAAGGAATTTCTCTGAGTCCAGCACTTAAAATAGACTAAGCTTGTTCTGGAGTATTAAACACCATGAATGTTTAAAACTGGGCCAAATAAATGTTTGGAGAAAGAGAAGGTTTCATTATCAATGCCATCACATAAACAGGCTATGATAAACACAGCAAAGCCATTTGAAACTATCATACGCTCATTAAAATGAGTGATTCACTAATTACTTGTGCTATGCTAGATTGGCACCATGACCTATGGGATATAGGGAGCACACCGATATTTTTGCAGCCATTATATTGTGTAATATCCATAAAGCTGCGTGCACAGAAATTAAATGCACCAGGAAGCATATTTGTTTAACATTTTTCATTCTTTGGGGAACCCCAATGCAATATTCATGATTAGATGCAAAATTATTAGTTGTGATAGTGCATTCATTTATCTGGAAGGAAATACTATAGAACTCCTCAATGTGTAAATGCCTATAACATTGTAGGCTACCTTATTTAATTTGGAAATATAAAATGGTATACTACGGCATTACATAATTGATAAGCATTGGGTTTAGCATACTTATTTCCACCAAAAGATTCTCAAACTTAGAATGGGTGCCTGCAGCCCACTGAATTGTTTTGGAGAATGTATATATGAATCCAGAGTAATTGGAGATTGTAGGAGCTTCCATAATATGGAAACCCAGAATTGGGTGGTGAGATATCCCATTGCCATTATTTTTCCTTAATATGAATTTGTCCAGTGCAGTTAAGGCTGGACTGTAGACAACTGTCCAAGGTGCTATATAGAGTAGATTCAACAGCTACATAAAAACAGGGCCAAACCAAGAACTCTTATGGCTAAGCAAAATCTTAGTTCAAAGAAGAAGTCATTCCTGTAACTCTTAGTCACATACAATCCAATATGCAGGCAAGGTGGGTGACCCTAGTTTTGGATGATTCTGTGTGGTGTACCTAATTAGTTGTGGGATTCCTTCTTCCCTCTGTTCTTGGGAATCAAAACTTAATCTGAATAATTCACTGGATTATATCCCATCCCTGAAATCTCACCATCTAGTGGGAGTTCAGAAATGTGCCTTTTCCATGGCTGCCCCTTGTGGAATACCACCTTCCCACTGGGCAATTTGGTAGGCTCCCACTATTCTAGACTTTTGGGGGGCTTTGCTAATGTGCCAGGACTGTTTGAGTGGAAGGATGGAAGGAAATAGCTGAACATGCTGTGGGACATGCCAAGAGGACAAATATGGTGCGGGGTATTTGTTTTATGTTTCACTGTTTATACCAATTTATTATTGTTTTATTTATCGGTTTTGTCATTGTAAACTGCCCAGAGTTGCCTATGATGGGGCACCCATATAAATCTTGGACATAAATAAATACACAGCAATTTCTCAAGAATATTCTGATGGAGATGGCACTAAAGACCTCGTTCTTCTCCCAGGCAATTAGCCAGAATGTTACATTTTTAATTCACTGTTGGCTGATTCGGATCACTTGGCAAGTGGTGGTCCTAAAAACAAAGAAATGAATACCTAAAAATCAAATATCTTGGTCTTTCTTGCCCCCTCCTCAACCCTCCCCCCCCAAAAAAATGTTTCTCTACTTCTATGTTGTAATGTGACCTGAAAAAACATAGGGAAAGTACAAAAAGTACAGTTATGGAGACTTACAGCAAGAGAGAAAGAGATTTAAAAGAAGAATTAAATTAAGTTATATTGTGTAAGTTAAAAATAGCTGTAAACTTGTTCCCTTAAGGTTATTGTTTAGGTTAACTACTGTAGACTGTTCTTTCAGATCTCACAGGATAATTCTTAGTAATTTACAGAGTGCTAATTAATTGTAGGATACTAATCTTTGCCTACTTTGACAATAATGATTTAATCCTAAATCTCTCACTTTCACAGTTGAAGGATTTTCTCGGGTTAAGACTCTAATCATTACTCAGACTTGTCATTCTGTTGATGGCTGTCAGATCCCTCTCTCCATCCTATCTTAAGTTTTAAACAGGGAGGTGGTGTCCGATCCTGATGCTTAATCCTGATGCTTTCCTCTTAGGAAACTTTCCTCTGTCCTTTTAATGTTCTGAAGAAGAAAATTATGATTATGATTGTCATCGTATAATATACATTACAGGCTTTTGAAGCACAATTACGTTTTTCCCTCTGCCATTACAGGAGGCAGCCTGACCAACTTCTTGCATTTCTCATTATCCAGACTGAGTTTCGTTATAGTAAATTGGAGCAAGGAAGTATATTGTCATCACAGAAATTCATTCTGCAAAGTGACCTTTTTTCTTATACCGCAATGATAAAAATGAAAGAATCAGAAATGTTAGTTTAATTTACTGCTATGAAAACATTACCAGAAAGACTTTTTTCCCCTTGAAGCTTCAAAAACAATTGTAAATTTGCATTTGGTCACTGAAGACAGAAGATTTTAAAAGATGTTGTGAAGTCATCAACAGGATGATACTTTTGATTTCTTCTTCTTTAAAACTGTCTTGCTTTCCCGCATCCCCATTCTGTTTTCAACAGATAGTGGCTCATTTCAACTATTTATTAATAGTTAAAGTAAAGGAAATAGATTTGATTGTTTTGCTACATGCAGTCTTGCTGCTCTGTAAATTGCAAATCGGTTCCAAGTATGCTTTGTATACTGCTTATCTTTCTATTTGAGGGACTAAAGCATTTGAGTGTAGGAAGCAGACTCTATGTTAACATGGTTGCTTTGTCAAAACTATTTTATTCTGCTTGCACAGACAAGTAATATAAGTAGATGTATCAAGACCACTCAAACTTGTTGGCTTCCTGATCTGAGCCAGCTTTATGAAGGCAAGGTGCACTACTGAGAGAATCCAGATAAAATTATGAACAATTCACTCCTATTGATGCAATGCCAACCTTCCTCAATTATCAGCAGTAAGATTCAAATCCAAAAACTCCCACCAGCACCTGAAGAACATCTGTCCAACAACTTTAACATCAAACCCCCATGGAAAGCCAAATGGGTGGCTGAACATCCAGTCATAGGAAGACATATAAATGACCCCACAAAAAAGATGCCAGGCTTTGAACTACCATGTCAGCAATGGACAATCCTGAATAGGATTCACACCTCACACAACATCTGCCAAGATGCTCTATCTAAATGGAGCATAGCATCCTCCCCTCAGTGTGACTGCAGCGTCCCACATCAAACTGTAGATAACATTGTGCCTGGCTATAAGGTGAGGGAATATCCTGGCTCAGTATCTGATTCCTTTTCATATAAACAATGCTGCACTTCAATGGTTAAAGGATCTAGACATTGGTATTTGAACATAGATCTTTTTAACGTTTATATTTTATTCGGTTCTACTAATCTAGATGTTAACATATATTCACATATTACTATTATGTTTATTGCCTTTTTGTTATTCAAAACGAATTGTACTCAGACAACACACTGTATGTATGTATGTAAGTACAAGTACAAGTACAAGTATATGTTGTGACCCAGCAGGAGCCTTTGGAGCTGCCACCAGACTCCGACAGCGAGGGGCCCTATGAGTTGGCTCTGGAGGATGTGCCAGACCCTGGACAGGGTTCCAACTCCGAGCAGGGCGCAGAGAGGTTGGTTGGCCACCAGGAGGTGCCTGAGCCTTGGACCAGTAGGGAGGTGACAAGGGAGTGTGATCCTGACGTCATGCATTGGAGCAGTGGGGAGGAGACAAGGGAGTTGTTCCTGGATGCCCGGCAATGGAGAGCTAATAGGCGTAAAGAACAGTTATGCAGTTACAGGAGATAATTGCACTCAGCTGGTGGTAATTAGGCTCCTCTCAAGATTATAAAAGGAATGATTGTCCACATGCTTGTTGCAGGAGTCAGCGTGTTTACTAGAGCTGGAGAACTTTCGTGGCTAGCTTGGCAGGCTGGATTGCTGCCAACATCTAGTCTGTGCTGGATTGCTGCCAAGGTCTTGTCTGTGTGTTAATAAATCCTTGAAGTATCTTTGTCTCGGCATGCTTTGGTGTAGGACGAGGGGGGGTCAGAATACATACATACATACATACATACATACATACATACATACATACATACATACGAGTTTTTTATGTTTATTAAAGAAAAATATTTCAATAAAATACATACTTTAAAAAAACATAAATTAACATCTAGGCATCTGTTGATGTTGAAATAGATTGCTAGTCCACATATGATATGCCATGCATAAATAAATGAATAAATCTACTTGCACATTGAAGATATATACATTAGTTAAATGCCATGCCTATATAAGGTTGTGACAAGAACTTATTGTACTTCCATTTCATACTGACGCTATCCCTTCAGTTTCTCTTTAATGTCCTACGTTTTCAATGGGAAACTAGATACATATTTCAATATCATGCTGTGTCAGTGTGATGGCTTGGTTTGCAAACCCAGCTCACAGCCAGACAAGAAGCAACAGAGGAGGGTATGGGTTGGAATGCAAAGGGGTGGTGGCAATGGAATGCAAGAGCACCAATTCCATACCTGCATTCTAAGGTCACCAGCTGGCCAAGTTCACCAGAGCCTCTTCCCCAAACAAACAACATAATTTATTGGATGGAGTAAAGTGACAATGGGCGGGCTAGAGGGGAAAGGGGAACATTTAACTATGCTGTTTCCATGAGACACCATTAGAATTGGCTCCGCTACTTCTGTATCCATATCTGCTCAGTAAATTATACCCTTAGAAACTAGGAATGGCCCAGGAGTCTTTATTTGCTGCCTGTGCTGATGGATGACAGTTAGATTCTCTCTAACAAAAAAATCTTTGGCAACATTTGCTCTTTTCGTCATATATATTGCTAGCCTCTACTTGAGATATCTAATAGGATACTTCCTGTTTAATTTTCTGGGCAATAAAAGTATTTAAAGCATATTAATTCAGTCAGAGTTAATTTACTCCATTCTTTCTCCCGTGCCATTCTTTGCGAAATTATTTTTCACTGCTCTCATAGAGGCTCTTATTTTGTAAATGAATGAGTTCATTACATTTGGTTTCAGATGTGATTTTTCCTTATTGGAAATGTCAGCTTTCACAGTTCATTAACATTGGAGAAAGAAAGGGGCAATAAGACATGCAAACAAACAAAAATAGAAAGTGGGAAGACTAGGAA
Source organism: Thamnophis sirtalis (assembly GCF_051295495.1). Classification (NCBI taxonomy): domain Eukaryota; kingdom Metazoa; phylum Chordata; class Lepidosauria; order Squamata; family Natricidae; genus Thamnophis; species Thamnophis sirtalis. The sequence continues at coordinate 81,978,722 of NW_028261382.1, forward strand.
ACATGGCGGAAAGACACAAGCATCTCAGACATAATAATGAAAAAGTATCAAAGTGTATAGTTTTAACTGAAAGTTCCTTCCAGAACCTGATGGTTGGTCTATAAACTGATAGTCCTATTATTCACTTTGGCTTCATCATCAAGCTCTGCATCTGATAGTAAAGTTAGTCCTCGGCTTGCAACTACAATTGAACCCAATATTTATGTTGCTAGGTGAGACAGATTTTAAGTGAGTTTTGCCCTAGTTTAGTTGTTAAATGAATCACTGAGGTTCTTAAGTTAGTAACATGGTTGTTAAGTGAATCAGACTTCCTCATCCAATTGCTTGTCAGAAGGTCAGAAATGGTGATCATATGACCTCGGGACACTGCAACCATCATAAATATGAGCCAGTTGCAAAGTGTCTGAATTTTAATCTTGTGACTATGGGGATGCTGCAATGGTCGTAAGTGTGAAACACAGTCATAAGTTACTTTTAGTGCTGTTGTAAGTTCAAATGGTCACTAAATTAAATGTTGTAAAGTGAGGAGTACCTGTAGATGAAGAAATGGTAGACCTTTCATTAGGGACATTTTCTGGAGAACTCAATACATATATAATCCCTCCATATTTGTAGTATCTGAATGTGCTTCTTAATTTTCAGTCAGGCCATCTTTTCACAGCAGGCAATAAATCAAGAAAAAAAGTGATATTGATTAGCAATGTACTACAAACTGTCAATATCTCTTTGACATATTATTATGCTAATTTCAGGTCTTCCATTAAGTCCAGAGTTGACTGTCAACTAGTACGGATGCCTATAACAGTCTAATTTAATCATTGTGGCATGATACCCATCTTTTGAAATTTAAACAAAAATGGGGAATCCAAATTCAATTTTTATTATTAAACTCATAAAATGATTGAAAAACACGCTCTACAATCTACTGAGGATACTGTATCCATCATAGAAAAAAATTCATTTTGTGCAATAGATTTTGTCATTTCTGTGTTTTGCATCAAAAACAACCCTGAAATCAATTGATCATCACCAGTAAGCAAAGTGTGAATATTTCTCTATCCTTCATAATGGTGATTTATTAATATGTCTATAACATATAGCAAAAATGTGAAAAATAAAATTGTAATAGCTTAAATTAGATATGAAGAAATTGAAGCATAGTTGAGAGACTTTGGCTTCTGAAGAATGATAGAAAATCCAGGAACAGTTAAGCAGGTAGAGATAATACTAAGACAGGAATCCTAAAAGAAAATCAAGAAAAGGGGAGGATAAGTTAGAAAAATTGTCTGTGGTATTTGAAAAATAATTGCTTAGTTTTGTGGGTTAACCTTTCTCAGGATCCCTTTTTTATGTGAAATGATATGAAATACATGTGTGGCTATTTGAGTTTATTGGAGTTCCTGGGGAAGATAAAAAATTTATGAAGTCCCCCTATTCCTCTGTCTATGGATATTGCTTAAGGAGGGAATCCTACTTTTTCAAAGGCATCTGATTTTTATAGGCATCTTGAAAAAAGATCTCTTATTCATATTATCCATGGGTATGTCTTGCCTAATAAAGAGAAGAACCATGGGTGACATGATAGCAGTCTTTCAATATTTGAGGGGCTGCCACAAAGACAAGGTGAGGGTCAACCTATTCTCCAAAGCATCTGAGGGCAAGACAAGTAATAGGTGGAAGCTTATCAAGGAGAAATCCAACCTAGAACTAAGGAGAAATCTCCTGACAGTGAGAACAATTATTCAGTGGGAAGACTTGCCTTCAGAAGCTGTGGGTGCTCCAACACTGGAAATTTTCAAGAGCCATATGTCGCAAATGGTATGGCGTCTCCTCCTTGAGCAGGAAGTTGGACTAGAAGACTTCTAAGGTCCCCTCCAATTTTGTTATTCTCTTATTCTGTTAGTTGATTCAAGTGAAAGACGATTCAACAATTTTTCTTCTGTTCTTGACTTATGCCCACAGTGCGGCTAAAAAAAAAGTGGTTTAACGGAGAAGATTATGGGGAGGGATTGTTTTCAGTCTTGAATTAAGAACTGAGCTGAAGAACTGAAGTCCTTTACATTCAGCATTAGATTAAATACAATTACTTTGAGCATCCAAGGTTTATATTCCAATCTTGGAATTTGCAATTCTGGATGGTGTCTCTAGAGTCAGGATATTCTTTTCTCTTTTGCAATTTAGATTCCTATTTGCACAACACTCAAGAGTCAATTATTGCTACAATCAGAATGGTTTTTTTTCCTCCAAGAAGTTAAAGCTAAAGCTTTTGCTAAAAATGGCTAGTGGTGCTGGTTGTCTAGCCAGATGCATGCTTGCCTACACAGGTTGAAAAGCAGTTTATAGTCTTCAAGTTCATCCTGCTTTTAATTGCAAATACGGCAAATTTGTGTGATAAGCATATTAAATTCAAATTGCATAAGCATCACTATTCTAAATCAAAATGTGACTCTAATACACTACTCTAATAAACTGACACCAATCAACTGGTAGTATTCACTACATTTTTTAAAAAAAGTTAACAACCTTGTCGTAATATGTAAAAGAACAGTTATGTCCTCTTGCTTATTCACATTTCAAGAGGAATATGACATTAATAAACAAGGAATGGAAGGCCAACAATAATCTGTAATTATACTTTGCTTACACTCATATATTTGTAATTTGCAATTTCGCAATTTAATGGGTTTCTATGCCACCCAATCCCAGGGGACTCCGGGCGGCTTACAAATATGAAATGAAAATAAAATACACACAGGGGGAGAATACAAACAATACGAACAATTTTAATAAACACAACATACATTTGGTTTAATTGGGGGTTGAACCTGATTCGAAAATCAGCAACCCCAGGTCTGTCGGAACAGCCAGGTTTTGGTGGCTTTTTGGAAGGCCACGAGGGTGGGAAGGGTCCGGATCTCTGCTGGTAGTTCGTTCCACAGAGCCGGAGCAGCTACAGAGAAGGCTCTCCCCCGAGTGGTCGCCAGTCGGCATTGTCCGGTCGACGGCACCCGGAGGAGGCCTAGCCTGTGGGTTCTTATCGGACGTTGGGAGGTGTGTAGTTTGTGTGCTAATTTAAAGGGGGGAGATGCATTGCCACCCCTCCAAACCAACATTGATTGAATAATTGAAAGAATTAATTATCCTTTCAGAATCTACCCCTTTCCTTTTAATGAAAGCTTTCCACTTATTTTCCCAGCTCCACAAACCAAAGAGTTCTTTAAAAGCAGCAAAGTGGTTGGAAGAGTGATTGACTTCAACACTATCATGTCACAGCAATCTGCTAATTGGAATGCATTAAAACTTTTGAGGTTGATCAAATTTCTGTCACTTTTAGCTGGCAGTTAATATGGAGGGAAATGTACAAGACCAGCAGGAATGAACGCACAGAGACAGGGAGAGAGTGAGAGAATGAGAGGGGGGAGGGGGAATTTCTGAATTGAATTAGAAACATGATAGAAATCAATCACTGGATATGTTTGCACCATCAGCCGTGTGGTTGAATGAAGAATCACAAAACTGGTGTAAGGTGGGGGTACAATTCAATATTTAAAATTCATTATGCCTGCAGGTATTTAACCTGATTAGACAGGGATTCCTTGTTTAGAGTATCTGTTCAGAAACTAATAGAAATGGCTGTGTCTGAAGGGGGCAGAGTAAAGCTTTCTGAACAACAGTCATGAAAACAATGCTGCTCATCAAACAGAAATCTGGGAATCACTGGGAGACCTCAAAATTTCTCAGATGAGCCAAGGAACCACAGGTCAGGAGAAACATGTGTAAGGAAACGTGGGATTCAGTTGGGAGGAGCAGGATGGGAAAAAGATGAAATAAATGAAAAGGAAACCTTTCTTTGAAACACATTTATACTCTTAGTCCTCTAGTCAACTGAACTCCTTTTCAACTATTTAGCAATGACCATGGCTTCTAAATTTAGATCTTCTCATGAACTTTAACTAATGGGAGATTGTCAGGAAAGCTACACTTCAAAGCTAAAGTCAGAGAAATATTTCTTCTGTCATTAGATCTATAGCAAAAAGCAGTCTTGCTAAACCCTTAGTGAAATTATTTCCTGAATTGTAGAGAGTACAACACGTCCAATGAGATCTTTCACTTGCAACCAACTCTTTCCCTATAATATTTGATTACTTTGAAAAGTTCTGTGGTTTTAAACTTTGTTTTCATGTTTTCATATGCCATTTTTGAATACAGAATGGGTTTGGGAAAAGAACATTTGTAGATGTTTTATACATTAGTTCTTAAATCGTAGTTAATGAAGATTATTTCTCTTCTTCCCCATTTATGGTGGAGAAAAAATACAATCTTTCTTTGTCTGCAGTATTAGGATCCTGATGCTTCTCAATAACATTGCTTTCTAAATCTGAGTGGCAGGGTGGCCTAGTGGTGAAGATGTTTTCCTCCCCTCAGAAGGTTCAATCCTAGGTAGTGGCAGTTATTTCTCTCTCAGGGTACAAAGAAAAGGTATCTGCTGTGAACTCTGTATAGCATCAGGAAGGGCATATGGCCAGCAAATGCTCAACTCCATCTCTGTCCCAAATTAAAGGATTACAGGGTCATAAAAGTGATTTTTATTACTTTCTAAATCTGTTTACCACAAAAATCTATCTAAAATATCCATGAAATTATAGACTTCTAATTTATATTACTTTTACTTTCCATATATCTTGGTTAGCAATCCCACAGCCCTTTGAGGAAAGGTGAAATATCTATACATATATGTGTATGTTTAATTTTCATTCCTCAGATTATTATACAGAGAAGCACATACAGAACCAAAAATTAAAAATTCTTTTTTTTTTGTAGACGAAGAGATATTTAATTATAGTGCTGTCTAATATCACCCTGTTTTATACCACATCGTATTCTGGTTCCTATAGTTTCAAAGTTAATATTAATTACAACATTAGTGATATTTTTTTTTAGTAATGTAGTGATTTTGTATTAATTAAAATAATTTTAAATTTTAATTTTTTCTCTTATACAGCACTGACTTATAGTATAGCTTCCATGATCTTAATCATAATGTTGTGGCAAAATTGTGATTTTTTATATTATGTGTTTCTAATTCAAAATTCAACCTTTTCCCGAGGTTAGATTACTGGGATGGTTATAAATTTCATCACTTAATGTTACTTTACACTATTCAACAGCATGAATAACGGTTATTTCCTTCCTTTTTTTCTTACGTAGATTCATTACACCAGGTGAGCAAAATATCTTACCTCAGGCTTCATGGTCAATTGGGAATGTAAAGGATTCCATACTGTAATATTTGATTACAACTTTGAGTCAGAAGTGCAATGGCATGATGATTAATATTAAGGGGAAGAAGCAATTTGTTGAAATAATAGTTGGTGATTGCCAACTTAACATCAGTTTCAAATTGGCCCTAATTAACTTAAACTAAATTAAATTTACTCCTATTAGCCAAGTCAACCTTCTCAATCAAAAACACCCTTCCAAAGTAATGATAGGAGTAACAGATTTTAACAGAATAGCAGAGTTGCAAGGGACCTTGGAGGTCTTCTAATCCAACTACCTGGTCAAGCAGGAAATCTATACCATTTCAGACACATTTCAGACAAATTGTTGTCCAATCTCTTTTAAAAGTCTCAATTGTTCTCACTGTTAGTTTAGTAGCAAGATGATGCCATTGAAGCTCCCAGGTATGTCATTGCTTCTGGACTTTTTTGGTTGAGGAGGAATGAAACTTTGACTTTGCATTTTGCTCATTAGATAAGTTTGTTTTTATAGAAATGGCTAGTATATACTGTATTATTAGGAGCCATTGTGGTGCAATGGTTAGAATGTAGTATTGCAGACTAATTCTGCTGACTGCCAAGTACCAGCAGTTTGGCAGTTCGATTCTCACTGGCTCAAGGTTGACTCAGTGTTCCATCTTTGTGAGGTCAGTAAAATGAGTACTCTGATTGTTGGAGGAAATATGCTGAGTCTATAAACCACTTAAAGGGAGCTGAAATGCATGTGAACTGGTATATAAGTCTAGGTGCTATTGCTATTATGTAAAAGTAAAAAGTTGAGGCTGTATGTTATGTTATTCTCCTGTGCTAAAAAGAAATGTGTTTTTCTTTCTCCCCACTTTTCCCTACATTTTGTCCTATTCCCCCTTTCCTCCCTAGCTTCCCTATTATTTTCATTTTTTCTTTGTATTTTCATATTCAGTAAAAGTACCTTTTCTCTAAACCAATGGAGTTGGAGGTTTCCTTTCTTGAATTTTGAAGGAGGCACGTCTAACATAAAGTTACACTTTATCTGAGATTGCCTGTAACATCAGAATCTTGTAAGGGTGCTTGCTCTGACATTTTTCATTTCTTACAATTACCATACCTGTCAGAGAGATGGCTCTTAAACCACATTTAGTTATATGTGGTTCTCAAGATATTGGACTAGCCATATATATATACTTCTTAGCCACATATAATAGCCATATATCTATAAATACTTAGGACTCTAGCTTATGACCCAGGATATCTTCTGTTGTTTTTTTAAGTGTTGCTATATAAAACTTGGCAGTGTTGTATGTTATAACAGGCTTGATATCTGAAAACATCAGCAAGGTAGAGAATTGTCCTGTGCTCCTTGGGTATTTGTGTATAATGTGAGATAAGACAGTTCAAATAACTCTGTAATATAGGCACTGGAGAAGCCCATGCTAGGATCTGCTCTATCTTTAGACCTTATAGTTTCTTTGCAGTTAATATAGATATTATTTTAAGAATTCAACTTTTTTTCTTTTGTTCCATCCTAAACTATCTTAGTTTTGCTTTGTGCAACTTGTCTACAGACACTTTCTTAAGACTGAGATAGGAAGTCTTTAAGCCCACATACCATGAGCTGAGTTAGAATGCAGGACAGACAGATCAAAATTCTACTGATAGATTGCACCTATCTGTGTGATTTTGGAGACATCAAAGCATTCAACTGCATGCTATTTTACTGCTGTCTGAATTAGGACTATATGCTACTCTTGTTATGCTGTTTCTCTGCATCATTATTCCGACTGCTCCTTTCAGATTCCAACCATTTTATCGCTAGGACTGTAAGTAAATATTGTATCGCTTTAGGGAAGATGGGATGACAACCGATATAAAAGTGACTGGTTCTGCAATTTGAATATATTTTATTTCATTTCATTTCTTTTACTATTTGGGGTATGATTGATTCTTGATTCTGATAAAGGCTTGTATTCAGAAGGTCACAAAAAGCAGCAATATAAACATACAAAAGGCAGGTGACAAACATTTATTACAGTGAACATTCCCATGTATAAACCACAATAATCTTTATTCACTTTTAAAGACACAATAGAAAATGTAATACCAAGACTTAATGCAATGAAATTACTTTGACTTTTCATGGAATGGAAAAGGAACAGTTGAATAGGATATTTTCCCTGATTAAAGTTATTGTGCAAGTGAAAATTATTGCTTATATTAACATAAAGATTTCTTTATCCCATTTAAACTATGTACTTTCATCCTGAAATTTAAAAAAAAACACTACCTTTGGCTCAGGCAATAGGATATGAATAACTTAAGTCATGGAATGAAACATGCAAAATGTTTAAAAGTTATGATATTTTTGTAGTTATATATAGAGCTGTGGTGGCATAGTGGTTAGAATGCAATACTGCAGGCTACTTCTGCTGACTGCCAGCTGCCAGCAGGTTGGCAGTTCGAATACCACAGACTGAAGGTTGACTCAGCCTTCTATCCTTCTGAGGTCAGAAAATTCAGGACCCAGATTGTTGGGGGCAATATGCTGACTCGGTAAACCACTTAGAGAGGGCTGTAAAACACTGTGAAGCATCTCATTTTTATGACTTTTGAAGCAGTTAGGAAAACTGAAATTGAGATACATTTTTCCTGAAACCAAATAATATTAATGCCAGGATCTTGACTTGGCTTAGAATAGCTTCACATAATTCACAACAAATTGTAGGAGATGACCAGGCTAAACCCAAGGGAGGAGTCAAACACGTCATCAGTCTTGAGTCCCTTCATGCACACAAGAGATGTAACTCCAGCCCAGCTTAAATTCCATTGACTCTTAACCTGCCACCATTTTGCTTGAACCATTAATAGTTCAGATTCTTATAGACAGCTTAAGTTTACAGTAAATCTTTATACTCATTTGAACTGTCTGGATCTCCTGATTTTCCTGGTGCTTGACACAGATAGTCGCAATAGCACTTAGACTTATATACCGCTTCATAGTGCTTTACAGCTCTTTCTAAACAGTTTACAAAGTCAGTATTTTGCCCCCAACAAACTGGGTCCTCATTTTACTGACCTTGGAAGGATGGAAGTCTGAGTCAATCTTGAGCTGTTCAGAATTGAATTCCTGACAGTCAGCAGAATTAATCTGCAATACTACATTCTAACCACTGTACCACCAGAGCTCATAAACCTTAAACCAAGAGAACCCCAAACATGGACATTTGTAGCACATCCAGTCAGAAAGCAGAAAATCTATGTTAGGAAATCCTGTTGCTGTGAGGTTTTTCTTTTTTAATTTATTATTTTGTAAGGAAAAAAAATCAGGCTGCTGCGGAAAGAAATCTCTCCTTGTTTTCTATAAGTGTCAAGCACTGTGATGGAGGAAGGAAGAAAATGAATAAAAAACCTACAAAAGGACCACAAAGTGGAAAGAAAGACAAACATGTTTTTGTACAATACATTTTGTTGATTTCTTTGCCCCTGTGCTCAGCACAGTATTCCATCATGATACTGTTTAAGCTTCAGCCATATTTTCTTATTCATGGTTTAAAAGGGACTCTACTCCTTTCTGTTAAAGTCTCAGATCAACTGAGGCTTGATTGCTATGTGAAAAGCAATTTAAAAGAGAGAAAAAAGAAGTGGAAAATGCAAGACCTGGAGAGATCATATTGAAGAATTACATATGAAACTTTCACCCAATATTCAACCATTCTGGAAGTAGAAAGCATATATATCTATAAATATTTTTCACAAGTTTTAAAGGCTTTTTAGAGGCTACAGTAAGTAGGATTTTCAAGTTTCCACTATAGCTATTCCCTTTCTTTTATATTGTTTTTCAATATCTGCTCTCTTGTAAATGATAGGCAATAATAGAATAATAGAGTTGGAAGGAACCTTGGAGGTCTTCTAATCCAACCCCCTGCTCCTACTCCTATACCATTTCAGACAAGTGGCTGTCCAATCTCTTCTTAAAAACCTCCACCGATGGAGCACGCCAAAGTTCTAAAAGCAAGCCATAAATTTTCCCACTTCATTAACTGCAAAAAAGCCAATGTCCTGTTTTCTGTGAAGCAGGTTTGATCATATGAGCTGGGCTTCTAAGACTCCTCATAACCCAACTTTCTCTCCTACTGGATCTACCTAAGCAACTATAAACTTTTAGTAAGTAAGTAAGTGAAGTGGAAGATAATTCACATGTTCTATTACACTGCGAGCTATACAGAGCTTGTAGATCTGACATATTCTCCCCTTATTAGAGAGATTGCCAGGGAAGGCAGACCATTTTTATCTAGGCTTTCTCCTCCAGGACACTAACCCGGTTACCACGTATGCAGTGGCAAAGTTCTGTGCTGCTGCAATGTCCATAAGAAAAAAATTGGCTACAGAAGTATAGTACAATATTGTACCAATTATCTGGACATACCTTTAACAATCTTTGGACCATTATGTTATTATCCACTTTTAATGTCTTTTTAATTATATTTTAATGTTAGTATTTTTTAACATAGTGTAAAAACTAATGTGTATTGCTGGTCTTTGACCGTAATAAAGATTTTACTTACTTACTTTAGCACCTCCTACAACTAGAAAGAGAGGCGTGTCTGAGAAGATCTGCAGTCTGGCAGTTCGAGTCCTACCACTGGATGACAGAGTAAGCTCCTATCACTTTCCTCAGCTGTTGCCAACCCAGCAGTTTGAAAGCATGTAAATGCAAGTATATAAATAGGTACTACTTTGGTGAGAAAGTAAAACATTCCATGTTTCACCGGATGCTTTGCACTGCAACATGATGTCATGCTGGCCACTGACCACAAAAACGTATTTGAACAGCACTGGCTCAATGACCTAAAAGATGAGATTAAAAGAGATTAAAAAGAGGAGCACCTGAAGTCAGCTATGACTAGTAGTGTAAAACTCACAGGGGCTTCTTTACCTTTTTTTTTTTTACAACCAGCAAGGAGTAATTAATTTATTTCTAAAATCAAACAAAAATAAAAATTTAAGAAAGCTCGGATCTCCCTCTGTGACTTATTAATTCTGTATAACCTATCATACAGATTTTTTAATGCTTTTACGGGAACTCATTTCTATTGTTCTTGGCCATAGGATTTGTCCATAGCCTACTTGATTCTAGGAATTGTGGAGGGAGAACTTTGTTAGTCTTTGGTAGGAAAAAAAAATCAGGAAGAACCTGGTAGTACCTTTTTTGACTAACCAATTTTATTAAGCCTTGGTGAGATCTGCTTCCCTTCATTGGAATCATAGAGTGGTAGATTGACGTATGATTTGAGTTGGGATGATGCAGAAAGGAGGAGATACTGTAGGTTGATTATGCAGATGCAGCTTCCAACTGTGATTGAAGGAAGTAGACAGCCAGATGTAGTACTGATGCAGTGGTGGGTTTCAAAAATTGTTCAAACCTACTCTGTGGGTGTGGCCTCCTTTGTGGGAGTGGCTTGCCGCCCATGTGACCGGATATGAAGATGCCGACGACACTTGTCAGAACCACCTTAAATTACCTCACACATAGCACTGGCATGCATAAGAATATGATGTAAACTTGTTTTTGAAAAGGCATCTTTGGTTTGCGTTAAAACAACTTCAACCCACGCAATGTTCTGTTTGCACCACAAACGCAGTAGTCATCTTTACCTTTCACAAAGACACTGAGTTTTATAAATATGAGCATGATAGTGTAAAATAATCATATCCAAGGACCAGTGGTGGGTTTCAAAAAAATTTGGAACCTCTTCTGTAGGTGTAGCCTGCTTTCCGGGTCCACTGGTGGAACCTCTTCTAACCGGTTTGGTAGATTTGACAAACTGGTTCTACCGAATAGGTGCAAACTGGTAGGAACTCACCTCTGTACCGATGACTGGACATCATCTATTGTAGCAACAGCAAATAACTTTGGCCTAAAGCATCTGAAGGAAACTGGATTGCTTATCCAAAAGTAGTCCTTCACAACAAGAACTTGGAATGCTACACAGATTCAATATATGCATATTTAAGCTTAGAAAAGCATGGACAAGAGACCTTTTATCTGAAGAATAATAGGAGCTGCCCAGTTTTAATGCTAAAATAGATTAAATAGATGTTAAAATGTGGACCTCTGTTTGCACATCCTATTCCCACTTACTCTTCACTGTTTATACTACTTTGATTATGATTAATACAGTACAACCCAAAGTCAGCCTCTGTGATGGATAAAAGTTATTCACTGAATTATAAAATGTGTTTTCTAATGATTAGGATATTGATTATTCAGCTTCAGATATTAGTATGCTCTCTTAAAATAATCTTTGTTTGTACTCTATGCATGGATATATCTTGTGGATAACAGGCTTGGCACCTGCATTCACTAACCTTGTCTGTTTTATTTCCAAAGTGTTGACCAGATGGTCAGTTGTTTTGGTGCTGTAGCTGGTTGGGGAGGGAAAGAAAGAATTGTAATTATGGGAATGTGCAGGGCTGCAGCAAACACCCAAGGCAAATGACAGAAAGTCATTTTTGCATTTAGATTCTCGAGACACGATAACGGCAGTGCATAGAAAATATAACTGCCTGGAAGGAACATTCAATTATTATAGTGCATTGCCTCCCCACTCTGACCCCTGTCTAACTTTTCCTTTTCTTGCCCAAACTCTTATATTTATTGCTTCCAGAATGGGGAGGGAGGGAGGGAGGGAGGGAGGGAGGGAGGGAGGGAGGGAGGGAGGGAGAGAGAGAGAGAGAGAGAGAGAGAGAGAGAGAGAGAGAGAGAGAGAGAGAGAGAGAAGCAAAATGAATTTTCCAAAGCAATTTTTTCCCCCAAGTAATGGTTTATTAATGAAAATAATGACAACAGCAATAATTGGAAGTGAATACTCATGACATGCTAATAATATCAGATAAGTTAATTTAATGGCATAAAAATGGGGTAGACTGATAGACAACATCCTAGGCACGCTGTGAATATTCAATTTTTCTTAAAATAAATACAGAAGAACCATTTTCAGCTGCATATTATGTGATCCCTTTAAGTATGCTGTTTATTAACATATAAAAGAGTCAAAACCCTTTTACATATAATTCTCTTCTTTTCTTATAAACAAAATTCAACAAGCTATACTTAGGCCTTCTTTGGTTTTAGAAAATTACATCTCTAACTAGAACCTTAAAAAAAGATAACGAATTAGTGATTTAACACTTTGTTAACAGCAGAATCTCTTTTCCACATCTGAGGTTTTTTTTCCACCAGATTTCCAAGTATTATTAAAGTATCATGAGTCAATTTCAAGTTATCTTCTTCGGTTGATGAGGCTATGGAGTCTTAGACCTCAGAGCTGACTTTCAAATATTGTACAGTCAGAAAAAAGTTATGTATAATATTTTCCAAATCTTGGATGTGAAAAAATGAGTGACCACTAAATGGCAGCAAAGTATTCTCTGCCACCATTTAATGAGGGTCTGAATTTTGCAACTTACTTCATTGCAACTTTAACTATAAGATATTTAGAGACAGACAGACACAAGGGTTGGGGGATGGCAGAATTATACTTAGTAAACTATGGTATATAAAGAGTCTCTTTGTGATGTTCAGTTCTGATATATTGTTCAGTTTTTTATTTGTAGTTAGTTCTTGCTAAATCCGCCTGGATCAGTAGCATCTGAAACTGGAATGGGTGCAGGTTGCTAACCTGTTGATAACTCTTGTCTTGAGACTTCAATCTAGGAAGCAAGAGTTATTTTAGAATCAACTCTGCTCCTCACTTTAATTTTATTTCCATTGTGAGTGGAGATGCTAAATTCAAGTCAAGTCTTCTTAATAAAATAGGTATACGAGGAGCATATGTGCATAATCATCTTTTAGTTGTGTAGGCTTTTTCAGGCTTTGTGATAAACACATACACTAGTAGGAATAAGCCCTGCAGAAAACACAAACCAAAGGATTATCTCACCTCGCTATGATTATTTATATGCATGGTACTAGTATTATTACAACAGACAAATGAGAAGTTGGTTGTTATTCCAGTAGCCCTAACCTTATTGATCATCAAATATATTGCATTTTATTGATGATTTTTGTAGTCATTAACAAGTCAAATATAGCATATAGAAAAACAACAAAAGCACAGGAAGCTGAACATAAAGCTCATTTATCAAAAATAAAATTTCAAAATCAATATCATTACATAGCAATTTTTTATCAGTAGATTTTTTTTATTAGTAGATTAAAAAAATGTGAACTTTTGTCCAGTTCCAATATGCAGCTCTAAAGGAAAAACCCAAATCTGAATCTAATACTTCCCTTTCCCCAAAAAACATTGATTTGTAAAAACTGTAAGGACAAATTATGTATGTAAAACAGCTGAGATCTCACATTGCTCCTGGAAGCACGAAGCCGAGTAAACAAGCCTGAAGATGACGAATGAGACTTCGTCGAAACGTCGCCAAGACACTTCCAATTTTATGCGGGAGAAAACCCGAATAACCAAAGACCTACATACTAACACCCGTGAAAACCTCAGAAAACATGCATGCATGCATGCATGCATACATACATACACACACACACACACACACACACAAACACACATACACACACACACACACGCATACACATATATATAGTTGCATTTTGAAGACAGTGATAATTAAGGATTTAGACAACTAGTGATAAAAAATGGATTGGTGAAACTTTAATGTTTAAATTATGTTTATTATAATATTACTGAGCTCCCCCCCCCATTTATTTTTCTTTCCTTTTTGTCCTATATTTGTTTGTATTTAAGCCCATGCAGCTTATTTTGTTGTTTATTTAATTTTTGTCTGTATTTTGGGTTTATGTATGTATGTATGTATGTATGTATGTATGTATGTATGTATGTATGCATGCATGCATGCATGCATGCATGCATGCATGTTTTCTGAGGTTTTCGCGGGTGTTAGTATGGTTATTTGGGTTTTCTGCCGCATAAAATTGGAAATATCTTGGCGACATTTTGACAAAGTCTCATTCGTCATCTTCAGGCTTGTTTACTCGGCTTCGTGCTTCCAGGAGCAATGTGAGATCTCAGCTGTTTCTTCCTTTTAATATATATATATATATATATATATATATATATATATATATATATATATATATATATATATATATATATATATATATACACACACACACACACACACACACATACATACATACATACACACACACACACACACACATGATTGGCAGTAATAGTGATTTCTCCACCATAAAGATGGTACAGAGCACGAAACATGTATTGCACATAAAACAAAGTCTAATTGTGGGCAAAATCTCAGGAATTTTGTTTCGCTGGTAACCCTCAATAAAAGAAATTTAGTCTTCCAATCACACTTCCTCCCTTCCTCCTATCTGAATATGAAGTTAATCCTTAAAAAGGAAACCACAAATCCAGCCTCATAGCAGTAATCCTTAGTTAATATTGCTTTGCTTTTTGCAGTTCTACGTTTTTCAAATGTTCGTAGGAATTATAATCATATCTATCTTTCAGTCAATTGATCCACCTGTCTGAAAATGTTTGATTATTCATTATTGCAGTCCATTAGCAGTCAGACTGTGAAAAACAGAAAAGCAGAAGCAATAGAAAACAATTCAAGAAATAGAATATATGGTACGTTATAAAGCTGGAGGTTGTGAGGATTTTGTAAAAGAAACTATATCATCTGGCCAAGTACTGAAATCATTTAAAATCATTGTTAGTACTGCTATAAAACAAAATCAAATAAAAATTTCCTTGCTACTAGGCACACGCTTGGATGAAATGAATAGATTTTTATTTCATAGTTACAAAGAGAGCAAAATAGGACAACTGACAGTCAAGAAGATGTTACAGGTTTTGTAAATGGCCCAATGTGCTGTATGTCAGCTGAGAGTGTAATATTATAAAGCAGCATAACCCATTATTGTATTTATTTTGTCTAAGACCCATTTTATCTCTAGCTGTTATACTTTTGATGCTTCCAACCAGACTTTGAAGATCTGGATGCGTCTCCTTTATTATCTTTATAATAAATGGAATGATCCGGCAATTAAAATTAGATTATTCAATTAGCTTCAGTTCATAAAGGAACCTGGCTCAGACCCTGGGTAACCTATAAAGTAAGAAATAAAATAAGCAACAGTTACTGGATCTGGTTAGTATTTGAGTAGGGGGCTAATAGGACACCAGGGAAGCATAAACTATATCAGCCAGTTGAAAAGGCAATGCAGAAGAAGGTAGTAGTAATTCATTTTTGTACTGTACATTCATGTAAAATCAACTCAGAGCCTTTCCCTTTTAATTCAAAGAGGCAACATTGCTGTCAGGGTTCCAAGTAATACATCCCATTCAATAAGAACTCCGAGGAAGGCAATGTCCTCAAAGAACATACTACTGTGACATATCAATTTGTCACAGTTCTTGGTGAAAAACCAGCTCTAAATTCCCACCAGTTTTTCACCCAATTAAAAGTCAAACTTTATCACTTACCCCCAGAGTCTCCAGTCACATGGTCCAATCAGCATACATTCCAGTTGCTAGGTGACCTCAGTCTCCACCTTTCAAACACCTGCACCAACGTCCTTGATTCCCAGGGGAAAGAATTTTATTTAGGCTAAAATACCCCAGCTATCTCTACACCTCCCTCCCTGTTTCCTTCGCTCCAGGCTGTGTCAGCTCTGAAGCAATGAGAAGAGAAAAGGAAAATGGCCACAGTTCGGCCAACTTCAGGGTTGACAATTGCACTTTCCCTGACGAGGGAAAACAAGCAACTGTGGGACCAAGGCAAGTTGAATTTATTTTTCAGATAATAGTTTTTATTGCAGTTTATAATTGCAAAGATAAAAAATAGAGACTAATAAAAATATAAAAAGAAAAAGTGGAGAGAAAAAAAAAGAAAAAGAAAAAAGATAGGGGGAAAAGCATCTATAAATTGACTTCCCCCTTTTATCACAACAAGAAAAAATGCAAACTGATAAAAATATAAAAAGAAAAAAAGTAGAGAGAGAAAAAAGAAAAGAAAAAAAAGATAGTAAAGAAAAAAGATCTATAAAGAAATGGCTTCCTCCCCTTCATAAAAAGAGCAAATACAAACTAATAAAAATATAAAAAAGAAAACAGAAAAGTGAAGATTAAAAAAATAGCAAAGAATAAGAATAAGGGGGGGAGGGAAGGTTGTAAAGAAATTTCATCCCCCTTCATCACAACATGAACAAATAATTCATCCCCTTTTCTGATGCTACAATCAAAGTCATCACAGTCGTCATTTTTAAGCAGAGTTTCTTAGGGAAACTCCATTTGTGCTCAGTTACATACTGTGAAATGGCAACCAGTCCATTCAGTTTAAAACTTTCTAAAAATGAGATGTTTTCAGTGACGTGCAGTCAGGGGAGGCAGGGGAAGCACAGCCTCACCACTGTCAATCATGAAAAGGAAAAAAAATGTAAACAGGAAAAGGCGAGTGCTGAGGTTAGGCTAGCTAGCTGCTGCCACACCGTGAATGACTGCCTGTTTAAAAAAGCCTCTAAAAAAGCACCCTCTACTATGAGGCAGAAGAACTGCATGCCTCATCTAGTCTGACATTTTAGGTGCTCGAGCAGAGTTAAGCGAGGGTTAAAAGCCTAAAAAATCCCAAGGTAGTTGAGGCACGAAGTTCCCCTGCCTCATAGCAGAGGACGCATTTTTTAGAGGCTTCAACTCTGTCATTCTGTTTAAAGTTGCAGTGTCATGCTCACTCTTCCTCCTCTCTTTCTCAGTTTCTGATGCCCCCCACCCCCACCCCACGCTCCCTCTTTTCCTTCAAATTTCCTTTTTTTTTCTTTTTTTTAAATAAATGCAATGCTCAGGCATTCTCTCCTCTCCCGCGACACCCTACTGACTAAAGAGCCGGGGTGGCGCAGTGGTTAGGGTGCAGTACTGCAGCCACTCCAGCTGACTGCTAGTTCTGCAGCTCAGCGGTTCAAATCTCACTGGCTCAGGGTTGACTCAGCCTTCCATCCTTCCGAGGTGGGTAAAATGAGGACCCAGATTGTGGGGGCAATATGCCGACTCTGTAAACTGCTTAGAGAGGGCTGAAAGCCCTATGAAGCGGTATATAAGTCGAACTGCTATTGCTATTTCGCCCGCCTGTGTTCGCGGCATAGCTCAGGCGGGCTGCCATGAGCTCAGGCGGGTGAAAGAAAGTGCTTTAGTCAGTGGGGTGTCGGGGGAGAGGACTGCCTCACCAGCCATAAACCTCACCGCATGTCACTGGATGTTTTAGATAATGATCTGGGATGAATAATGAACTTGTCAACTTGCTTCTTCAAAATAATAATACAGGATTTTTTTTCTCTTTCCTCTCCCTGAAGTATTAAATAGCTTCATAATTTCTTAAGAATGGAATTTTGGAATCATTTTAGCTTGACCCTTTAACAAAGCAGAAGAAGCCTTGGTTTTCTCTTCTCCCATTATTCTCCTATTGAAGTAAAAGTCCTCAAAGCTTCTGTCCAAAAATATTTCCCTAAGGCAATATGAGAAAGGGAGGCAAGATCCACACACACACAGTCCCTATGTCAACAGTTGAAGCAAGCAATTCCTTTAGGGCCCAATTATATTCCACATAGCCACCAATGTAAGATGCAAGAGTAGGTTTCCCACTTAAGAGATTCTGAAGCACAATATATTTGGGCTCCTTGCTCCTGATAAAAAAAAAAGGCAAGCAAAACAGAAGTACAAATAATATTTTATGTGAATTCCAGTGCATAAAATATTCCTAATTGTATATGCATATTTTAACAGAATTATATGCCAAAGTTTTCTTTAATATGAATCGGAATATGAAAGACACTTCTGTTTTTCTTAGGATGCTTGAGAATTTATTTTCAATGTCTCCTCACGGTCTTTTTAATTGTTTTCTTGCTGTCAATGTCAGGGTTCCAAGTAATACCCCCAATGAAAGAAGAATCTGAGGCTTGAATTTCCTCAAAGTTCCATTTTATTAGAGATGTCATATAGGCACATCTGGGAAAACCTGAATCTGAACGTTTCCAGGTTTTCCCCACCCAAAAGAAAGTTCAAGTCCCTGTCCAGAACCTACATGCCCATCACATGGCCCAATCAGGCACCATCCAAAACTGGAGATGCCTCTCAGTCACCTCATCGCAGGGCAAGGTGTCCTTGACTCTCTGAGAAAAGAATGTTATTTTGACTATATATCACCCATACACCATATAATCCCCCCTCCCATTTTCCCCCAGTAGAAAATGTAGCAGACCTGACAGCTCCAATGTAAAAGAAGGCTCCCAGGCCTGACATTTGCCAGGATACAACTGGTATCGTTGTTTTTATTTCCTAATTTCAAAATGCCCCATAGGAGGCTCTTTAAAAGACTTGGAATTTAATAGGAAGTGTGGGTAGCTGGAAACCATTGGAAAGGTAATTGAACAATGAAAGAGAATATTCCCACATGCACCTTCATTACCTTCCAACTTAATAAGCGCAAAGAACTTGATAGCCTTCTCTTGTGAATTTCCCCAGCATTCTGCTTGCAAAGGAAGTCTGGAAGCACCTCCTTTTTTTATCAGATCAAAAGAGAACAACTATTTAAAAAAGGGCAGGATTGCCCTAATTAATTAGCATGAAAATAGAAGACAGTGTTGGCATGCCATGATCAAAGACACCTCCCACAGTACAAAATGAAAATTCAACAGACACAATAATTGAGTGGAAGTGTTATCTGGGCTACGCTATTATCACTTTCACACGCACAGTTTTATCTATCTTGATACCCTCCTCAAATAGTTGCTATTTTCTAAGCTAAACAGGCCCAGTGACTAGTCACATTGTGACCTCATCCAACTGTCTCAACAAGGAACTGGCAGACTGAGGCTGCTCTGTTTTCCACCATCACCAGCCAAATATTTGCATTTCATCCCAGAACATGATGAAAAGGTTGCTCACTGATCCTGATCTCAACAACATGCAGGTGGGAGAAAGCATTAAATATTTGCTTTTCATGAATATATGAGCATAACAAAAAGGAAAAGAACTGGAGATAAATCCATTTTTAAAGGCATATCATGCCAATGAATTTTCTCAATATGAATGATTTCAGAAGAGGAAAGGCATAAAATGGCAGTCAAATTAAAAAGGAAAGTCCCTTTCCATTTTGGATTGGCCTTGCAGCTGTCCTTTTTGCACTGTCTTGAATGAAATCTCTCTCCATCTCTTTCAAACATGCTTTATAACTTTAAAACATGGTTATGAATCTGCAACCAATTTTGGTCACCATACTACAAAAAAGATGTTGAGACTTTGGGGGGGAAAGTCTCAAAAAAGACTTTAAAAAAAAGAGCAACCAAGATGATCAAAGGCCTGGAGACTAAAACATATGAAGAACCGCTGCAGGATTTTGGTTTGGCTAGTCTAAGGAAAAGAAGAATTAGGGGTGACATGATAGCAGTATTCCAGTATTTGAGGGGCTGCGACAAAGCACCAGAGGACAGGACAAGAAACAATGGTTGGGAACTAATTAAGGAGAGAAACAAGGTGGATTTTTAGGAGGACCTTCCTAACAAAGAAGATAATGAATCAGTGGAACAGCTTGCTCCAACACTAGATGTTTTTAAGAAGAGTCCAGACAGTCACTTATCTAAAATGGTATAGGTTCTCCTGCTTCACCAGGGGGCTGCACTAGAAAACCTCCAAGGTCCCTTCCAGCTTATTCTATTCTATTCTATTCTATTCTATTCTATTCTATTCTATTCTGGTTGATCATGTCCAGGTTGTCCTATACATGCAATTAAATTCCACAAGAACCACACGATGATTAAAAATCAATTTGAGGTGCACAATGACAATATTTCTTTTTCCCTATGGAAAAGTTTGAGATGTTTAAATGTCCATTTCTGAGCTCTCTGCAATCCTTTTTTTAAATAAGTTTTTTTTAAATTTTTTAAAAAAGATTTTATTGGTAAAAAGAAAATACACCATCCATAACTTGTAAAAAACAATACAACTACATTTCGAGATATTCCCATACTATCAAATCATTATAAACATCAAAGGTTAGGTATCTTATTCCTTCCCTCCCTCTTCTCTTCCCTCATTTCTTCTTTTCCATACCCTTTTCTTCCCTCCCCCCTTACTTCCTTCTCCCCTGCCTTCCCTCCTTTCTTTTCTCCTTTCCTCCTTTCCTTCCCCTCCTTTCCCTCCCTCGATCCCCCCTCCTTCTCACATACCTTCCCTCCTTCCCTTCCTCTTTCCCTCCTCCTTCCTTTTCTCTTACCCTCCCTCCTTTCCTCCCTCCTTCCTTCCTTCCTTTCAACTCTCCTTCTCTCTTTCTTTCCCTTCCTCTTTCCTTCTTTACAACCCTCTCCTCTTCCCTCCCTCCTTCCTCCCTCCTTCCTCCCCCAGTTTCTTCTCTTTCTTCTCTCCTTCTTTCTTCCCACCTCCTTTCCCTTCTCTTTTTTTAAATAAGTTTTACACAGACACACAGACACAAACACACACACACACACACATTTATTTTCCGGTACAATACGTGGGAAAATCTCATAACGGGCAAATCCACTTTAATGTATTAAAAATTGTTTCAGTAACTTAGAGTATTAGTATTAAAGAAAACAGAAACATATATTTTAGATTTAGCTGTTTTTTGTTTCTACTTGGGTCAATATGAATGGCCATCTGTAAAATCATGCAGATGCAAGAAAAGAAAAGAAAATCACTTGGAGAGAAGCTTTTAGCTTAGCAATCCTAAATGGATGATACATAATTGAACTTCTTTATTTCTCCCAGTGTCTTTGATCATCCTTACCATGAAAGAGGGATGGTCAGAATAAAGGTGTATACTCTTCCCTTCCTTTTCCTTCTCTTCCCCCTCTGGAAATCTGGTAAAGAGACATAGAGCAAATGCCTTGTGTTCAGTGAATGAGTGTGGAACAGCCTTTCAACATGGGACTTCTTTGATTGACAGGCAGTTATGGAAAAAGTGGAAATTTAAAGAAAGGCTTGGGAGATTTTTGAATACACACACAAACAAAAACATGCTGCATTGATTTGGTTGTGTGCTGGATTCTTTTGGGCTGAAAGAAGTACAAACTTCTTTCAGGTACACCCTTGTTTCCTTCTTGTCCCTGTGAGGCAGACTTTGTTCATTTTGATTTTGAAAGGTCGGTAAGTGTGTGGCTAAATCAATGGAGGAAGCATATTTTTTCTGCTCATTAACTCTGGTCTGTTTTATATTCTGTCTTCCCGGGGAGGAAAAGGAAATCTTGAGAAAGTTTGGGATGCTGAACTTTTCTCTGAGAACTTATGGAAGCGCTAGTTGATAATGAATACACTCCACATTCCTGGAGAGATAAGAGATTTCACTGGACATAGAAAAATTACTCAGAATTTCAAAGCCTTCTTCAATGGAAAAGGGGATATAAGAAGTCTAATAAATGAATAAGGAATAGCTTAACCTCTAAATCTGAAATGTAAAGACTGCTCTTGAGTTTAATGATTTAGGGAAGACATTTTTATGCTTTAAGAGTTTGGGACTCCTAAATGACAAAAGAGGCAAATGGAGGAATAGAAGGGAGAAGAGTTTAGAGTAGTTTATTTATATGCCGCCCTTTTCCCTGGGGGGACTCAGGGCAGCTTACAATTCGAAAGGAGGGGAAAACAAACAGATTAACACATAAGACAGTAGATCATTAAAAGCACAACATTCATACAATTCGGGTGGGTTACGGTCTTTAACCCCAGGCCTGACGGGATAGCCAGGTTTTAAGGGCTGTGCGGAAGGTCTGGAGGGTGGTGAGGGTACGAATCTCCACGGGGAGATCGTTCCATAGGGTCAGAGCTGCCACCGAGAAGGATCTCCTCCGCGTGGTTGCCAGTCAACATTGACCGGCAGATGGAACTCGGAGGAGGCCTAATCTATGGGATCTAATTGGTCGAGTGGAGGTAATTGGCAGTAGGCGGTCTCTCAAGAAACATTATAGTAACTCAAACTCACTGTAATATATTATAGCATTTTGGTGTTAGTTGTTAACTGAAAACAGATGCAGAGTATTTCTAATGTGTTTAAGAAACCCAAATTGCAGATTGCAGGAATTGGATATATCTAGTTTAGTGAAAAGAAGAACTAGGGGTGACATGATAGCAATGTTCCAGGTTTTGAAGGGCTGCCACAAAGAAGAATGGTTTGATCTATTTTCCAAAGCACCAGAAAGCAAAACAAGAAACAATTGATGAATCTAATCAAGGAGAGAAGCAACTTAAAACTAAGGAGAAATTTCCCAACATGAGAACAATTAACCACTGAAATGGCTTGCCTTCAAAAGTTGTGGGTGTTTCATTACTCGAGGCTTTTAAGAAGAGATTGTACAGCCACTTGTCTGGAATGGTACAGGGTTTCCTGCTTGTACAGGAGGCTAGAGACTAGAAGACCTCCAAGGTGCCTTCTAACTATTTTATTCCTGTGCTGTTCTGAAACATTATGGAGAATCTGTGTTGCATTTGCTTTTATTTCTTCTTCCTATTTTTCTCCAGGACAGAACATGAGGCAATACACATAGACTTTGTAAAGTAAAGAATATGACTTATATCCTACATCTTAGATCATGTCCAAAGACATATTTTGCTCCTCAGCTCAATAAGAACTGCCCAAAGTCCTGGAATTCCTGGACAATAGGTCTGATTTTGGTTATCAAGTATTCAGCATCTAGTGGCATTGACCCATTAAGAGTTTTAGAATTTCTGTGAGGAAAAACAAACACATACTTTCTTCTTCACTATTATTTGTTCTCAACGAATGAAACTCATTACATATGTTCTTTAGATTCCCCCAAACTGGAATATAAAGGCATTCTAATACTCAGTTCAATTGTACCAACTTATTGTACATCAACCTTATTTCTGATAGGTATCCTGAGCAAATCATTTCTATTGTTTTGGAAATAAATGATAACTGGTTGTTAAAATGATTTTGCTACAAATATAATTTAGGACATTTGGTTTTTACATGCAAGTAAGAGAAAATATTAATTTCATATAGCATACTACATAGTCTATATTGTACTACAAGCCATGACACTAAGCAATTTTAGATATGCTGAGGATAGTAAAGTGGAAAGTCCTTCGCTCAGCAGCTATTGTTCAAAATACTCCACACTTGCTAACTTCTGAATCAAACTTTTGCTGATCTATGCACCTTAGAACATGTTCAGAGTGTCATAAGTCAAGTTGATATGCATCCTAGAACATCAAAATAGTTTTAAAAAGAGAACTGATGCCAAATTGCCCAGAGACAACATACTATGATGGTTTCCCTGAATATTTTATGACATGATTTATGGAGAAAATGATGTTTTAAACATGACTAATACCTATTCATGTAATCTCAT
Source organism: Thamnophis sirtalis (assembly GCF_051295495.1). Taxonomy (NCBI): domain Eukaryota; kingdom Metazoa; phylum Chordata; class Lepidosauria; order Squamata; family Natricidae; genus Thamnophis; species Thamnophis sirtalis. Next base: position 82,002,365 of record NW_028261382.1, read on the forward strand.
AATAAGAACAATAGAATGGTGGTGAACTTGGACAATACAAGCAATTCAGTCAACCATTTAGTAAATGGGAAAAAAATCCAAAGTCAAATTAAAAAATAAAAACAGAAAGAATGCTACTGGCCTCATTAGAGCAAATGAAAAGTTTGGGCTTTCCTTTTGTATAAGATAAACAAGGCAATTAAAGCAGTTGCAGCATTATTAAAGAAACAAATCAACTTTTGTATTCTATTACTTATGTTGGAACAACAGAACTGAAACCAAAGAACAGAAAGCAGCAGCAGCAGCAACAAAAACAATTATGGACAGATGTAAGCAATCTAAAACATCTAAAACAAGATTGTACTAAAAATGAAAAAAAATAAGCATTATAAAAGAATGCAATCTGGGGGCCAAGATAATTACATAACTTTCAGAAGAAGTAAGACAGTAATTGTGACAGTAGAAGTCTGAAAGTTGGTCAAGAAAAGGATGACCTGCCTACCAACCTGATTTGGAACTAAACAAAATAAAACATTCAATTTTGGAAAACTGTGTAGAAGAATGGTAAGGAACAAAATGAAATGGCATAATGGGTCAACAAACCTAAAAAAGAATTTGATGGAAAACAAATAGCTGTGATGATAATGGTTGAAATGCTACTTTGAAAATCTTGTAAGATGGAGAACTCAAGACAATATCAACTATGTGGCTTTTGACTCAATACTTGGTGAGTTTTCATTCCAAGCTAGGAATACAGCCAAATGATCTTCTGTAGATACAAGATTGCGGGGTGGGGTTCAATTGTTAAAGATGCTGAGCTTCCCAGCTGACAACCTGGGTTTGAGACCCGAGTGCCGCACAACAGGGTGAGCTCCCCTTTTTGCCCCAGATCCTGCCCACCTAGCAGTTTGAAAGTATGCACATGCAAGGAGATAAATAGGTAGCACTTTGGTGGGAGGTTAATAGTATTCAATGCACCTCGGTGTATAGTCATTCTGGCCACATGACCACGGAAATGTTTTTGGACAATATTGACTTCCTCAGCTAAGAAATAGAAATGAGCCCCACACCCCAGAGTCAGAAACCTTTTAGATACAAGAAATGAAGAGTAGATGACATCTAGAAGAACATACTTATTATAAGAAACTGGTGACTGCCTATTGTCTGCTTCCTGTGGCTGAAAGAGTATACCTGGCCTTAGGCTATCCAGGTTATTACAATTAGTTGTTTCTAATCTGATGCGTTAACTCCTACACCAAACTGGGTCTCCTAATAAAATTATAGCGAATCTCTACAATAAGAGTTTAATTGAATGAAAAGGTAATTTTTCCAACAGAACAAAAAAGACTGACAAAACTTTGAATGGTACAACAAAGCTACTAACAAAATAAAAATTCAAAGGGAAAAAAAAACCTTTGTAGCCAGGTTAAGACATTTGCCTCACTCAGAGCTAGCTTTAAAAATATTTGGGAGTTTTTGGAACAAGAAGATTTTGAGAAGATTCCTTGAAATGTCAACAGTCTCATAAAAACCAACTTTAGGGTGAACTGAGAAGTAAAAATAAAGTCAGATATGTTCCATGGAGATTCAGTCCCCCAAGTTCTCTTTGTGCAGACAATGATTCCACTCAGAAGAATTCTGAACAAAATTCACTGTCAGAACCTTTGAAAAGAAATTTGGCCTGGAAAAATATGTTGCAATTAAAAGAGGCCAAATTATACGAGAAGATGTACTATAATTAATAAATAGAAATGCTATTAGATACCTGGCATTTGAAGAACAGCATAAATATTTAGAATTAATTGAAGCTTCTAACATATTTTATGGCCAATTTAAAAAGCCTACTAGTTTACATTACATAAAATGAATTTTAAGAAAGTTAAAATCTAAAACTAAATTGTTAAAGCAATAAACACTGAAGCAATCCTTCTAATTAGGGACTTCAGGGATAATTGATTAACCCAAAACTAATTCGTCAAAATGATAAAAAGAAAAAAAGAAATAAATGAATGAATGACCATGTAGTATGCAATTCATCCAAAAGCTAGAATTCACATATGTACCAAATATGCAGTTGGAAAATAATTATTGCAAATCAACTGTGCAAGTTGGAAAATATCAACCTGATTTTTTTATAAAAAAAGGAAAGAAAAGGGGATCTTCTTATACAAATCTGTGAAGAAAAATTCCTGAAGTCAACAAACACGAATTCAGAATACAGCAATGAAGTTGGATGGAGACCTGGAAAAGCAAACTATTCCGTGGCCAATTCAATATGAAAATAAAAGCAGAACAAAATCTAATATGAATGTTAGAACATACAAACAAAAAAAAAATTGAGAGAACAGTCATGGTGACTCAGGTATTGCAAACCCAAACCATCATCTAAAACTTAAAATATTTCTGACATTACCATATATTGATTATTAATAATAAAGGATCAACCTGAAGAATGGTTCTCAGTAATGTTTCACATAAAATAGCTCAGAGTAAGACAGAGTAAGTGCAAAAATGGAAAGTTGTATAAATTAAGTAGATAGCTGACAGATGGATGAATATAGATATAGACTCACACACACACACAGACAAACACACAGAGACCCAGCATAGATGATGCTACGCTGTATTATTATTATTTTCTAGTACATATTTTCTTTGGGCTTTGATAGAAACACGTGAAGGATAGTGATATTTTTTTTTACAATCACTGTCCATTAGACTTTTGCAAGGGAGAAGCACTGTTAAAGTAGTAGAAAATAATATTGCATATTGTGTTGTGAATGATACAAGAAGACTTTCCAGGAGGAATGTATCATTTTGCTGTGAATTAGCAAAATGGATATTTATTCTGCCACATATCCTACTTTAGCAAATCAGGTCACTTTTTTCTTGAAAGGAAAGGAAATGCTTGAGTGTACTTCTCCAACCTTCTCTTTGTAGATTGGATATTATCTGAAAGTCTGGATTCTTGTTTTTCTTGGTATCTGTTCATTATTTATTCTCCCAACCACCCTGGACTGTTTTATAAACTAAGTTTGTAACTAGCAGGCTGAAGAATAACCCTCAATTGATCTTACCTATCTGCGACATGTCAGTTTGGCCACCTGCAGCATGATGTTTAAAGGTTTTGAGAACTGGTGACAAGATTCATCAGTTTTAACTTTCTGCAGAACATCCAAGCTCACATCTGAGAGCAATATAAATCATCATTATTAACTACATCCCAGAGGTTTTTTTGAAACAGTCACAAGCGGAAAGGCTGGACAGAGGTCATTCCTTTCCTTAGCAGACTTTTAGCTGCTTCTACAGTAAATCATTACTTTGCTCTCTGGCTGTAGAATCTACAATCCGCCCAATTCTTTTCTTAACCTGTGGGTAAATGCTAATTCCATGGGCTTTTGGCAGGCAAAGTGATGTTCAGGGGAAGCTTTTAAAGGTTACTGCTAGTCTAACACACAGTTGCTTCTTGTAGTACTACTTTATTGTCAGAATCCTCAGGGTGATCTAACAGTGTATGAAGGCTACACTGAACCAATAAAACCACTGATATATGTCAGTGATGGTGAACCTTTTGGGCACCAACCGGAACAAATGTGCACTGGCCAGCAGGTCTTCAGGTTTCCCGTGCTTGGATGTACACAAAGACTAGCTGACTGGTGTGCATGCGCACACCGGAAACCAGAAGAGCAGCTGGTAACAGCGTGCATACCCACAGAGAGGACTCTGCATGCCACCTCTCCATCGGTTCACCATCACGGATATATGTGGTTTCAATTATTATGCATAAAAATGGACAGAAGTAAGTTGAAGGTTGATTTATCTATTCCTCATCCTTAACCATTCTTTGCCCCTTCTATTAAACCCTGAGCCCTATTTTTTTCTTATCAACTCCAGTAATGTTATAATGTTCCAGTGTCCCATAGCAGCTACTTTTAAAATGGTTTTTTTTAAGAAAAAAAGGTTCAGCCAATCTTAGAAGAGGACATTCTGTACTTCTAGTAAGAGTAGGAAGAAGAGTTTCTCCAAAGTTGCCCTTTTTTAGGAAGTGTGGAGATTTTTCTTAGATGTTTTCTGAGAGTTTTTAGTTTATCTTCAAAGATAAATTTAGTCTGAATACTACTGTATGTAAATAGTGGCCTCTATTGGATAACAGGGAACAAAAGACAGGGCAAATGAACTCTAAACATTTCATTGAATCAACTGACTGGTTGCTTAAACTGTCAAGATAATACACCTGGTAATACTCTGAAAGTCCCAGGGTTGCAAAATAACCACAGCCACCAAGAACATTCATCATTCAGTGAAACATTATCAAGAAAGATCTTGTTACATTGGACTTACAGCTTAATTTTAATGAATATGATGGATGAGATGGTTTTGAAAGGTGAAACCTCATAGACAGGACTCAAAGGTAGATTAACACTTGGGCTTCAGAATCTGAAAGAGATAAAATGTTTGGCTGAAAAGGTAAGGGGGAATAAGGAACCTCCTTGATATGTACAACTGCATCTGAAATGCAAGGCAAAAAGAAAATGCAAGGAAATATATTATCCAATTGTCCTTAGTCTGTCTTCTTTTTCCCTTACCCTACATTTAAGACTTGGTAAATTCTATCATATGTTGTCAGCATAGGCTGCTTAGAACAGACATTTCTTTCATTATCCAGGGAACTTTCACCTCCTTTTTTAAAAAGAGGGGGAGAGAAGAAAAAAAAAGATTGTTTGATATTACAAAAGATTTTCTTGAAGTTGAATTCTAAGCATTATCTCCGGTGATTAGGAAATCACACAATCAAAATCTTTGGTTGATTAAGGCATAGATGAAAATTTACTTGTCATGAAAATATGAGAAATCCCAGAATACACTCTGAGTTCACTGCATATATATAAATACATGTACTTACACATATTCATATAGGAGAAATATAGAACTTTTATTCTTACCTATGACATCTTCAGTGTATAGTACAACCGATTCCTTCCTTAAAACATACTACAGTAATAAGAAAGGCAGAGAGAAATGGGAGCAAGATGTAGTGAAAGATTCATGTTAAAAAGGGTAGGAAACAGTGATTCTTTAAGTGATTTATCCTTAAGTTTAAGTGAACCTTTAATTAAACTTAAAGGCTTCATTAACACAGAGCAGAGTTTTTAGAGGCTTCCTCATATATTTTGCAGCAGAAATTGCTTTTGAAAACATCAGAAAGCTATTACAGAGTGAAGAGTATTTTGCATCTGTCTTTTTGTAAAAGGAAAAAGTGGTCTAACCTGTCAGAAGGTTCAGCCTGGAGGCAGATGAGAAATGCAGGTCAAAATAGGGACAGAAGTGGCAAGGGAACATGTAGCTTCTCCAAACTGAGTTTAAACCAATGGTGCTGGTGAATTACATATGAAAATGTGGCCCAGCAGGAGCCGTTGGAGCTGCCATCAGACTCCGACAGTGAGGGCTCTGGAGGATGTGGAGGATGTGGAGGACCCTTGGGCAGGGTTCCAACTCCGAGCAGGGCACAGAGAGGCTGGATGACCACTACGAGGCACCTGAGCCTTGGACCAGTGGGGAGGAGACAAGGGAGAGTGATCCGGACACCAGCAGTGAGTTGTTCCTGGATGCCTGGCACCGAAGAGCTAATAGGCATCAGGAACAGTTGTGCAAGTACAGGAGGTAATTGCACTCAGCTGGTGGTCATTAGGCTCATCTCCAGACTATAATAAGGACTGCTTGTGCACACGCCCCTCTTGCAGAAGTCAACGCATTGACTAAAAGTTGGAGAGCTGGATTGCTGCCAAGGTTTGTCTGAGTTGCTGCCAAGGTCCTTATCTGTTTGTTATGCTGGGCTTTCAGCCACCGAGTTTTTGGTTTCTTGCTAATAAAGTACCTTCCAGTTAAGCTTGTCTCGGCATTCGTTACTGGATGGAGGAGGGGGTCAGAACACGAAAGTATGTAAAGTTGGATGTGATCTTAGAACCATTGACTGAAAGACTGAAGAAGAGCTAATATTATTTCAATCTTTTAAAAAAATCTTGAAAAAAAGTAGGCTCAGGAAACTACAGGTGAATAAGCCGGACATCATTACCTTTGAAAAATTTAGAAAAGTTCATCAAGCAGTAGGATTGCATACCGGTCTATTTAGAAAGATACATGATCACTGCTAGAAATCAGCACAGGTTTATTACAAATAGGTCAGATCAGTTAAATTTTATTGCTAGGGGAGTAGAGAACAAAGTGACTAGAATAATAGCCCAAGGATGTTGTGGTTCTCAATTTCAGTAAGGCACTTGATAAAGATAACCACCTTATTGATAAGATGGAATAAGGTGGGATGAGTAGTCTTACTAAGGCAAGGTCATTCATTAGATCGATGTCCACAAGGAGAGATAAATCTACTAGGCTGTGTGAAGGTTTTGTCCTAATCTCAGTGTTCTTCATCATTTTTATAAATTGTATAGATGAGAGACAGAAGTGTGCTATTCAGATGTGCAGAAGACACAAAGCTGGGGGTGGTTGTTGATATATCAGAAGATCAGTTCAGATTCATAAGCTTTGTGTCATCTGCACATCTGATGAGCATCTCTTCTATCACTCATCTATGCAATTTATAAAAATGTAAAAATCAATAGACGTGAACATTGGTTTTATGCAACAAAATGCTGTTCAATAGTGAGAAATGTAAGGTTTTGCACTTAGATAGGAAAAAAAATTGTGCACATTAATATTAATGTTAAGGACTGGGCATGCTAGTAGATGACAGATTAAAATGAATCAGAAGTATGCTGTAGCTGACAAAAGAGGCAATGCGGTTTTGGCCTGCATCAAAATAAGTATGCTATTAAGATGATGGGAAATAATACTAATTGATATTGTGCTGATCACAGCAATAGCAATAGCACCTAGACTTATATGCCACTCCGTAGTGCTTTATAGGCCTCTCTAAGTAGTTTACAGAGTCAGCATATTACCCCACAAAATCTGGGTCCTCACTTTTTTTCTAACCTTGGAAGGATGAAAGCTGAGTCAACCTTGAGCCAGTCAGACTCAAATTTCTGGCAGTTGGCAGAATTAACCTGCGATACTGCATTCTAACCATTGTGCTGCCATGGCTCTTGATAATAATACTGTTTTCTATTCCATGGAACACCTCCAAGTGAGGAACTTGGAGGTTAAATCCTAATAAGAGTAGTTAAAATGAAGGAATGTCCCAGGAGTACATGAGAGTAGAACAAAAATCAGTAGGTGGACACTTTACAGAGAAAGATCCAAACTCAAAATAAGGAGAAGTTTCCTGACCATAAGAACTATTAAGTTCAGAAACAGGAAATACTAGAAAGCCATTTGTTTAGGATGTCTGAGGACCTCGGTAAAACATTAAACATTTAGCTGCCACCCAATGACTTAAATAAGGGAAAACATTTAATGAGGTTGAAGAATACTTGTTTTTCAACAAGTCCAAGATATGAGCTAGATATGACTCTATCTTTGTGAGTTGGATGTAATATTCCTGTACAAAGAACTTTGTTCCAAACATTGGAGCCGAGGTGGCGCAGTGGTTAGGGTGCAGTACTGCAGGCCACTTCAGCTGACTGCTATCTGCAGTTCAGTGGTTCTAATCTCACCAGCTCAAGGTTGACTCAGCCTTCCATCCTGGTGGGTGAAATGAGGACCCAGACTGTGGGGGCAATATGCTGACTCTGTAAACCGCTCAGAGAGGGCTGAAAGCCCTATGAAGCGGTATATAAGTCTAACTGCTAACTGCTACTGCTATTGGAGCATCACCCTCGATTCTCAAAGTAAAATGTTGAACATGACATGCTTTGTCTCGACATAAGTCCAGTTCGCTTTAGCTAACCATTTTCCCTGAAGGCCAGAAGATGTACAGAAATGATGTACACTAAAAGGCCAGAGAAGCAGCTGAACCAAAGTGCCATAACTTTTAAATAAAAGACCAACGCTGCTTTATGAATTTCTTGCAGTGGGGTCTTCTAATTTAATCACCCAAATATAATAAGTTTCCATACTTTAATCCATAGCATTTGACAGAAAAGGGTTACACTCTGTAAAAAAAGTTCTGTGATTGCCAACTGTGACTTAATAAGGCACATCTAGGAGGAGGTTTTGATAACTAGAAGAAAAGTTATGGGAATGAAGAATAAGAGGAGCAGCAAGGGAGGTACATTAGATGATTGTCTTTGATTACATGGCTAACTGGGTGCTTTTAGAATTTCTATAGCCATCAGTTGTTCCACAATTCCTTCCCTTCATTCATTTCTCCCCAAAAAACAACTCCCAGAAAAAAGCCAAATGAGTGTTTTTAACCTATTTCTTCAGATCTACCCTCCAGGTTTCCAAGAGGCACCAATCAAAGTCCTACGTTTATGTCATCAAGATGATGACAGCAATCTTCGAAGCTGCGAGGATCCAAAAACATTTATCTGGCACAATCACAGCAGTCAAGTACAAACTTTTAAGACGTCAGGGCAATACCTAGCTTTGACTAATGCCTTTGAAAAATAGGGGTGAGCTCTCAAATGGATTGAATCACACTGAGAAGGAGAAAGAAGTTTGAAAAAAGGGCTAAGATACTGTAGGACTTTCCGATCTAGACAGGCAGGCAGATACTAGCCAATCAGCCAGACATTGTGATAATAGACAAGGACCAGAAGACAGCAATAGTGATAAATGTCATGGTGCCAAGCTACAATAACACCAGGAGGGGGGAAAAAACTATGAGGAACTGGGAAAATACCAGAGTCTGGAGGAGCAACTGGAGAGAATGTAAAAAGTAGAGACCAAAGTGATCTCGGAAGTGGTAGGAGCTCTAGGGACTGTGACTCCTAAACTGGGAGAGGGGATCCAACAGATCTCAGGAACAATAACAGATCTCAGGAATTTCTCTCTGTGCAGAAGATGCAGTGTTAGGAACAGTTAAGATACTGAGCAGAGCCCTCAAACTCTCAGGCCAGTGATAAAGAGCCCAAGGTTGAGAAGGGTGAAAAGGGAACTTGTTGGTGTATTTGTGCACATACACACATATGGTCATACAAAGAAGGGGAAGGCGGGGGAGAGAAAGAGAGAAAAAAAAAGAGAGAGAAAGAGAGAACTCTCCAACTTAAAACTATGGGCAAGCTTAAAACAAGCACAGTCAACATGACATTTTACCTTGCAGAAAAATTCTCCAGCATTTAAAAACCCCTTCTTATTCAATCAAAGGAAATAAAATGGTCTTTTTACATTTCTTTTGCGCAATAACAGAATGTCAGTGACATTCTAATTCTCAATCATCCTGAAATTAAGGTAGAAAAAATTGCAATCCTTTTTACACAAGAAACATTTCTAATGTAGAACACTTTGAAACAGAAGGGCTTCGGAAGGATTTAGGGTTCTCTTGACAGAGATAATGAATGTCAGAGAAAAAAAATGAAGAACTTTAATAAACAATGCCACCAATTCTCAAACCTCCTAACAATGCCGTATTCCACATTTATGCGGTATTCATTTATTTCCAAAGGAGAAGAGAAAGGCAAATTGTTACAGTTGAGAGTAACATTCCTGAGCTTAGTAACAAGGCAGTTGAGGGGATTATGTGCACATCTAATCTTTCATTGTAAATCTCCTGAGTGGTCAACATATTTCTTGACTCTTCACACTTCAATTAAATCTTGGGAAATAACATCATAAAGGAACTTCCTCCCATTGAGTTGTTTCAGATGAGGAAATGTGAGCAGCCCGAAGAAGTTACCAACGGCTGGAACTCTAAATTAGAGAAAGCAAGGTAACTACTGCAGCATTTACCACACTTTTTAGTAATCAAGGGATCTTGATACCAAAAGATATTTGAAATAAATATTCCAGCTGTGAAATATAGGTTAGAAAAGCCCAGTGACAGAAGCATCTTCCATAAAGGAGGAGCTCTTTGGAGATATTGAAAAATAGAAGTTGGTATTTGCAAGCACCAGAGCGTGCATTGTTCATCTTACACTATTCAAATGCATCTTTGGAAAGCTTAAGGCGTAAAGATAGACCTTTTACAGGGCTATATGGAGAAATCAATGCAGGATAAATTCACCATGATTTATTTTCAAGTGAAATGGTGTGATTTATTAACATCTCAGGAACCTGTGTTACAAGAGACTAGGGGGGAAAAAACTGGAGAAGAGCAACAGAGATGATTAGGGGACTGGAGACTAAAACACAGAAAGAATGGTTGCAGGTATTGGGTATGTCTAATGAAGAGACGCGGTGGCTCAGCGGCTAAGCGATCAAAAAGGTCGGCAGTTTGGCGATTCAAATCCCTAGTGCTGCATAACAGAGTGAGATCCTGTTATATGTCCCAGCTTCTGCCAACATAGCAATTCGAAAGCATGTAAAAGTGCAAGTAGAAAAATAGGGACCAGCTTTGGTGGAAAGGTAACAGCATTCTGTGCACCTTTGGTATTTAGTCATGCTGGCCACATGACCATGTAGTTGTCTTTGGACAGTGCTGACTCTTTGGCTTTGAAACGGAGATGAGCACCACCCCCTAGAGTCGGGAACAACTAACATATATCTGCAAGGGGAACCTTTACCTTTATCTAAGTGTTCTGTCAATTAAGTTGAACAGTAAAACTGGTTGCATGGCTCTCAAAAGGCAATTGGATAAATATATTGACCTCATTAGAGGGAGATATAAATTAGTTTAGACAATTTCTATTATTGTTGTAACATCAAGGAATACCTGCATCAGTTAATTTAAAGGGCCAGTTAAATTTGATGGATTTCCATAGAGCCTGGGGTAGATAATCAAGTCAAATTGATATGAATATTTTCTCTTTTCAAAATTGGCACTTCTAACACCATCTGATAATTAAAGCAGGAAAGACAGTTAATAGAGCCTTGGTGGCCCTGATGAGTTTAAAAAAGAAGTCCAGGATAGATTTCATTCATTGCTTAATCAACACAATAATCATGTTAAATCTTCACACTTGTCTTCTCTGCTTTGATTACTTTAAAAAGAGACAATTTGTTAAAACTCAAAATGTAGAGAAGCTGGAAAAAAATCTCAGTGGCAGATCAATTTTATTCTGTGCTTTCTTCTTTGCTTTCTGTTGTCAATCTGAGGAAGAAGAAGGGAACTGACTTTAGCTACCGTGGGAGTCTACTTCTGAAATATCTATCCTTTCGTGGAATTATATAAATGAAGAATCAGTTGAGCTGTCATTCCATATGTGAAGGGTCCTGGGTCTTAGTTGTTTTGTTACAGACATTTCATAACCCAAACTAGGTAACATCATGAGTGCTAATAAGGAATTAGTAAAGAAATCTTTTTTATATTCTAGGGGCCTTGTCAGAGTTGTTGGGAGTGGTCTTGGGGGTTCTTTGATTGGGCTATTTTCTGTTAGCACCAATACTGACAGGGCAAAAAAATATATTGAAAGAGTTTCACCATGAGACTTTCTCTTGAGGTCTTATTTTGTTCTGAGAAGCCAAAGAGCTGGAGGAAGGATTATACAGTAAAAGAGGGAGCATTCAGAGACAACACAATCTAAAAGTTAAGTAGGTTCATGAACACCATACTCTACTCTTTAAATTCTACTTGAGGAAAGGAAGTCAGGAAGGAAGGGAGGGAGGGAGGGAGGGAGGGAGGGAGGGAGGAAGAGAGGGAGGGAGGGAGGGAGGGAGGGAGGGAGGAAGGAAGGAAGGAAGGAAGGAAGGAAGGAAGGAAGGAAGGAAGGAAATTATGAGTGCTCCATCACTGGAGGTTTTCAAGAAAAGATTGAACAACCATTTCTTCAGGATGGCCTAAGGATCCCTGCCTATGGCTCGAGAATGGAATAGCAGACACTAAAGTCCCTTCCCGACCTATGATTCTATAATTTATTTCTCTGAACAGTTTGAATATGCTCTGAAACAAAATCCAATGTTTTGAAATCCTATGCACACTAGAGGACATTTCCAGATTTTTTTAAAAAAAATACATTGGATTGTAGTCTTCTTTTGTCCTCCTCACTTTCCAAGCTTTTTGCAATGTCAGTTTGGTTTAGCTTGCTTATTTTGAGCACCATATTGCAATGAAAGGACAGAATTGCTTTTCTCCACCCTCATTTCTTTACTACTTGTACTTAAAGTGAGAGAGGGCTGGGCTGGGGTGGGGGGAACAACCTGTCTTCATAATTCATTAGTTAACATTTATAATGCATATTTGAGATGTAGAGTATTAGGCAAATGTTAAGTGCTATTGTCATTAAATGATCTTCCTAAATTTAAAGGAGGTCAATATTGTGCATTAACAATGACTTGTGCAAAATAATTAATGGCCCAAGCAGTAATTTAGCATTTTGATGGATGCTTTGCATAACAGAGTGTGAAAGTACAGTAATGGGAACAAAAAGAATATGTGTGGGGGGTAGAGAATATGTGTGGGGAGTAGTAGTACCATCTACTATTCACTCTCATCCCAATGTGCAATAGTAAAAGAAAATTCATATAGGAGGAATAGGCTCCATATATTCAATTAAGCATTTCAGCCATCAGTCACTACTGGCTAAGTCTTCATTCAGCCGAATTTGAAGATAAAATTAATATCAAGTATAAATAGTTCTAGAAATGAAAAATCTCGGGAGATTTGTAAATGTTCTTCACAGCGTGCCAATATGACATCATTTAACACATTGCAACTCACTTGACATTTGAAATGGAGAGTAGACATTTTTTTGTTATTATATTTTAAGAACCAGTGAATGATTTCTATATTTCTTCATGTAAACCCTTTATGTAGCAACCTTTCATTCTCTCCATTAAAAAAAAAATCTTAATGGGATGAAATAACCTGGAGTGCAATGCCAAGAGGGGCTAAAGAGGAATCACATTCTTCAATTACATGGTACTACAACACAATCAAGTGAATAAAATAGTCTCCTGTTGAGGTTTAGATGGAATGGAATTCTTTTCTACTCAGGATATGGCAACATTTTGTAAACTGAATTATTGGACTTCTGTAGGAGAAGAACAGGAAGAGTTTAGGGATGAAGTCAAGAGAATAATCAGCCTAGAGTTGTTATGTTCCCACAGGTGGTTTGAGTTCAATTCTTCTTGAATTTTGTTGACTCTTATCTAGTTCCAATTTAGTGCTGACTGTGAGTTGACTAGATTAATATCAATTGCAAAGAATCAGGATCAAATGTTAAATTCCAGTTAAGCTGATTTATTGCCCATGCCTATATAAACCATCAAGTCAACTCACCAACACCATTAAATTGGTGCTAGATAGATTCTAGAACAGAAATCAAGAGAGATTGGACTTGGATCACTTGTGGAAACTTAAGGACTCCAGACTGATTACTTGCTTGACTCTACCTCTAGGCCCTGTCTTTCTTTCTCCTACAACTTCTTCAAAGGAACACTTTCCATATATATGCAGAGTTCACACAGAAAGATCAAAAAGATGATTCTTCAAAGATATTCTTTATCTCTAGAAACTTCATTCATTAAAACCAAATGTTGTTTAAACAGACCCGTTCTCTTAAGTCTTCCATTTTAGTTATTGCCATTTTTATCATATGAAAATGTCCCTTGTAGAACAGAATTATGCACATTTTCACAATACTTGATATCATCTGCAACTCAATGTAGGGTCAATGGAAGTAATTTGCACCTTCAGCTTCATCTCCAAAGTTGTGATAAGATTATGAGTGATGCACATGCTTGTGTGAAACAGACACAATTGTCATTCACAAAGTTGTGATTTACCAATCTAATGGACAGCAAAGATGTGTTATAATGAAATGGCAATTATACTAAGGTGTTTTCCCTCTTTTCTAAAAGAGGTAAGAAATAAAACTACAATCACTTATTATTTAAATCTGTTGATCATGCTTAACTATAATCATCCCAAAGTAAGAAATTAAAGCTGCTGAGATGACAACATCTTTAAAACAACCTTTAAAGCCACAATGCCATTAAAAACAGGGTAGGAACAGCAATAAAATACATAGACTCAGTTAAAGAGTGATCAAGTGTGTATTTTTTTCAGAATGCCTTGAATGGAGTTAGAGCTATTTTTTTTCAAAGGAAGTTGGAGAAAGGAACATTGCTGAGCACTGGCAATGAAAAACATATGAGAAAATGCACTTTAGAGATATATTATTATAAGTTTTTTTTTCTCAAGAAACTTTTCAAAAATAAAAACCTATCATATCTTTTTTTAAAAAAATAATAATGGTAAAGTATCTAACTGGGGAAGAAAAAGCTTCATTACAGTTTTGATGTGTTAAGGAAAAAGCAGCCTGAACATGTTAAAAGATCTAGGAGAACTTCTTTTATCTCCTTTCAAAGAAGGGAAAGTGTGAGACTGAATGAAAGTGGTTTAAAAAGGATGGCTGAATTGTTACCAGATCTGATATATCTGAAAACTTCCTCACATCTAATGTTGTTTCTTGAGCTCGCCAGTATGACTTGATCCCACTACCCTGATAAGCACTGCAAGTATAATAGCACATAGCTCAAATCTGATACGGTTTTCTGATAACAGCCAAAGCATTATCCAAAGGCAACTGGAGAAATTTATATATAAACCATCCTGTGGACAAAAAATAAATAAATTAGTTGGGTCAATTTGTGCTGACTACGCAGGTTTGAGGTAAATAAATAATTTATGTAATGCAGGTACTGTCTCTCTGCAGACACACACACATGGAGTTCCTGCCTCTAACAGGGACTGGTCCTAGTAAAATGGGATTATCAAGATTTAGTAAACTATTCATTCCCTCGATTGACCTGTAGAAATTAGAAAAGTATTTGTTGTGTGAATTAATTCAGAAAAGAAAGTCTACATTGAACTCAGATTTAGGATTCTGTGTGTGTGTGTGTGTGTGTGTGTGTGTGTGTGTGTCTATCTTTTTAAACATGGTTTGCCAATTCAAGTTTTCCAAGAACGGGACTTTCTAATGAAGAGTTATTTCCCCTTCCCTATGTGGCCTTCATCCCTGGAATGCACTTGTTTCTGCTCCACCTGCTTTCTGGTTTAACTTGAAGATGCCTTTAATTAATTTTATGATTGGTGCTTGAATAGTTTTGCAGCAATTTATTTGATCTTTCTGGGGGTGGGGAGTGGAGTGAGAAATTTGATTTCCCGCTGTTGCTAATCTTTACTTTAGGAAATTTGTATCTTGCCTTCCTGGAAAAAAATGTGCCTGTTGGAGTTTTAGACACGGTAGCAGTTAAGACTGCAAAGCAGACCAGGTGTTGGGAGTATCATCCAGAGGTCTCTTAAGGCACCCAGGGCCACTGCTCCTCAGCTTTCCGGACCTGAGACCATGTTCGTTAAGTGGGGTTCTAGGGATCTACTTGCTGAGTACAAGGAACTGCTCTCCCTGAGCTTGACTCAATCAATTGGCAATGGAGTCCCCCAGATTTATAATCTTATGAGACTTCAAAGTGAGTTCATGGACACCATAACAGCTACAACCCTATTGCATATTATTTTGGGCCCAACATGGGACAATAATCCTATTTACTGTTGGAACAATGGCAATGTGATATGGAATTGGGGAGGCTTTTAGTGTCCAAAACAAGATTTCAAATTTTTTAAAAGCTCTAAGTTGCTTGGTGATCTCTGAACTTGGTTGTTTTCTTGCACACATTCCATTGCACACCAAAGTAAGTAACATTATTAGTGCTAGTAGGGACTGGGGTTTGCTTTCTTTTTATAGACTAGTGATTTGCCTTGTCAGTGTTGGTGGCGTATTCTTGGTGCTTCCTTGATTAGGCTGCTGCTTAGCTTGCTTGTCTGAGTGGGTAGTTTCTTGATTAGGGTATTGTTTACTTCTTGATTGTTGGTCTAGATTTGGTTAACCTTGGTGCTAATCTCTGCTCATCATGGTATTGATTGCTGATGAGGAGTTGTTTTGGTCTCTTTAGTTTGGTTTTTTATTGTCTCTTTTGAATGGTATGTACCTGCTGTTTATCTCTATGTGCCTGCTCATGGCTGATTTGTCTAAATGCCAGGCTCCCAAGAATTCTCTTGGACTTGGCTTGGTATAGTATGTTCAGTTTCCCAGTTGAAATTATTGTTTATAGCCTGTATTCTTAATTTCCATGGTGGGTTGCTGTTGTTAATGCAACCCCCCTCTTACATTTTCAGCTGTACCCAGGTTACATTGCCCTGTGTATGTTGTCTGTGATGTCCCATTGCATTTTGGAGAGACTCCAAATTCAGCAAAACACCAGAAGAAAGAACAGTGACCTTAACCCATGCCAGAGATGATATGGCTGATTAGATCTGAAGTCAGTCAAAATTTGTGAAATCCCAGTAATCAGATACAGGAAACAGAGAAGGACAATGAGAACACTACATTTTTATTGTAGTCCTTCTTCTTATCATTTTATTAAAAGAAGAGAAGCTTTGCTGAAGAGTTTTTATATGTCAGTGTGTGTGTCCCTGTGTGTGTGTGTGTGTGTGTATGTGTGACTATACTATTTTTTTTCCTTAGCAGATGAGTTGTACTTATCTTTGCATGCAAAAATGTTCCCTGATCTTTGAGTATTTATGGAAAGGTCTTAGTTTATTATGAATGAAATAATAACCCACAGAATTTCTGCAGTGCAACTAATAGGGCCAAGAAGAACTATCGTTAGAGGGCAAAGAGTCATATGAGCTTTGTAAAGGAAGGGTTACCATAAAATTCAGTTCTTCTGCTCTTGACATGCCTGCCTGTTTTCCTTCCTTTCTCTCTAATAAGGTTTATACCAAATTAACTGTAAGGCAAATACATGCACACACAGAGAAACCCTGACACTTATCCAAGATTTCAGTTGCAGGATTCCATGGCCACAGATAGGTGCTTCCACCCTTGCCACAGCATGTGAGGATCTGTGCAGTACCCCAGCCATTGAAAATATTGCTCATATTTTGTTTTACTGCAAATTATATGTTCCCTTTTAGGGTTAAATAGTTATCATCCCTATTGGACAGGACAGCCCACTGGAAGCCCAATTACCGATTAGTTTATTTCCTCCTGGGCTCTAATGTATATATTGTGACCAGTTCTTAATTAAGGCAGTTAAGCTAAGAATCCAATACATCAAACAAATTATGGTACTCTGCAAGGGAGATGTATTTATCTGATTGCTGACTCCTTGTATTATCATATATGTATTTTATCACTGTATTACCTTCCATCTATTTTATCCTGGAACCAACTATGTTTTCCCACATTTTTTTATCTGATTGATAAGGTTGCAAGACTAATCAATTAATAAGCTCTTTTATTTACTGAAATACATTTTGATACTAAAACAACAACATATAAGTCATCAAATCAGAATGGAGGCAATTTTGGACCTATAATACATTTCTAAATGTTTTCATTACTTACCTTTTTTCAAGTAATTCAGAGTTATGTTTATCAATTTGAAATGGGTCTATTTTCTAATGCCATGCTGTTCTATACAACATAGTGTAATGCCTTAGCTTGTTAGGTTGCTGTTGAGCATTTAATTACAGAAAGCAAAGCAATTAGCTTGCCTATCTATCTATCTATCTATCTATCTATCTATCTATCCATCCATCCATCCATCCATCCATCCATCCATCCATCCATCCATCCATCCATCCATCCATTGTTTAATGAAGAGCATCACTTCCTTTTTATAAAAGATAATGACAACCAGGCAGAATCTAGCCTTTTATTACAAATAGTTTATTTTATTATATACAGTATTATGTATTTTATTATAAAAAGGCTTTATTGCAGAAATGTATACAAAATATTCAGGATCTTTGAATGCTAAATTTGGAGATTATTCTGTGTCACATTTAACTTCATCTTAGATTTCTAAAGTTTGTTCCTTTCTATCTTATTTTAAGTGATTTCCTTTTGACTTGATTTTTCTGTTTTGAAACTTGCTCTGTACTTAACAGCATCCTTCTCTGCCTGAACATTAATTTCTTCAGTTTACTCTTCCTGTTTTCATTCCCCCATCATTATCTCTTTTAAGTATTGACGGAGGGACGACGCGCAGCCAGGGTTTCAAACAAGAAGAACTCTTTATTCGGTTGAAGGCGATTCAAAGAACAAAAACTCGCGCCAAGGTATTTATACTATTTTTAAACCAATCACCGGCCAGGGACGAGACAGCAACTGCTGACGTCAGTCCCTCGGCCAATCAACAGGAACATTACGTCGGCAACACCCTCTGGAGCTCTCAGCCAATCAGAGAGCTAGAGGGTGTTACTGACAGCAAGAATAATTAACCAATATTTAACACCCCTTCCCCCCAGTTCTGCGCATGCCCGAAACGGAGCATGCGTAGTCCTTAAGATACGCTGGGCGGCGCCGGACCCGCCCAGATCTTCTCATTGCAGGAGAAGTCGTCGGCGGAGGAGGACCTCCTCGTGGTAGCTCCTCCCCGAAGGGAGTGTAGCTCCGAGGCCCGCCCTTTCGAGATGGCCCAGAAGGCGGGCTCAACTGCAACGGTAGGTGTAGCCGTGGGGGCGCGTCACTTGTCGTGGGGGGAATCCTCTGGGCAGCGTCCTCGGATTGAGCTGTTGGACTAGCGTCCCTTTGGGTGACGCTTGGGTAAGCAGGGCCTGGTGTGGCGAAGGCCCTCGTTTGCGGACTGCCGGTTTGAGAACGCTGTTGTTGAAGTAGGAGGGGGCCTGGTGTGGCAAAGGCCCATAGATGTGGTCTCTCGGATTGAGGGCTTTGTGCTTGGTGCAGGTTGAGGCCTGGAGCGGCGAAGGCTTCACGTTGCAACCCCGGTGCTGCGGTGTTGTCGCTCAGGGGTTCGCGGCCACCAGCCTGCGACGGGAGACGCCTCCTCAATTGATCCAGGTGGCGTCTCCATTGGGTTCCATCTGCCAATTGGACCCTGAAAGAACAGGGGCCGGTCAGGGCAACGATAGCACCCGGCACCCATTTTGGTTCCCCCGTGAAAGACCGAGCCCACACTGGATCCCCTAGCTTAAAGGACCGGGGAGGGAGGACCCCCAGATTGCTCGGCTGATCCCCTGAATAGAGCGGGTGAAGCCTATCCAGGGGAGTCCGCAGGCGCCTGCCCATCAAGAGCTCCGCGGGGCTTTTGTTGGTAGTTGGGCAGGGGGTGGAATGTTGGCTTAGCAGGTAAGCCGCCACCCTTGCCTGCCAGTCGCCCCGGTCCATGCGGCCCAGTGCCTCCTTAGCTGAGCGGACCGCCCGTTCTGCCCGGCCATTGCTGGCCGGGTGGTACGGGGCTATGGGCGCATGCCGGATCCCTTGCTCGGCCAAGAACTCCTGGAAAACGGTGGATGTGAACTGGGGCCCATTGTCAGAGACCACCACGTCCGGCAACCCATGGGTTGCGAACATTTTCCGCAGGGCCCTGACCGTACTCTCGGCTGTGGTAGAGCCCATGAGGACTAGCTCCACCCACCGAGAGTAGGCATCCACCACTACCAGGAAGTTCTGGCCGTGGAAGGGACCGGCGAAATCGATGTGGAGGCGAGACCATGGGCCTCTCGGAGCCTCCCACTCACGAGCAGGCCCGGCTGGGGGGTTGGGCCTGGATAATTGACAGGTCGTACAGCGGCCTACATGGGCCGCTATCTCTGTGTCCAGCAAGGGCCACCAGACATAGCTACGGGCCAATGCCTTCATCCGTGCTATGCCCGGGTGGTCCTTGTGGAGCAGATCCAGAACTAGTGGCCGGAGTGCGGTGGGGATCAGCACCCGATCCCCCCAGATGAGACATCCCCCGTGGAGGGAGATCTCCGCCTGGCGATTTTTAAAGGGCTGGAAGCCCTCTGCCACTTTGTCCGTTGGCCATCCTCTTAGAACCCAGGAAGAGACCTGGGACAAGATTGGATCGGCCTTAGTGTGGGCCGCTACGTCCGCGGCAGAGAGTGGGAAACCGGAGGCGGCAATGGATAGGACTGAGAGAGAGGGAACGGGGGCGGTGTCCGTCTCCGGGAGTGGGCAACGGCTGAGGGCATCTGCATGCCCTAACTGTTTGCCAGGACGGTACAGCAACGTATAAGAATACGCTGCTAGGAACTCCGTCCAGCGTGTCATGCGGGGAGATAGGATGGCGGGGGTCGGCTTGTCGCCCGCCAAAAGCCCAAGGAGTGGCTTATGGTCGGTGACAAGGGTAAAGTGCCGACCGTAGAGGTAGTCGTGGAACCTCTTAATCCCGGACACTGCAGCCAGAGCCTCCTTGTCGATCTGACTGTAGTTGCGCTCCGCCGAGGAGAGTGTCCGGGAATAAAAGGCCACAGGGGCTTCTGAGCCATTAGGGAGGATATGGCTCAGGACAGCCCCTACTCCGAATGGGGAGGCGTCACACGCCAACGTCAGAGGCATCCCATCATGATATTGAATGAGGACTGCCGATGACGTCAGTGTCTCTTTGACAGCCGCGAACGCATGCGCTTCGCGGCTTCCCCAGCGCCAGGCCGCGGATCGGTCGAGCAACCGATGCAGCGGCTCGGCTAGTGACGCCTTGTGCGGAATGAAGGGGGCGTAAAAATTGAGCAGCCCTAGGAACGCCTGTAGCTCCGCCCTGGAGGTGGGAGCAGGGGCGTTCTTAATGGCGGCAATTTTAGAAGGTGTAGGGTGAATGCCTTGGGCATCTATTAAGAAGCCCAAGAATTCTACCCTAGGAACAGCAAATGAGCATTTGCTGCTTTTTAATTTTAATCCCGCGCCCCTGAAACGACAGAGGACCTTCCTTAATACTTCGATGAGTTCTGAGCGGCTCGTTGCAGCGATCAGAACGTCATCGAAATATGGAACTACCCCCGGAAGTCCATGGAGCAGGCGCTCCATAAGACTTTGGAAGATCCCCGGGGCCACGGATACGCCGAATTGTAGGCGGCGACAACGAAAAGCCCCACGATGGGTGACGATGGTCTGGGCAGCCGCCGCATCGTCATCCACCGGGAGCTGTTGATAGGCTTGCGCCATATCCAGTTTGGCAAATATGCAACCCTGCCCCAGGGAATGGAGCAGGTGTTGCACAACAGGGACTGGATAGGGGTTTGCCTGAAGGGCCAAGTTGATCGTCGACTTGTAGTCGGCGCAGATTCTCACCGAGCCATCCGGCTTGACCGGAAGAACTATGGGTGTCTCCCATGGAGCATGATCGACTGGCTCGATGACTCCCTGCGCCAATAATTTGTCAAGTTCGGCGTCAACCTTGGCCCTTAAGGCAAAAGGCACCCTGCGGGCTTTCAGCCTAATAGGAGCAATCTGAGGATCTAAGCTAAGGGAGATGGGGGTTCCCTTATAACACCCGAGTTGTCCATCAAACACATCAGAGAACTCCTGTAGGACGTCCTCTATTGTTGAAATTTTTACTTGGTGTACCCCCCCAATGGACAGTCCCAGAGCCTTAAACCAGTCAAGGCCAAGAAGAGCCGGCAAATCATTTTTGACAATGATGATTGGCAGCTCTCCCTCAAACTTGCCATACCTAACAGGAATAGGAAAGGATCCCAGAACAGGGATCAACTTTCCTTGATAGTCCCTTAAGAGTACCCGGGAGGGGGCTAACTTATTTTGGGGAACTGTAGGGCAGAGAGAGGAGAACATGTCCCATGACAATAGCGAGCGGGAGGAGCCAGAGTCCACTTCCATCTGGCAAGGCTGACCTGCCAGATGGACATTGGCTGTGATTTTGCGGTTGCCTGAGGAGGCCTGATTGATGGAAGTCTCCACTTCCTGCGGCTCGGAAACGGTGTGGCAGTCATCTCCTCTGCGAGCTGGTTTCGGGGGCTGCTGGCGGCGCTGCTGCTGCTTGGTTCTCTCAGTAGCTTGGAAGAAGGCAGGGGCCGGCAGGGAGGCTCGGCACACTTGGGCGAGGTGCCCCTGCCTCTGACAGCGGCGGCAGATTGCGTTTTTGAATTGGCAAGTTTGGCGGTCGTGGCGGCCTCCGCAGCTAAGGCAAGGCACCCTGGAGTTTTGCGGTGCGGCTGTGAAGGGAGCAGGTGGCTTCCGCCGTGGTTGTGCACGGACTTGGTCGATGTTGTCTTGCTCCCGGACCTCACAAGGTGTAAAATCATCATCATAGTCAATGTCATGCACTTGTGAGGCCGGTGCCGGGTTAGTTGACAGCTGTAGCCGCTCTAAATCTGCTGTAGATTGCTCAGAGAGCTCAGCTGCTCTGGCGATTTCGACAGCCTGTAGAAGTGTTATGTCGTGATGGCGGAACATGCGGCTTCTTAAATGTACATCCCGCACTCCGCACACAAACTGTTCGACTAGATTTTCTTCTAGGTTCGAAAAATCGCACTGAGCCGCCACAGTGCGCAGGGCTTCCAAAAATTGACTGATCGTCTCCCCCGGCTTCTGTACTCGTCTCCTGAAGGCGAAACTGCGGGCAATTTTGGACGGCGTTGGGGCATAGTGCCCTTTTAATTTTGCCATCAAGTTGTCCCAGCCCAATTTGTATGCGGGTCTGGGAGCAGCCATAGCTCTGGCTGAGGCAAACATTGAGGGTTCGCAGCATGATAAAAAGAAGCTGCACTTCTCCTCATCCGTTTGAGCCTGATTTTTGGTGGCAATTAAATAGGTTTCAAAGCGCTCCATGAATCCTTCCCAGGATTCACCGGCGGAGCCGAAAGGAGCGAAAGGCGGCAGTGAATTCATATTGATTAATCAGACTTGTGAGGAGCGGAGTGACTGAGATCCTGACAGGAAAATTTTTTCCTCAGCGTTCGGTGCTGGCGCGGACAGCGACTTACAGCAGCTAGCTG
Organism: Thamnophis sirtalis; assembly: GCF_051295495.1. Lineage (NCBI taxonomy): Eukaryota > Metazoa > Chordata > Lepidosauria > Squamata > Natricidae > Thamnophis > Thamnophis sirtalis. The sequence continues at coordinate 82,025,043 of NW_028261382.1, forward strand.
AGATAAACTCTCTGTCTTTAAACCTAGGCTTGCGTGGAATCGCCAAATCCCATCCTCGTCGCCAGTTTTAAGTATTGACGGAGGGACGACGCGCAGCCAGGGTTTCAAACAAGAAGAACTCTTTATTCGGTTGAAGGCGATTCAAAGAACAAAAACTCGCGCCAAGGTATTTATACTATTTTTAAACCAATCACCGGCCAGGGACGAGACAGCAACTGCTGACGTCAGTCCCTCGGCCAATCAACAGGAACATTACGTCGGCAACACCCTCTGGAGCTCTCAGCCAATCAGAGAGCTAGAGGGTGTTACTGACAGCAAGAATAATTAACCAATATTTAACAATCTCTGTTGCTTCTTTTTTGACCCTTTTATAGTTTTACCACTTAGCTCTTAGACATCCATTGCTTTTAAATATCTCTTCTATCTCTTGCCTTGAGGTAGCAGATTAACTCACTTAGCTCTGCAAAGGTGCAAATAAAATGTTCCCTGACCTTGTCTTTTTTTAAAAAAAATTTTTTATTATTTTTTAAACTAACAAAAACAAAACAACACATATAAAAAAACTTTCCTCAATTTCATCAAGCATGTCGTTTGGTTACAAACTTTTGTGCATCAGTTTTTACAATTCAAAATAAGATCACTGGTTATCCATCAAACATAACTAAATACCTACTTATCATTGAGCATTATGTGTTCAAGTTACCGCTAATATTAATCATCCATAGAATATACAATACTTATAGTGTAGCATATTCAACTCCAGAAATAGTTTCCCATTGTTAATCCAAAGAGTTATTGAACATTTCAATTCATATATATATATATCAATTTTTCATTACATCATCATTAGTCCATTTAACATATAAAAATCTTACCAATATAACATGTTCCCTGACCTTGTCTTGTCTTATTTCTTCTAGTTTCTCTCTTCTAGCATCTTGAGGTTGGGTCTCATGTTTGTCCATTTCTTGGCCTTCTCTTGTCCCTCAGTCGTCAATATACTCTTAGCTTTTGTCTGACTATATGTATGTATAGCAATAGCATTTTAGCTTATATACTGCCCCATAGTACTTTACAGACCTCTCTATCCCTGTAATGGCAAACCTATAGTGTGCATGCCAGAGGTGGCACACAGAGTCCTCTCTGTCGGCACATGCACCATTGCCAGCTGGGTCTTTGGGTTTCCGGCTCATGCATGCACACCAGCCAGCTGGTCTTCACATGCACCTGTGCGCTGGAAACCTGAAGACCAGCATATGCACCATCCAGCAATTCTTTGTGTTTCTGGTGCTCTGGTGTGCACATTCCGGTTTGGGACTTGGTGCCGAAAAGGTTTGCCATCACTTCTCTAGGCAGTTTACAGAGTCAGCCTATTTTTCCCAACAATCTTGGTCCTCATTTTATCGATCTCAGAAGGATGCAAGGCTGAGTTAATCTTGACTCCCAGTTCCAGCTCCCTCCCTCGCGCCCGTCTGCACATCATCAAGATGAAGAGCAAGAGGAGGAATTCTGGAATTTGAAGTCCACAAGTCTTAAAGCTGTCAAGTGTGAACACCCCTGGGGTTTTTTTCTAAAAGGTTAGGGGTGCAAGGGTCTTGTAACTTGACAGCTTTAAGACTTGCACACTTCAGTGCCAGAGTTCCTGAGCCAACATGACTGGAGAAAGAATTCTGGGAGTTGAAGTCCAAAAGCGCTGTTAAGTGAGTTTCACCACATTTTACAAATTGGCCATGCCCACCCAGTCACATGGCTGGCAAGCCACTCCCCCAGTCACATGGCCAGCAAGCTACTCCCACAAAGCAGGCCACACATACAGAAGAGGTTCTAAAAAGTTTTGAAACCCACCACTGCTCCTGGCTGTGGGTAGAGCCCTGTCAGGATCGAACTCTAGGCTGTGGTCAGAATTTGCCTTCAATATGCAGTTTAATCACTGTGTTACCAGGATTCCTCTAATAACTCAATGAGTTATTATATACTCTCTGAGCCATATACGATGTAAGCATTATTTGCATATTGCTCCCAAACAGGTCCTTATTTTACCAACCTCAGAAGAATGGATAGCTGAGTCAATCTTGACTCCAGGCTGTGGGCAGAGTTTGCTTGCAATTCTGCACTTTAACCACTGTGCCCCCCAGTATAGTTCTTTTGTTGGCCTCCTAGTTTTTCCTTAATCTGTCCTTACAGCTGTTCTCTTTCTTAATGAGCTGTCTATCTCCACAAATCTTTGGGGGAAAACAATATATTTGTTCTTCCTCTCCAATCTTCTTTTTAGTCTGCATCTTCTGAAATTTTTGCTCTGCTGGATTGCCAATTATAGTTTCTTTGCATCTGTCAGCTACCCCCAGTCATGCCTCTAACAGCACTATATCTTCCATTACTTGTCACTTAATTTTTCTTCTTGGAGCATTTTCTCAGCAATGTTATTTATGTTTGGGTTTGTGGATTTTATTTTATTTTTGTAATTTCTGGTTTTCTTCTTTTCTCTTTTCTTTTCACTCAAGGGGAGTTGTTTTTCTAACCAGCATCTCTTCTCTAGTAGTCTCAGGTCCTTATTTAATAGTTCTCAAGCCCACCTCCCTCTTCCAGAAAACCACTTTTCTATGCATTGTAGGATATGCATACTTGTTGGGAGACACTAACAAGTGGCTAATATCTTGGGAAAAGTAAGGAGAATCTTCCTTTTCACAAAAACAAATACCTATAAGGTATTGATTTATTGAGCCATTCTGATAGAGCATGGGTGTCAAACTCAAGGCCCGTGGGCTGGATCTGGCCCATGGGGCCACCCTGGAAATAGCGAAGGACCAGCCTGCAGTGCCTCTGCCACAGAGGTGGGTTCCTACCAGTTTGCACCTGTTCGGTAGAACCGGTTCGTCAAATCTACCAAACCGGTTAGAAGAGGTTCCACCAATGGACCCGGAAAGCAGGCCACACCTACAGAAGAGGTTCCAAAAATTTTTGAAACCCACCACTGCTCTGCCAGCAAAAACAGAGCTTGGGAGGCTGCACACAGCTCCCACTGTTCCATTTTAGGTCACAGTGGCCTCCTGCAGCCCTCTGCTAGCGAAAATGGAGCCCAACCCTCTCGAGCTCCATTTTCTCTGTCAGAGGGCTTCAGGAGGATTCATCCAGCCCCACCGGGCCACCACAGGTACCCCCGACACAAGTGACATCGATCTGGCCACACCCACCCTGGCCACACCCACCCTGGCTATGCCCCCCAGCCCCCCTCCCAAGGTCAAACACAACCCTGATGCTGTCCTCAATGAAATCGAGTTTGACACCCCTGCAATAGAGTCAGATAAAGGCTAGGCAGAACAAAGAGAGTGACAGAAAAAGCAGAAGCTACCAATGGCCATATAATGATATGGGGAGGGGGACCTAGACTGGGAACTAGAATTTGAAAACCAAAAGCAAGCTGAGGAAGAAATTAACAAGCGATAAGTAGAGTATTTGTGTGTGTAGAAGCTGTAATGATATTAGAGATATTAACATTTGAATTGTTGGAAATTACAGTGTAGATGAAGTGTGCATGGAATAGGCTTCCTCTTTATAATAATAATCTCCCCTTAATTTCTCTGCTTGCACATCGGTACACTCTTCTTATCTGCTTCAGGTATATCAGCATCTTAGTGGGGCTGACACGGTTGGAAGGTACAAGGCACGGCCATCTCATTGCCTCCCAGATGTTAGATGTGGCAATCCAAATGAAGGCCATCCGCAAATTTGCTGTGTCCCAGATGGCCATGCCAATGCTCACTTGCTAGCCAGCAACCCGCAGAGGAAGGGAATCTGTGAGGTGCTATACACCACAGCTTGCTTATATATATATAGGCGGCAATCGGTGGTAATGTGCTGTGGCAATCCCCGCCAGCCTCGAAGGATCTAAAACGGTATGCAGAGGCTGAAAACAGGATGCACGGAGGCAAAAAACACGACACATGGAGGTGCTGATGGGCTGTGGCAATCCCTGCAGCCTGGAACAGCTGATTGATGGTATTCTGGAAGGCAGATCAAATCACCAATCAGCTGCTCATACTGAATCAGGCTGGGATAATGGGCTGAAGCTGACCAGGATGTCTGCTGTTTGCTATAAGGACGCTAGGCAGAAGAATACTGGTGGATGCTGGTAGGCAGAGGCAGAATGTTTTTTCTTGTTTTCCTCCCCAAAAACTAATGTGTGTCTTATACTCCAGAGTGTCTTATAGTCTGAAAAATGTGGTAAATCTTCCCTGCTTGAATTGGCTTCTTTCAAGCTGGCTGGGAAAGTCTTCAATGACAATCATATGACCCTGGAAATATTGCTACCATAAATACATGTCAGTTGCTAGGCACCCAAATTTTGATCACATACCCAACCCCTATGACTGTTGGAATGCAACAAATGTCATATGTATCAAGATGAGTTGTAAGTCACATTTGAAACTGCCATTGTAACTTTGAATGATCACTCAGTGAATGGTTGTTAAGCCTCTACATTTTGTGAAGAGCTAACCTTGCACTGTTTACTATACTATCTACAAAAGGCCACCAAGAAAAGCTTTTTTATAAGATCCATAAGCATTCAGAGTTTAAAGTAGAAAAATAGAAGGTTTGATTTATTTGCAGCACAACAATGGTAGCCCTCGGCATGCAACCATAAGTGAGTCTCAAATATATGTTGTTAAATGGGACATTTGTTAAGTGAGTTTTGCCCCATTTTACAACCTTTCTTCCCTCAGTTGTTAAGGGACTCGCTGCAGTTGATAAGTTAGTAACTTGGTTGTGAAGTGAATTTGGCTTCCCTATTGACTTTGCTTGTCAGAAGATCACAAAAGTTGATCACATGACCTTGGGGCACAGCAACCACCATAAGTATAAACCAGGGGCCAAGCATATGAATTTTGATCACATGATCATGGGGATGCTGCAAAGGTTGTACCTGTGAAAAACAGTCATAAATCCATTTTTTACAGTGCCGTTGTAACTGTGAATGGTCACTAAATAAAGGACTACCTGTAAATTAAAAAAAATAGTAAGATGTTGGAGTAGCATTAAATATTTCTGTCCTGCCATGATACACCAAAGAGCAAAATCCTCACTCTTAAAAATAGATATGCTCATTCTATCAACCAACAACAATATGTGTTTTTCTTCATTCGGGTTTAACTACTAAACAGTCTCACCTTCTGCCTCTCCATTTTGCTGTAGCTTTTCTATTGTCAAAGGATGTAACCAGGCTACACCATCCAGGGAAGTGATAACTGGCTTAACAGATGGTGTGGGGAGGGGGGAAATAATTGATCCACTGGGGCAGATAATGAGCGAACCATGGAGTGAGAAGCATAAATAATTGGATTTGCAAATATCAACTAAATTTTACAGGAAGAGTGACATTGTTGGCTGATCGTCATCACTTATACAGTTTTGATATTTCGTGTATTATGAAATGTCTCTGAAATGCCAATTCCTCAAGGCTATTATATGTACAATGTTGGAGAAACACGAAAGTGCACACCATGGAGGAAAGGATTATGAAGATGGCAGAAATTGCAAAACTGACCTGTTTGATCAGGGATGAAATAATAAATACTTTTGTAAAAGACTGGAACCTTTTTATGGACTTTATTTATTTATTTATTGGAAATAGGAAAAAAATAAAATGGTGATTCCTGGATTTGTTGATTAAAAAGGGTTGAGTATGGAATAGAAGGGGAAAATATAATGTAATATTAAAGTATGAGGAGGGATAATTAACTTGTTTGTAACTGTTGTAAAGAAGACAGGAAGTCAACTATTTAATAATCTTTTCTTTAGGCCCATTGAATTGTTTACCAGAAGGTCAGTAGTTCGAGATCCAAGTACCACATAATGGAGTAAGAAATCCCATTCTTGTCCTGGCTTCTGCCTACCTAGCAGATCAAAAACATGCAATGTGAATAGATAAATAGGCACCATTTTGGTGGGAAGGTAACAGCATTCTCTGCACCTTGGTATATAGTAATGCTGGTCATATGACCATAGAAATTGTCTTCAGACAATATTGCCTCCCTCTCTCTCCACCAAGAAATGGAGATGAACATTGTCCCCTAAAATTGGATAAGACTGGACAGAGGAAATATTTATCTTTATCATCTGTATCGTATCTCACACTTTTTTCCCCTTAACTTTCCTTTTATATATGTTTTCATGTTTATCTGTTATTCCTGTAAACATCTTCCATAAAAATAATATAGATATATAAATGAAGTGCCAATTACTACTAGAAATGTTTGCTTTGTGTTTTAAGTAAAGTATATCTGAGATGTTTAATATAAATCCTTTACATGATTTTGCATGGCGAAGAAAGATGAGTAAGAGTTGCAATATGGATGATGCCACACAGTTCCAAAGGCTTTTGATAGTAGTTACGAATTATAAGAAGTTTCCTGCTGGGAAAAGACAAGGTCCACCTAATCCCAAATATCAGAAGTAACTTGGGTTACTTCTAGGTTTGTGGATTTCTTTCATGCAAATTACTACTACTAAAAGTGTTTTTTTCTTCAAAAGGCAACTGAACTTTGTCTTTCCTTGAAGATGTTTCACTTTTCATCCAAGAAGCTTGTTGAGTTCTGACTGAATAGTGGAGGATAGAAGGGTTTATATTCCATCCTCCACCATTCAGACAAAACTGAAGAAGCTTCTTGGATGAGAAGTGAAACATCTTCAAGGAAAAACCAAGTCCAGTTGTCTTTTGAAAACGCACCTTTGGGAAAACCATGATATGAATGACATTCCATAGATATTTTTGCTACTAGTTTGAAATGGCACAGCATTTGTTTTTGGAATAATATGTGAAATAAATTTCTTCTTTTTGAGAAAAAAAAACATACCAGTACAGCATATTCTCACATGCATTCAAGATGTTGAACGTATTTTAGTTATTTTTTTTCTTTTTTAATAACAACCCGATGAGATGACTATTCCAAGGCCTAACTTGAATCTCTCTTGCCTTTGACTTTCTCCTCTGATTGTCTCTTTCATTCCAGGTTTGACCACAAGGAGTGCTCAACTTACATAATAGGATAAATTAATTCATCGAGGTCCTCTTTGTCCACTTCATTCTGTGTCTGCTGTTTCTGTTCTCCATCCACTGTCATTCTTCACATTTAAGGAATGAGCTTCTGTTGCAATGCTATTTGTACTGCAGCCAGGAGAGACTCTGCTTTAGGTAATCCTCCCTTAAGCTGGCTGCTTAGTGATCATTTGAAGTTACAACTGACCTTCCCCCCTCCCCCCAAAAAGAGGTACTTACAACCCAGGCTCAAAGTCCTGACAGGCATTACCTCCTCCCCTACAGTCACATGATTGCATTTTAGGACCTCAGCAACCAGGCTGCATTTAAGGCTGTTTGCAGCATCCCAGGGTCATATGACTAGGATGTACTATTTATTTATTTTTTGCTGGAAACTGGTCTTATTTCTGGTTTACAGCAAAAAGTACCTTGGACAGTTGTTTAATGCCCGTGACATTCACTTAACAACTATTGTATTCTCTTTATGATCTCTACATTTGCTTAATGCCTGCCCCCCAAAAACGTTGTAAAATCAAGTTGGGTATATGGATGTCTCAAGTTATAACTGGCATGTGATGGGAATTCTGGATTTTCTTAAATTCGGACAGTTCCAAGAAGCATGAACTGCTTTCTCTGACACTCACACAGGCTTGATTTTTGCCTGTTCTGTCGAACCCCTGTTCCAAGCCTCCCTCCTCTTACAAGACAACTCTGAAGCATTTCATAAAGGAGGAACATTTCAGCTTTGTTATTTCAGAGGCTTGGAACCAAGATGTTGATTGCTGTAATTACACTGCCAAGCAGTAGAGTGGATGTATTATCACAGCAGCTAAAAATACTGGGAGGAGGATAATCCTTGCGGCAAGGAATGTGCCATGCAGTATTCAAGAGCAGGTGTTGCCAGAAGTATTACTTATTTCATCTCAGTCTGTCGGCGGTAGTGGGTTCAATATGGACACACACCCATTTGGTTGGGTGATTGGTATATGTATAACCCTGCTTTTGACCAGTGTTTGAGAAAAAAAATATTATTTTTTTAAAAAGCAGTCGTTTAATTAGAAATGCTGGCAGGGAGGCTAGAAGTGAATCACTAAAGCAGGAATTCTTCACCTTTTTTGCCCACAGACCCCTTTGAGAGTCTTGCGAAACCTACAGTCTCCTTCCTAGGAAAATGAATTAAAATGCATTCAATGTAAAATAGGGAAAATAAAATTGCAATTCTATCCCCATCCATATTTGCAGACCCCCTTAGAATCTACGCACAATGGCTCATGGGGGGGGGGGAACCTCTAATTTAAGAATCCTTGCACAAAGTTATGCTCTTGAATATGGATTTTCTTTCGCTTCGTTACTCTAAAATATAAGTGCCTCAAATTTTCCTTACTCTGACATTTTTACAACGGCTGCATTCTACACCATGCTGTACAAGGGAGGTTTGTTAGTTCCTTGTCTGTAGAGATTCTCAGTCATCCAGGTAGCGTCAGGAACAGTTGTCCCAAAGGTGGCAACTGGAATTTATTATTTGAAGATGTTTTGCTTCTCATCCAAGAAGCTTCTTCAGCTCTGACTGATGGTGGGGAATGGAAGGAATTATATTCCTTGCAGACAGCAGGTCATTTGCATTCTTGTAGAGAGTTGTTGAGGCCACTTGGAGGTTTGTCTGTGTCCTCAGGGTCACAGACAATGGGTGTGGAGCCTTCTTGGAACTGCTGAATGGAGTGTTTTGTGGAGCTGTGTTTTCTGAAGGATGGTTGGTTGGTTTTTTTTTTTTTTTTTTTTTTTGCTCTATGTCTCTTCACTGTTGAACACAGGCACAGGATGTTGGGGATGAGTTTGGGTTGTGTGCATCTCAAACTGAAGCATGAATAGTTCCTGTAGCCTACAATATTTTCTAGAAATCCATTCATATTCCTGCACCATTCTAAGGGTGTTCATCCCAAAGTGCTTAGATGTCTGTTGTGGCCCAGCAGGAGCCATTGGAGTTGCCACCAGACTCTGACAGCGAGGGGCCCTCTGAGTCGGCTCTGGAGGATGTGGAGGACCCTGGACAGGGTTCCGACTCTGAGCGGGGCACAGAGAGGTGGTTGACCACCAGGAGGCGCCTGAGCCTTGGACCAGTGGGGAGGAGACAAGGGAGAGTGATCCAGACGCCAGCAGTAAATTGTTCTTGGATGCCCGGCACCGAAGAGCTAATGGGTGTCAGGAACAGTTGCGCAAGTACAGGAGGTAATTGCACTCAGCTGGTGGTCATTAGGCTCCTCTCCAGATTATAAAAAGGACTGCTTGTGCACACGCCCCTCTTGCAGAAGTTAACGCAGGAATTAATGTTACATTAATTATTGTGAGCTTGGCAGGCTGGATTGCTGCCAAGCCTTATCTGTGCTGGATTGCTGCCCAAGCTTGTCTGTGCCGGTTTGCTGCCAAGGACCTGTCTGTCTGTTAATTAAATGCCGTAACTTATCTTTGGCTCGGAGTGTTTGTTGGTGTGGGACGAGGGGGGGGGGGTTCAGAACAGATGTCTATGGAGATTCTCAGTCATTGAGGTCATGGTTGTCCCAAAGATGCTTTTTTCAAGAGGCAACTGGACTTTTTTGTTTTTCTTTCTTTTAGTTACTTTCAGTTTTTTCAGTTCCTTCACTTCTATTTCTCATTAATGGGTTTTTCTCTTTTCTTTTTAGCGTATGGTATGTATTAGCCAGGGATCACCAAGGTAGCTGGCTGCCTCTATTGAAGGAAATTTTTCAGGTGGTTTTATCTTACCCTCCTGAATGCCAGTAGGCAATCGGGGGAGGCTCCTTTCCTATCCCTACACGGTTTATTTGCTCACGGGAATCAAGCCGCCAAACTGCCAACCTCAGCGGAATGCAGGCTCAGCGTCTTACTAGATGAGCCACCATAGCCCCATTAGCTGTATAATATTGTTGATATAATACTAAAAAAATATGTGGAATGCATATATGTTTGCTGCATGCTTGCTTGTTTGTGCACATTTAGGCCACTAAACAATGTGTAGAGACATTAGAATCAGCAGGAACCTTCCTCTTAAATAACAGAATAATAGAGTTGGAAGGGACCCTGGAGATCTTCTAGTCCAACCCACTGCTGAAGTGGGAGACCCTATACCATTTCTCTTCTAAAATCTCTTCTAAAAATCTCCAGCATTGGAGCACTCAGAAGTTCTCATCAGTGCAAGCCATTACACTGATTAATTGTTCTCACTGACAGGAAATTTTTCCTCAGTTCTAGGTTGGATCCTTGATAAGTTTTCAATCACTTGTATCTTTACTTTTGATATATTTTATGTGGAACATGAGAAAGCGCCTTCCTGTGTCTTTTACAAAGTTTGATATACTTTTGTATCAAAAAGGTTAGTCTACAATGAAAAGAATATGAGGAAGGCATTTTCTTCTGACCCTTCTTTTATTATCTCATGGCTTCCTGGAGATTGTGACCCACACTTGTAAAATGCAAAATTAGTTAATAATATTTTTTAAAATAAAATTTTAACTATTCGTTTTTTACTTTTGAAAGCCATTTGCAGGATCTTCTGGGTCAAGAGTTGGAATATTAATTGAATAAATAATAGCAATAACCGGTAAATGTTCTCCAAGTGAGCTCAATAATTCTCTGAATGACTATATTAAGTGGTTCACGAGTATAAGTGCTTTGAAATACATTGTTAAAAGAGTGAAATAATTTGTGAAGTATTTTATGATAGCTTGCATTAACATTCCTTCTGACATTATACTTTATAGACTTTTCATCCAAGCATTTAAAAATGAAAGCATAACATTACATTCACTATAATTCAGAAGCTTCATCTTCCCATTCAACCTATTTTCCCAGATTGCTATAAAGATAAAACAAAGGGAGATCAACACTTCTACTTATTCTATGCTTCCACAGAAACGCTAGATTATAAATGCAATAATAAATTACCTATATCAGAAGAGCAGGCAGAACCCAGGGATGGAGTCAAGAGGGTAATCAGCTTAGAGTCTTAACGTTCTCACAAGTGATCTAAGTCCGGCCCCTCTTGAATTCCAGCAATTCTTATCTAGCACCAATTTAGTGATTCTTGAGTATAGGCATGACCAATAAATCATCTTAACTGGAACTTAGTATGCATTTCTGGTTCTTCATGTTTGACATTACCAAAACAAACATAGAAAACCAAATGTACTCTTGGTGACAAAGGCATTTTTCCTACACTCTGTGCAAAATAATAAAATACAAGGATGGATATGATTTCTTTCTACTTATATATTGTGTTGACTATTTTATTAGCCTATCAGTACTCCCTAGATTGTACCATTGTACTACCCTGTGTCCCCCAAAATAAGACCTCCCTGGATAATAAGCCCAATTGAGTTTTTGAGCGCATAAGCTAAAATAAGCCCTCCCCTGAAAATAAGCCCTCTCCTAAAATATTTAAATGCATGTGCAGCCGGTCCCCCCTGGGGGGAAAGGGGGGAACATGCCTCACGTGTCCCACATGCACCTGCCATCCATGCGGAATGGCCTCATGGAGGCCACTACCACAAATCCTAGCTACCGCACCCCTTCTCTTAGTGGCGGCCGCAATAAGAGCGGCAGGTCCAGTGACGCTAGGTCTGGCAAGAGTGTGCCAGAAACAGACAGAATGTCCAGCCCTCTCTGGATCAGCTGATCCATGGGCTGCGGACTACAGACTGAGGTTAAGGGGCCTCCTGCACCTCAAAAATAATAAGACCTCCCTGAAAATAAGACCAAGCACTTATTTCAGTGGGTCAAAAGAAAATAAGATCCTGTCTTATTTTCGGGAAAACACGGTATATTCTAATAACTGAGATTACATCTCAGACAACTGTATTAATGATGGGTTCATGGGCACATTTATGTAGTTTTCTTAGCAAGTAACCCTCCCTTTTAAGGAGTCCCCCCCTCATTTTAGTCTATATCATGGAATTTATTGATGTCTTTCATCCAAATCAGAACTCACCCTGCTTAACTTCTTGGGAGCAGGGAAGGTTGGATAACTACTGTTCCTAGCTGAGCGTTGCACTCATATGTCTCTTGAAAGACACGTATTTAAGGGAAGGCAGTTAGCAGAACATTTTGTAAAATGCTGCAGTTTCTGATTCTAAGGATTGCACACTGGAGCCATTGTTGCTTGGCAATCTTGCTGTAGGGAAAGCTGTCTTCTTTGATCTCATAAATCAGCCAGGCAGGCTTTTAATTAGCCTTGGATGTTTGGGAGCTGAAAGAAAGGCAACAGGATGTCCCCTTGAAGCTAACGTTGTGCTCACTGGGACATACTTACAATAATTGGTGTGTCATTATGTGAGTATTATGTCTCAATATAAGCGGAGGGGCAAAGGGGAGGCAGCTGTATTCATCCAAAGTTAAATTCAGCTGGGTGACAGGATGAATGAGTATTAGGGATTGATACCCCCTTTGCTATTTGCATTTCATACCATATGGTTGAAGATGGTAAAAAGACAGGAAAGATTAAGTGTTTCATTCCCGCCTTCCCCAGAATATCATTAACAAGAAAAACCTCCTGGAAATATTGTAGTTTAGGAGGTTCCCTATACACCACCACCCCATTCCTACTCCCTCCCCAAAAAGTGTTTCAGAGAACTTTCATCTTCAGGAACCAGCTACAGAAGGGCCACTCCCACCCGGTCACATGGTCACCAAGCCACTCCCACAAAACAGGCCACACCTACAGAATAGGTTCTAAAAAAAATTGAAACCCACCACTGCTTCTTTCTCACCCAAACTATCTGAATTGAGTTGCTTCTTACTTCTCTGCAATGCATTGCCTCCCTCCTGAGAATCTGGACAACAATCCATATCAGACTAGGTTTCTGCTTCTTTAGGAATATAAGCAATTGCACAAAGAACCACTTGTACAAAATGGTTAAAATGGGGGTGAGATACATAGAAAGTAAAGAAATGCTTTCTTGTTTCTTTTTCTTTTTTTAGTAAGGGGAGATTGCATGTATGTGAAATGTCAAAGAAATAGCATGGAGACCAATTCTGCATATGCCTGACAAGACTTCAAATATTGGAACACTGTTGGATTAAGACTTGGGAACTAAAGCTAAATCCACAGCAGTTCACAGACTAACTTTGGGCCAATCCTTCTCTCTCTAAGTCCAGTCTACCTGGCAAGAGATGGAGGAGAGAATATTACTATATTCTTCTGCTTTAAGTGATTCTGACAAATCCTTGCTTTCTTTTTTGCTACGCATACCTAAGCTGATATCTTTCCTTCTTTGTTTCTGCTCTTCATTCCATGTGTGCAGGCTACTTCAGCTGACTGCAGTTCTGCAGTTTGGCTGTTCAAATCTCACCGGCTCAGGGTCGACTCAGCCTTCCATCCTTCCGAGGTGGGTAAAATGAGGACCCAGATTGTTGTTGGGGGCAATATGCTGACTCTGTAAACCGCTTAGAGAGGGCTGAAAACCCTATGAAGCGGTATATAAGTCTAACTGCTATTGCTATTGCTATTGGTCATCAACATTTTCTTTTGTATTTTTAAGAAATGCATCATTTTGCTGTTTTTATTCTATATAAATGGTCTGCAAGTCGTAATATTGATTTATTTTAGGGAATGGTTTCGCTTGCTGCCTTTTGGAGGTCTAAATGACTTGGAAAATGTAATAACCAATTTGAATTGTTTTTGGTGTTCTACCAGCAACTCCGAAGGCCACAAGCATTTAATAGACTGTTTCTCAGTGTAACCATTATTTTCATAGATCACTGCCTTAATAACAATTACCATTAGGGAATCTGTGTGTATGTGTGCATATTCCTCCTTCAACACAACCTTCTTTTATGTCACTTTTATAGACGTTAAAGCAGCATTTTATTCGATATCCCAAGCTAAATTCTGGGAAAGAGCAATGATGGACAGGATGCATGAAGAGCTCACCATTGCTGTTTCCCACAATTCAGCAAAATTATGTCATTCTTGGACAGGAGGAAAGGAAATGTCAACAACCAGCACAAGACATACATACATACACAAATTTGAAACAAATCATCGCTTGCTTATTTCCTGATAAAAATACCTTGTTGGTATGTGGATTTTTCTTCCGATTACATCAGGATTAAATTTCATCCCTGCATGCTACAGTATAGTCCTAATGAAAATTGTCCCTTCTTCTTTTTTCTCTTAATTAAAAATGTCAGGATTATCTTCATGTCTAGTTTGCTTTGTCTGAGCTTGATAAAAGATCTATTTCTCCTTCAGTCATACAGTTCTATGCTGACACGAGGCAAACAAATACATTACATGATACAGTTTTTTTTTTAAAAAAACCCTAAGCTTGCTTTCTTGAGTGCTGACTTTTAAAATAATAATCAATCAAATATTTCTAACCAGTGATTTTATAGTCTCTAATCAATTGTCTTATCTTTGTGAGGCAAGTAACATTTAAAAATCAACAGTCAACCCAAATGTTCTGTACAGGAGGTTATTTTCGTGAGAGACTGAAATTAGAACAGCAATAAACAATTTGCAAGCTGAAAAGTTGAAAACATTATCCTCCAAGGATGCTTTGTTGCTGCTGTTCTTCTCCCCCACTTGGTGTGTGTGAGAGAGAGAGGGGGAAGGGAGAGAGGGAGAGAGGGAGGGAGGGAGAGAGATATGGGTGGTGGTGATGGTGGTTAGAGTGTGATTCTTTCCATGGAAACTTTATACAATATCATTGCAATGGCTGATGCCCAAGAACTGCCTTGTTTTCTCCTTAGTACTCACCTAACCACCTCCACCATTTTTTAAATCTATTATTATTGTTGAGTGTCAGCTTATATTTATTGGCCATTTTGTTTTGAGCTGTTCTCCCAACCATTTTGGGAAAGTCATTACTGCCTCTTCTTCCTCTGTGTGAACTATAGCGCACACACCCAATATCTGGCAGTCAGAGACTTTATCAAGTATGCAATTCAAATTATTTTTTTAAAATCTTTTTATTTTTTATTAACAAACATGTAAAATACACACACACAAAATTTAGACGTACATCCCATTTACACAATAAGGTACGAACAGGAGCTTCCTGTTTTTTCTAATAACAATTATCAATCGATACCGCTCACCTTATATTATTTCCCCTTCTATTGTATTTCATTCGAATTTCACCATTCTTAACCCTCTCATTTTACTCATAACTATTATTTTTGAGTTTTGTTATATTCCTTCATTGATTCTTGTTTCTTTCCTCCATCCACCTATACCATTTATCCCATATCTGGTAGAATTCTGATTCTTCTTTTCCCTGGATTTCTTTAGTTAGTTTGTCCATTTCAGCACAATCCATAACCTTTCTTATTATTTCATCTTCGCTTGGAATTAATTTGTTTTTCCATTTCTGGGCAAAGGCAATCCTTGCTGCCGTAATTATATGTGGTATTAAATACTGGATTTCTTTTTTGTATTTTGCAGACATTATTCCCAATAAAAAAACTTCAGGTTTCCATTCTATTTTGATACCTGTTATTGTCTCCAGCCAATTTTTGATCCTTTTCCAAAAAAATTTAGCCTCCTCACAGGTCCACCATAAATGGTAACATGTTCCGTGTATTGATTCGCATTTCCAACATTTTTGGGAGGTATTTGATAAGATTTTAGCTAACCTTGTTGGTGCCAGGTGCCATCTGTAAAACATTTTATACTGGTTTTCCTTGTATGCAACTGATAGTGTCATTTTTAAGTTTGTTCCCCAAAATTCAAATTGTTAATACAGACAAACATACATATATACACACAAACACAAAACATTCATTGATTGGAAGGCTTAATTAGCTCATTAGTTTTGTTTTATTTTATTTCAAATAATATTGAGAATTTATTTTTCATATACAGTTATTTCATTGCATCCCGTATCTATAGGTACATTTGTTCATTCATTTGTTCATTCATTCATTCACTCACATGCACACACACACACACACAAGATATGGGACAGAAATAGCACTGGTCGTGCTTTTTAGTGATGTCTGGTGGGAATAGGATTTGGTAGAGCATCTGTCCTTACTCTGTATATTTTCCTCTTTTAAAGTTAGGTGAATATTTTACACTGATGTTTGTTTGTTGTATTGTCCGCAACACCCATCAACAACCATTTTGAATGGTTGAAGTAATTGTTTCTCGCCAACAACTGAGCTTTTCACAACTAGTATTTGCCTTTTTTGCCTTAAATAAATCTGCACTGTCTCTCAAGTTTAACTGGTCAAAGTAGTAATCTGTAAAAGATGCTCAAATTAGATATCTTTACAGTGAAAGCAAACAATCATGATGATCAAAACATCATAA
The DNA here is from genome assembly GCF_051295495.1 of Thamnophis sirtalis. Classification (NCBI taxonomy): domain Eukaryota; kingdom Metazoa; phylum Chordata; class Lepidosauria; order Squamata; family Natricidae; genus Thamnophis; species Thamnophis sirtalis. Next base: position 82,041,383 of record NW_028261382.1, read on the forward strand.
TCTTTCATAATCTACTACACTTGGCTAATTTTTCAATTTTTTGGTTTCAAAATTCAAGAATTGATTTATTAGCAGATGGCTTGATCCACAAGTATCTATTAGATATATGGGTACTTTGAAAAAGTATTAACAACATAGTCATGGATGAGCCAAAGCCAATTTTTTTTTCAGTCTGTTGGCACCTAAAATTCGTAGGTTATCTGTGGGTATATACAGTAATTTTAGCATGTTTCGGTGAAGATTATTTAAGATGGCATTGAGCACATCTTTCCTAATCCTGGCCCAGTTGTATTACCTGGTTATACTGTAATTCTTGCAATATTTGTTCATCCACACTCTGGAAATGGGTTGTGCTGTAGTCTTAATTTTTAAAAACCACATTCTATTGATTCCAGTGGTTACATGTGTGCTTGATTTACATTAGCTAATAACTGGATCTTCAAAACTAAAATTCCTCACTATCCCTCTATAGAGTCAATGGCTCTACAGTCATTTCAGCCCATCTGAAATAATATGGGATCCCCTGCTTGAGCAAGGGGTTGGACTTCAAAATCCTTTCCAACTCAACTCAACTCAACTCTACTCTACCCTACCCTACCCTACCCAACTCTACTCTTCTATTAATATTAATATTAATATTAATGAATAACCTAATTGTTGATAAATCTGAGTTTACATACCTGTGATTAGCACATGTTGAACAGAGTCACCCAAGCTAGTGATTATCACTACATCTAATATGATGCATTCTTTTGCCATGACACTTGCTTTTTGCATTGTTAGTCCAACATATTGTATATAATGATATTGTTAGAGTTTCTAAAGGGGAATCTGGTTTTAATTACTGTAGTGATGAATGATTTGTTCAACTTAAAGATCAAGGCATTTTTTTCCCCAGCACCACAATTCAAAGTCATCAATATGTTTTCTTTGTTCAGCCTTTCTAATGGGCCAGTTTTCACAGTCATATATATTACAACTGAGAAAACAATGGCCTTGCCAATATGTACTTTTGTTGTCAATGTGATGCTGCTGAACTTTAATAATCTACTCTGCACATAAGGATTTGATTAGGATTCCCATTGAACTACAGTGAAATGAAATAAAACCTTTGTAATTGGGAAAACCAATCTTAATATGTTGCCACCAGTTGCCATCTATTTTTGGGGAAAAAATAACTTTAATAGTGACATTAAAATAAACATCATTATGACACTTCTAAAATATCACTTGAACTGTGGGATCCTTGATGATCTTGAGCTTGGTGGTTTTCTTGCAGATGTTTGATTACCAAACTAGTTAATATCATCAGTGCTAGAGAGAGTATGATCCATTCTTGTTTTTAGTGACTTGCCCTGTCAGTGTTGGTGGGAGTGATCTTGGTGGTTCCTTGATGAGGCTGTTGTTTACTGTTAGCTTACTTGCCTGCATTGGTAGTTCTTTGATTGGGATATTATATAATTCTTGATTATTGATCAAGTGTTAATCTTAGTGTTGATCTCTGCTCATATGGGGATTGATTGGTAGTGAAGGAGGGTTTATTTGTTTCTTTTTGCGCTTTTTATTGTCTCTTTTGACAGATAAGTCGGTATTGTTTTTCTCTATGTGTCTGTTGATGGCCACTAAATCTGTTGATTTCACACTAAATTAAACAGAGAAATTATGGATAAGGGAGGCATAAAGAATGTAATTATCATACCTATGTATTCTATTCACTAGCAAACAAAATACTTTAAAAGGAATTTGTGGAGATACTTCAGTGTCACACTAAGGATAAATCATGTCTAAAGATTTTGACAATAGAAGAACAGAATAGAAGGTTGAGGGAAAGCTTCATTGGGTCCATGTTTTCTAGAGAATAAACAAATTTGCATTTTGCCTACACATTCTTCTTACTGTTTGATACACTTTTTGAAAATTATTCATGCCATTAAGCTGTCTCACTAATATCACTGTTCTATTTATTGTTTAAAAATGTATACAGGAAATTGTCTATAGATGCAAACACATTTTTGCCTCATTTCCTTATTTAGCAATAAGATTGCTACCCAAAATACAGCACTCTTAATATTTTACTGATTTTGGGGTATCTCCAAATTCATTGGCTCAGATTGATCAATCTTTTCAGGATCCTCCTCTCTTTATGATATCTTTAACACTATTAGTTACATGTAGTTTCAGAACTGAAACAAGAAGCTTTCCATTCCTTCTCTTCTCATCCCCTCTCTCTTACTATAGACTAATAGTTACGCTGTCAAGTGCTGCATACATTTCATTTAACAATGCCTGTCCTCCAGTACTTTCACAACTAAAAAGCCTTTCCCCTTCCTTTGAATGAAATATGTATGTGAACAGTATTAGCTGTGAAAAAATGGTTATCACAATTTCTCATAATCTTCAGCAGCTGCTGTGTGAAATTCCAGGTGAAACTCTTCAGGGTGATAATGTCCATGTATGTGCTTTTAATTGCTTTTTCTTAATCTCTCTCAGACATGCCCAGTATGCTCACAGGGATACTAACTTTTATGAACAATCTGACATGTCCTCTTCAGTTTTTCAGCAGATCAAAAGCACTATTCCAGTTCAAATTTGTGGATTTAAATCAATTATCTGAGTAACAAATAGGATCTGTGGGGTTTTTTCCGCTCCTGAAATGGATCCCTCTCACAATTTCACTGTTTTAATTCAGCAAATTCACCTAAAAGTAAGTCACGCTGATCTTAAATGCCACTGGTTTCAGATTGCAAATGTAAACACCCCAATGAAAGTTTCATTTCATTTCATTTCATTTATTGAATTTCTAGGCTGCCCAATCCCGAAGGACTCTGGGCAGCTTACAGAAATGAAAAATTATTTTAAAAAGAATTAAAACAATGAGACACAACAAAGTTAAGAAAAAGCACAACATAGACCCAATCAGAGAGGGGCCGGACCTCAATCAAGAGGTCAACGGCCCCAGGCCTGCCGGAAAAGCCAGGTTTTAATAGCTTTGCAGAAGGCCATGAGAGTAGGTAGGGGCCGGATCTCTGGGGACAGCTAATTCCATAGTATCTGGTTTATTATGAATTCAGCTTCATGTGTGGCTAATTAGTTTTGCCTTAATATGCATGTGGAACTAGCCATTGTGGCCTTTTGAACAAACCACGTTAAAATAAAACCTGATTCAATACGATGTACAAAGCTTATTAGTGGGTTGTCCAAATTAAGTGCCTTTCTTCAAACCAACGCCTTTTATGTAGCAATGTAACCTGCACATATGTGTCCCTGTGTAAATTTCATAACCTCAAAAAAGATAGAAAGGTCAGCAGTGCAACTATTCTCCTCTTCCCCAGATCTCAATATATTGTCACAATTAACTCTGTAAAATATTGTGAGATCATATTTCCAAACCATAAATCAGTTTTGTCTTTAATAAGTGGTTCTTTATAACAAACTTGCTTTTCAGGGATTTAAAACAATTTGGTTGTGTTGATGTATATGTCCAAATCTATGAAAAAACAAAAAAATCTGAAAAAATAATTTGAAAAATAGCCACTTTGTGCCAATAATTAAGCATCAAATTCTTCTGTGATAATAATAGTAATAGGTGTCTCGAGTGCAATCCCAAAACATCTGGAACACCACTTGAACACCATCAGCATTGACACAATCACCATCGGTCAATTGCAAAAGGCAGCTTTACTTGGAACAGCTTACATCCCGTGACAATATCTTTTAACACTACCAAGCAACAACCTCTGTCTAACCCTGGTCCTTGGGAAGGGCTTGATAGATGGATAAAAATGCCAAATCCAGTCTGAATATCTGGCTGACTGTGTAACTAAATATAATAATACTCTGTATGATATTAAAGCAAGTGTTTATCACGGTGCCTGCCACAATTTCATAATGTTTTTTTTTATTTGTCACTGCAGTGAGAAATTCTTAGAAATATTACAAAATGGAAAGGGAATTTGTGACCAAGTTGCTAAGCAGCAATAAATATATATTCTTGCTCTTCCTTGTGTGCAAAAACAGTGGTCCCTGATCTAAAATCACAGCAGAAGGCTGAGAATGAAGCATGAAATGAAAAATCTTTGCCTACTGCACAGAGAGAATGCCTACAGTGCCCTATCATTTATTATTATCTACCAATATGTGCTGTGAGCCAGACAAGAGAATACTTCAAACTTTGAAATCTCTTTCCTTCCAAATATTTCTTTCATGTATTTTTTTTTCCTACTGTGACTTGGCTGCCCTTGCTTCCATATCTGTGATGAAGCAGAACCAAGCGAAGTTGCAGGTGATTCTACTATGGCTAGAAGAGAAATTCATTTTCCTTGCATGTTAATGCAAATATACTGCATTTCATTTCACAATATTTGAGCCAACTTCGGAAATAAAATTCCAAACTCAAGATTTCTGCGGGTTTTTTTTAAAGCAGTCTAATGTATATAGAAAGAAAAGGTATGCTTGAAGATATGTGGATTAGCAGAAACAATGTTGAAACACAGACAAGTTAGCAGAAAAAGAAAATCAAAAAGTGTACATTAGAAATGTGATGCTGGAATCTGCTTTGTGATTTCACAAAAGTTTTCTTTTGAACTTTAACTCGGATACTTGAGATTTATTTTGGTACCAATAAAGGAGACTATTTGTAGCTCAGGGATGAACTGAGAGGTCCTTGGTGCTCTCTGAGCTTGGTTGGTCTTTTTGTAGACATTTCATTACCCAAACTTACTTACTTACTTACTTACTTACTTACTTACTTACTTACTTACTTACTTACTTCCACCATAGCATCTAGGCTTATATATCACTCATAGTACTTACAGTACTCGGTTGACAATGTTAGCATTTTGCCCCCAATAAGCTGGGTCCTCATTTTACTGACCTCAGAAGGATGGAAGGCTGAGTCAACCTTGAGCTGGTTAGGATTGAAGGGCTGGCAGTCAGCAGAGTCAGTCTGCAATGCTGCATTTTAACCACTACTGCGCCACCATCGCTCCCTACAAGCACGATGATGTTGCCTAATTTGGGTAATGATGTCTGCAAGAAAACAACCAAACTCAGAAAACATCAAGGACCTCCCATTTGTTTTGGTTCTGTCTCTGAACTGACGGTTGAAAATGAAGGCGTATGTTGTGCAGTGGTGCTATTCCTGTTGTACAAAATTCAACTGGTCTGAAATATCCTTGTACACTCATGTTTCCTGTGAAAGAAGATCTTTTAAGAAGTCTTCACTTGGATTTGGGTGAAAGCTTGGGATATCATGGAAGCTGAAAATTGGACACTTGTATGGTGGAAATTCACATATGCCCTGTGGACATTTTGCATCCTAACAAAAGCAAAACTCCAGTCTTCACCAATGAGACAACACCAATGTGTAAAGTATACTAGAAGCAATGTACAACAAAAATATATAATTTAACTTTGGTATACAGAGACACGTCTATATTTGTCCCCTAGTGGACAGGGAAATTAAACCGAATTTCAGTTAAAAAACAGAAATTAAGAAAATCCAACATTGATTGTAAACTATATCTAATTTTTATAGGGCAGATGACAGGATTATAAATCTGGAAGGAACTATTGAGAAATAATTGATTTGGCAATGATATTTTTGTTGAGGAAATTACGTTTGTCTTTTGGTCATCCATATTAGACTGAAACTACTTGTTCATATTGTATTCAGTTTATAATAAATATGTCCTGATGGCTCAGCAGTTAAGATGCTGGTCATGTCAGCTGAAAAACTGATAGCCTAGGTTTGAGACCTGAGCTCCATGTGACAGGATCAGCTCCCCTCTTCACCCAGCTGCTGCCAAACTAGTAGTTCAAAAGCATCCAAATCCAAGTAGATAAATAGGTATTACTTTGGTAGGAAGGTAATAGTGCTCCATGATATCATGCTGGCCACATGACCATGAAAATGTCTTCAAACAGCATGAGCTCAATGGCCTTGAAATGGAGATGAGCACCACCATCCCTACAGTTGGCAATAACTAAGTGAAGTAAAATCCCCATGGATTCCTTTACTATAATAAATACAATTCCAAGAACCACTAAACATGGGTTGTGATCAGACCAGATAACCCGGCCATTTCATCTGATAAGACTGAGCCAGTATATAAATTTCGCCAGCAAATAAATGTATTTCATCTTATAACTATGTGTATAATTTCTGATTCCTATGTGGACAACCTTACATTTGTCTCCATTAAAGTTCATTTATTATTTCCTACACTCCTATCAAGATAATTTAGAATCATGCTTGTCTTCTAACGTATTCCTATCTCACCCACTGTTGTTCGTTTCTAAATTAGATAAGCGTTCCTTCTGCCTCTTCAGCAAATTGATTAATAAAATAAATTCCACTAGGCATATCCAATCCATAGCCTTGCTTCTCACATTAGCAAGCCAGAAACTCAAAATACAGCATCATGATATTAAACCTCTGCTGTTGTTTTGCAGAAATTGATATTTAATAATATACAAATCCTTTGTGGGTATTATAGATCCAGAGACAGGGAGCACATCTTAACTTGAAGTGGGCGGCTCTACCCTTAATACCATATGCACTAATGCTCCAGATACAGTATATATGCTTTATTGTGATGTCTGCAATCTCATTCCAGTCCTGCCTATTTCACACCAGCAAATCCATACATTTGCATGCACTCTATTCTTTCTGTTCTCTAATTATTCAATGAAAAACAGTATGGATTTGACTAGTGAAATAAAGCTCGGCAAGACAACATCCTTGGGCAGCTTTAAAGCTACAAATCTCTTGTTGCAGAATGGCTTTTAAAAATTAAAATCTTGAACTAAAGTTGCCAAGGAAATGCTAATGCGAGGGAAGGGAAAAATAAATAGATAAAAGCAAACAAGCATGGATAGAAATTATACCATCCTCAAACTTAAGAACAAAATGTGCACAGATATAATCCAACAGGCTGAATGCAAATTCTGTCAATACCTATTCATTTTTAATTTAGTTATGATAATCCCTAAACATCACTGTGAATGTTTTGCTTTAAATTTCATCCCATTTCTTATTTACTAAGCACGAATTGTATATGCCTTCTATCTCAATCTTTGTTTCAAATACAGTGAAATATTTGGTTGTGGATACTTGCAAAATATAACAGGATTTATCTGTGCTGTCAGAATCTAAGTGTTATGATGAGAAATTTTGGAAGGGGTAAAAGAAGGATAAATGATAAAAGCACAGTTGTTTTGTAAACAAAAATTAGCATAAAAGGAGGTAGCTTATGAAAGGAAAAATAATGGTGTTTTTTTAAAAAAATCCCCCATTTTAAAGTAAAATAACATGGCAAGCAAATGTTATAAGTACTAATCCTGCCATTTAGGCCTATAACTCAAAACCGCAGCGGATCTTCCTGAAGAAAACCTAGGAAAATGAAGGGAGCAGATTTTTGAGTCTCTGTGAAGTAGCCAATCAAATTGCAAGAAGAAAATAAATCTCAGTGTACAAATCAAGGCTTAAGACAGCAGAAGCAAGAAAACATTGCTTTTAACAGGAAAACATGGGCAGAAGCTGCAGGAGCTGTGGGTTGGAAAACGAACAGAGGACAATGATGTCTTCTCCTGATTCCCAGAAAGTCTTGGTGGTTATACTCATAACAGGGCAACCTGGCTGTGTGGATTTGCCAAAAGTCAGGTAAATACCTTAAAAGAGAAAGACCTGGATTGCCAAAATCAAGGTCTGCTCTGAGATACCATACATCGAAGCTAGACGACCTTAAAGGCTTCTTGGTCAATTGGTAGGTTTTATTTGCCTGACCAGTCTTCAAAGAAGGGCAGTGATTATCATGGGGAAGTGGTATAGAGAAATCTAGCTCTGGGCCTTAGGTGAGAAAGAGATAAAACAGCCCAAGGAAAGTAGAAAGAATGAGAAAAAGCACTCTTGAGTGAGACAGTGAAGATTTTGGACAGGTCTCCAAGAATCTTTATGTACTCCACTTTTAATATAACCAACACACAACCTATGGTGTCTGTTTCTTAACCTGGCTGCCTCCAGGAACTAACAAGGAGCTCTGACCCATTTTTTTTCATCCCCTGTAATTCCTTCCGACAAGAAAGACTGGATTGTTTTCATCATTTAGTGACAGAAAACACATTATTGTGTAAGCCCTCAAGCACACTTCGTACATTGTAGAAAAACAAAGAAGTCTTTTTCAAGGCCTTTTTAAAAACTCCTAACAAGATCCAGAAAGAAAACCCAAGTTCTGTCTCATTTGCCCTTTTACCATCCCAGAGTTGAAATGACATTAATCTTCCAGCCATGTTGTCTTCTAATATATGGAAGAATCAGGGAGACGAAAGAGGTAACAAAATGTCTTGAGTTAAATCATGTGAGAATGAGACAACCAAGTTCAGTCTAGCTAGTATTCCTTATGCCAGGATGTCTTGACCACATCTCATATTTCTTTCCATTTTTCAAAAACAGGGACCAATCTACAGGTAGTCCTTGAGCCCAAAGTTACCATTTTTAAGTGAGACAGTTAAGTGAGTTTTGCCCCATTTTATGCCCACTGCAGTTGTTAAGTTAGTAACACAATTGTTCAATGAATCTGGCTTCCTCCTTGATTTTGTTTGGCTGAAGATCATAAAAGATGATGCTATGACCTGGGGACAGCACAACCTTCATAAATATGAGTCAATTGCCAAGTGTCAGAATTTTAATCATGCAGTCATGGGGATGCTGCAGTAGTCATAAATGTGAAAAATGGTCATAAGTCACTTTTCTCAGTGCCTTTGTAATTTTGAACAGTTACTAAATGAACTGTTGTAAATCAAGGACTACGCATGCAAAGGACAACAGGACTTACATAGATTTCTTTTTTGCAGATCCACTTTTTATTCATTAGTTCCCCTGGAAGAATAAAAGAGGTGTGACAAGGATTCCTTTAATTTTGGGGGGTAAAACATTTTTCCCCCTGTGGTGTTGTTTCATCTGAATATGCTTCAGGATACTGAAAAGTCCCTGGCAGACAAGAAAGGAGAGACATTGCCATGTTTGTCACCATCGTATCAAGTTAAGCATTTCCCCAGAAAATGTGTAAAATGTGTGAAACTCTCCTTAGTCACTGTTTCAGTCTTTTTGGAAAGGAATACAATTTCCTTGTCACTTTTGGAGAGCATATTTACAGAGCATATTGGGGGGGGGGGGTTTCCCCACTGGTTGGTCTGCCAAACATCTAAAATATTGTATTTGAAGGAAAGGGTGATCACGAATTATTTTATCACCAAAGCACTGGGCTGTTTTGTTCCCCCTTCTTTCAATTGATGACTATTGTGTTATAGCTGATATGTATGATATGTATACAGGTATGCACGTCTGTCCGTACTACTGAATGCAGTACATGGTGCTCTCTCAACCAGTGCTTTTTTACAGCACTGTGTGCTCAAATATCTACGCAGTTGGTTGAATAAAATGAGTTGCTACATTTTACCATGGTGACGTTTGGAAGCATTTCCATGAGGTCAATAAAAATTGTTCCAGTTTTCTGCTAATAACCAGGAATAGAGTGAATCTCCTTCATAGAGGAGGTGTTTCCATTTAGATTTCAATTTCAGTCACTGGCACATCAGTTAGGACTGGAAAAATTATCTATCTGAAAAACTGGAAAGCAATTGCATATCCCCATCAGCAAGAATCGGGCAAGATGATGGTTAGTTTGAGGCCAGGTTTTATAACATTTTCTGCCATGCCTGAGGTTAATTCAGTTTTGGGAAATCGACATGGTGCTGCATTGGATCAAGATACACAAATTGGCAGTCCTCTAACAAATGGGTCAGTGGTTTTAACCCTCCATTGCTCCCCATGTCTGAGAGTCTGTTCATGAAAGCATGGAGCATGAGTACTTTTCACAATCAAATTGTTTGTTGCAGCCAAGCAATGCAAGAAAGGGATGATGTTCTTGGTAAATCCAAAAGATTTCCAGTTATTTGTAACAAATTTGTTAAATAAAGTATACAGATGCTTTCACCAGGTGAACTTCATTGAGCCAACTTTGGGAATGTTAAATGAGGCACAGGTTAGAGCCATTTAGTGCAACAGTTAAGGGAGTACCGTAGTTAGAAAGCAGGATAATGGGAGGTCTAGTCCCACTTTGGACCTGAAGCCAACTGGGTGCCATTGGGTCAGTCATTGTCTCTCAACCTTAGGAAGAAGAAAGCAAAGACAGATCGCTTCTGAAAACTGCAGGGACTAGTTAGCTCAAACACACATACAGACCAGTGGTGGGTTTCAATTTTTTTAAAAAACCTCTTCTGTAGGTGTGGCCTGCTTTGTGGGAGTATCTTGCCAGCCATGTGACTGGGTGGGCATGGCCAACTTGTAAAATGTGGTGAAACTCACTTAACAACGCTCTTGCTTAGCAACCAAAATGTTGGCTCAGAACCTCTGGCATTTGAAGCATGCGAGTCTTAAAGCTGTCAAGCTACAAGACCTTTGCACCCCAACCCTTTAGGAAAAAAACCCTAGGGGTGTTCAAAATTGACAGCTTTAAGACTTGTGGACTTCAACTCCCAGAATTCCTCCTCTCACTCTTCATCTTGATGATGTGCAGACGGATAGGGGGAGGGAGCTTGAACCGGTTCTAAAGGGCACTGTAGATTTGTGGAACCTCTTCTATAGAAGAGGTTAGAACTGGCCTGATACAGACACACACAAAACCAAACACACAAATATAGATGAGGTAGAGATGCATTTTCCAGCTTCATAGCAAAATAAGTAAACCAGCTTCGTTCTTTATGGGTACAAGAAATGTGTTCAAATCTGTTTCTTCCAGAAAGAGAAAATCCTTGATTGTGAAATTCTAAGTTAACCAATCATGTTTTCAGAGTGAAGCAGATACATTTGGAATCCATTGTATTTTTTGTTCATTTAGTTTATTATTTTTATTTTACACGACGCTATCTTTCATATTATAGCTGGTTCATAGCTTATCCTATAATGACTATGCTTATATTTGAGTTGAGGTAGGGTAGCATCATTCTATTTTAATTCTATTTGTGGAATGTTTTATTAGAATACATGGCTACATCATAAAACCACCAAATAAATTCACTATAGTAATATATAATTAACTAACTAACTGTGGTAGTTTCTCCAAGTCTTTGTTGAAATCTACTTCTAAATAGTTAAGATATTGAGATTATTATTTTTTTCCTGAGAAAATGTCTGTGATTTTAATTTCATCTTCAAATATACTGTTTTATCTTTCCTTTCCTTATTTTTCCTACAAAGGAACAGGAGTAGATAGGAATATTAAATCTAGATTTCTCTTTAGTCACAAATATTCACTGAAAAACCAAGAGGGGACGAAGGGAGGGAGGAAGGGAGGGAGGGAGGGAGGGAGAGGGGGAAGAGGGAGAGAGGGAAGTCATTACATTTTACATCTCAACAATGTCTTTTGCTTTTATTTGTGTGCAGGCCATCACCACAACATGCCTCTTTTCACCTCCCAATTTGCCTTTTATATTCCACATCCTAGTAATGCCAGGCACAATGAAACGGTTTTGTAATTAGGATGGGAAAGATAAAATACAAATACTGAATGGTTCATGCTGCTGGATAAAAATTAACATCTCTCTCTCTGCACCACTGGTGAAACAATATCCTTACTGCGTCCCTTAAGAATCCCTCATCCTAACAATTCATTCCGTATTTGCAAAGAGCTGGATTTGTTCCAGCAAGAAGGGTACAGTTTTTTTCCCCTTCCTTGTAATAGATCAACATGCATTTCAAATCTTGGCAAATAAGAATTTTGGAAGACCTATTTGCAGAGCAAATTGCTAATAAATACTTTCCTTGGGTATTGAAAGAGGAATCTACTTATGTATAGATAAGTTCCCCCAGCAACTTAGTGGTTCTATAGAGTGAAGTGCTTAAGATAGCAAACTGTGACATTTTACTGAGAGCCTATGAGGACAGACATTTGAATTTCCAGTGTATGGAATTGTTCAGCCTATGGCAAGCTATCTTCCTTCATCAGCACAGTAACAAGCATTTATGCCTGCGATCCATATTTATGTTCAGAAGATTTTTTTTTAATTCTCGTAGAAACAAAATGGACTTTGCTTTAATTTCCCATCCTCTCCATTTGTACAGCTCAATCTATCTTCTGTGTTTATATTGTCCTCTCCCAAGACTTAAAGTAGTATACAATAAAAAAATGATCTGCGACAACCCATCAAACCTTAATCATCAACATCATAGAACCTGTAACTCATAAAATAAATTAGTAAAGATTACCTTAAAATTTGCTAGATGTTGCATTCAGAGAGCCATAGTCATTCATCATGGTCACTTGGAAGTGCATGGTCACATCATCATTTAGATAAAAAGTACAGAAAAAAGAGAAGTTGTGAATGAATACAAATGGAGGCTTTTTGAAATTAAGAGAAAAAAAGGAGCACCACTGGCTGCCTCCAATTCAATACACCCTCATGTTATATATTATGAATTTTTATCTGCTATCTCTGTTCGCTCCTTTTTTAAATTTATCTGTCATCACCTCTGTGAATAGGATGAATGAAAGAGAGGAATTTTATCATATGATCACTGTAATCATATGCAAATTTGTTTGAGCATCAATCCACTTAATAAAATTTACTTGAATCAACCCATCACTTCAGCTCTGAATAACATTTATTCCATACCTAGCCTATAAATGTGTTCCTTAATATTTGCATTTTGTATCCAATTTTTCAAGATGCTGTACTTAATGATTTGCAAGTTTATGAGTTGGATTAGTGTAAGCTATTCTGAGAAAGTAGGTGTATCATTTTCTTTACTGGCTACATGCTAGGTTAGAACAAAAAGACTAGCTTTGGATACCTGTAGACTCTGCCATCTGTTTTAACAAAGCAAAATCTGATTGTAAAGTTTGTGTTATATGAATAACAGAGGTCTTAATCTTATGTAGTGAGTCAATTTATTGTAGGGATTAAGCTACCCAGCTAGAGCATGTGTTTTGGTTCTGCCTTACCCACAAAGGCAGCTGGGTGACCTTGTGTCAGTCACTCTCTTTCATCCCTAGAAACAGGCAAGAACAAACCAAACCAACAAACAAATAAATTAAGAAATAATTTGCTTCATGCACAAGCTGCTTAACCTATATTTAAGTTGTGGGATCCTATCAAAGCTGACCCAGTTCATCATACTCAATTCTGTTGTCTTCTGAGTGATTCAAGCCTATTTAGGGAAATGCTATGATTTACACTGATGAAAGTCAAAGCCAGAATATTGATTTTGATTTTGTAGCTATAAACCTTTTTCAGCACATTAGTAAAATACTGTAGGTATTCAAAGATATAAGAACAAGTCTGTGTATGAAAAAAAAACACCAAAATAAAATAGCATACCTACATTTTAGAATGCATAGTAGTTAGGACTAATTTGAATCTTCTCTACATTATTGACTGTGAAATGATACAGTGAAATTAAATCATATTACTCTGAGGTAGAAATATCATATATCTAATTCTAAAAACATTTTCAGATGTATAGATATGCGCAAATGTAGCTTCCTCATAAAATTCTGCTCCTGGCAAGAAAATTCAGACTTCAGTTTAAGCTGGGACAATTTCCATAAATGTTTTACATGGATGCATTAGCCGTTGTTGGTGTGACTGGGTTATGTCATGGTTTAATGTTGGAATCAATCATCAAAGCTAGCCCTGATTTTCCTCCTCTTGAAATCCCCCAGGTATGACTTTGATTTCCAGCATATTTAGGGAAGGCTGAAATAGATCATATAATCCATTATGTTTATTTATTTGATGGATTAATATTCCATCTTTCATTGAGGAGATCAAGGTTGCTTTCATTCCACTCCCTTCTACTTTCTCTGCAACAAAGTTGGTTAAGTGGCTCATCCAAAATCATCTAATGAATGTTCATAAGACTAGAAGGTCATGACCAGACCAACACTTTAATCACTGCACAACACTAGCTGGCTTTTCTGTTCCTATATTGCCCTAGAACATATACTCTATTAATATTAGTGTGAATGTCTCTATTAAGATTTCACCACAGATGAAGCAAGATGCTCCTCAATCTTTGAGTCTGTCATTACATTGGTCCATTAATTACTACTGCTCTGTAAGTACAGCTTCATTTTTCTCTTTGGCTTTCTTGCTTGAAAGCCTCTTTTCTCTTTCTTGTTTGTCCGCATACAAGAGAACAATATACTCTTCAGGTGTCCTGCTGTCATAGACTAACAAACTCAGATTAAAAGGGAAATGGGATTGGAAAGATAGAATGAAGAATAGGGCACTGAACTTGGTTTCATTTTGTTCTCATGGGATTATAAACAGACATATCCCAAATATAGCTTTCAGTTGCTACATAAACAAACCCTGTGTCAGCAAGATAGAGTACTTGTACCTCAG